>NC_142478.1:65147094-65452719 GCF_049115385.1 Moschus berezovskii
CTTCGGTAGGTGGGCGGGGCCAGACGAGTGGGCGGGGCCAGTATTGTCCGCTCCGCGGGGCATGCCGGGAGCCCTGCCCCCAACATGGCGCCTCACTGACAGTTGGCTGCCGAGCGGCAGAGGCGGATCCTGTTCCTCAGGGCGGCGGCAGCTGCGGTGGCGGCGGGGCCGGGGTCTCCGGGGCCAGGGGTGGGAGGATGGCAGCTCGGACGTCCTAGGGCGGAGCTGCACGGGCGAGGCGGCGAGCGGGGCGCTGCAGGCGGGCGCGGCGGCTGCTGCCATGGACTGGTGAACTCGGCGGCTCCTGCTCGTATCTCGCCGAGCCGGGCGGCTGCTCCTCACAGCCAACCCCTCAGCCGGGGCCATGGGCTCGTCGGCGGCCGCGGCGGCTGCGGCGGCTGCGGCCGCGGACTCGGCGCAGTGGCTCTCGGTGAAGGAGGAGACCATCTTCCTGCACGACGGGCTGATCCGGGTCACCGACCTGGCCGAGCTGCCCAGCGAGATCCTCGGGGCCCCGGAGGCCGCCGACACCGACCTAGAGGTGAGCGAGGCTGCCCCCTGGCCTTCACCATCAGATTAGCCCACCCGGCCCGCACCCCTGGGGTCAGGCCTTCTTTCCGCTTCGCCCCGGACCCCGAGGGCCCCAGAGGGCTGCCCCGGCAGGTGTGTGTGTGTGTGTGGGCGCTGGGCAGGCAGGTGCGGGCCGCGCCGCTCGTCTGCAGACCACCCGGGGCCTCAGGCCCGCTGGGGATTTCATTTGTGGTTTCATTTTGAACATTCCGACTCCCAGCATTTTATTAGACCATCACCCGGCCCGGCCTTCACGCCCCAGAGGAGCCGCCGCCGCCTCCCGGGCCCTATCTCCCCTCCCCCACGGGCCCCTCGGACGCACTTCCAGGGCACACCCAGGCTGCTTAGCTTTGGGGTCTTTTTAATTTTAGCGCTTTACATCTCCCCCCGTGTTGTCATACCCCAGTGCTGTGTGTGTGTGTGTGCGTGCGTGTGTGTGTGTTGTTTATTTTTCTCGGGAGAAGGTAGTGACAGCTGCCAGTAGGTGATGGGCATTCCAGCAACTACTGTGTGTCGTGCCGGGGATTGGCACGGGGCCTTTGTCAGGGAAGCAAGCTGGCTGTGTGGACAGCGAAGGGGGATGCTGCGGCGGTCCTCAATGCGCTCTCCCCAAGAGTCGTGAACGTTTTAGGCCACAAGGCCTTTCTGTGATCGCGGGGGTCGGGGAGAAGCCCAGGCTTAGGAGCCGTGGCAGGTGCAGAAGCAAATCTCAGCAGTTGTGCCGCTGGGTTTGGGGACAGAAGGAAACCAAATATGCTGGGTGGATGGGAACTTTGCACCGACTTCACTAGGTTCCCGTGTTTGCCCCGGGGTGGGAGCTCCGGCAGGATCGGTTGATCCAGGCACTGCCCACCCCCCTCCACTTTGCGGGATGGCATTTTGACGTGTAGGAAGCATCCGGTGGCACGAAATTCTTATTGTCGCAAGGAGGACTCTCAGGGGTAGGGCGCAGAGAGGCTGGCCTGTCTGTTGGCTATAAACGGAATGCGAGGAATCTTTTTGTGTTTTGCGGTTTTGCAGGCACTTTGGCTTTCAACACAACGAACATTTATAGAAACGGATTAAACCCCATTACTGTGTGTTTCTGGAAAGGGTAATGACGGGATCCCGTTGGCGGAGACATTTGGATTTGTCTGAGATGGGAATACCGTCCTCTGTATTTTTGTGTCTGGATTCGAGGTTGAGGTTGCAGCATTTCCACTTGAACTCCTAATGACTTATTTTACAGTCTAACCAAAAAAAGGCATGTGCAAATTGATAGGGAATTCCTAACATGGAATTGGAGGTTTATCATGTCTCATTTGGGCCTTTTCTATAAAAAGCAAGGTGTGTCTGAGTGTCTTATCTGCTTGAAAGCTCAAGGGGCATTATGCTATGATGGTGGAATCTTTGGATTTAATTGGCTCTCTTGTAGGTGAAATGTGGAAAGCTCTTTGTTCCTCAAGACTAAGTTCACAGATCCAAAATTTTTATCTGTATATAGTTTATTTTTAGGGTTAAAAAGTGTAGGTTCCATTAAAAATACTTGAAGTTGGCTTTCCTAAGATGTTTACCATATAAATGTACTGAATATTTGTCAGGTATTTCCACAGAAGAATGATTTTAAAAGAAAGAACCTCTCTGACCTGTAAGTTTTTTTTTAAACTCTTAAACATTTTTTTTGTTGTCTGACCTCTCAGAAACCAATATGTTTATGGGTGATAAACACTTCTGACTATAGTCAGAACTTTTTTCATTTCTTTCCATATGTGATACAGGCAACATAGTATCAGGAGAAGCAGCTAAGAATGTTTTGTTAGATTTGTGTTTTTTGTGGGTGTATTCACATTTATTTATTTAATAATAATAATGTTGATTAAGTATGTCATATGTGTCAGGCATTTATTAAATTCTCAAAGGGATCTTGGTTTTTTAAAAAAAGGATCCTGGTAGCTAAATATTGTTACCTGTTTTAACAGTTGTAAATATTGTATCCGTGTAAGATGAGGCAAGTAAACTGCAGAGCAGGTATGCAATTTGCTCAGGATCACATAACTGGAGAAGAGAGCCTGACATTAACTCAGCTCTATTTGGTCTCAAACATACCTGCTACTAATCATGTGTGTATGATGCTCATGTTTGTAATTATTTTAAATTCAATAACTGGTTAAAGATAGGGTAATAAACAGATATCTTTACTTCCTTTCTAGTGACTTATTCTTTGTATTTTTGAGGAAGATTAGAGGTTCATTAACTTTTTAAAAACTAACTTTTGGAGACTTCCCTGGCAGTCAGTGGCCAGAGCTCTGCGCTCCTAATGTAGGGAACCCAGGTTCAATCCTTGGTCAGAGAACTAGCTCCCACATGCCTCAACTAAGACATGAAGCAGCTAGGTAAACAAAAAAAACCAAACACCTAACTTTTGAAATGCCGCCACCCCTATGTAGTATATTCTTCCAGGCCACACTTTCTAGTGGACACCTGGGTAAAAATGAACAATTTTTACAGGATTTTATAGTTATATAGAATCTTTCAATTTGGGATTAGAAAGATGAGACTCAAACTGAGTTAAGTGATTTATGATTGGCAACATTCTTAAGACTGCACTAGCTGTAACAGACTCTCAGAATTTTAGGAGGAACCTTAGAGATATTTGTTTCTCTCATTTTATTATTAAAAAAATTTTTTTAAACCAATCTCAATTTTTCTAATTTATTTTTTCCTTTTTTATTTTTTTCTGTTTATTTATTAAATTTATTTTTAATTGATGGATAATTGCTTTACAGAATTTTGTTATTTTCTGTCAAACATCAACCTCATTTTTTTAAAATGTTATTTATTTTGGACATACCGTGTGGCTTGTGGGATCCTAGTTCTCTGACCAGGGATTGAACCAAGGCCCTCAGCAGTGAGAGCACAGAGCCCTAACCATTGCACAGGCAGGGAATTTCCTTCCCCTCATTTTAGAGAGAAGTTATCTGAGATAAGGAAAGGTTTTGTCTGGGAGCAGGCTAGTCCCTGATGCCGGGAAAGATTGAGGGCAGAAGGAGAAGAGGGCATCAGAGGATGAGATGGCTGGATGGCATCACAGATGCAATGGACATGAACTTGGGCAAACTTTGGGAGATGGTGAGGGACAGGGAGGTCTGGCGTGCTGCAGTCCAGGGGGTCGTGAAGATTTGGATACTACTGGGTGACTGAACAACAACAACATAGCTAGTTATGGCAGGGCAAATGACTAAATGCTGGCTTTCCTGTCTTTAAATTCCAGTGTTCTTTTCATCTGTAAGTGTAGCTTAAAGTTAAATGTCAATCTGAAAAAAGAACCAATCCTGAAAAGTAGATCAGCATTAACTTAGCATTTCAATTTAAGCAGTAGCAGGTCATTTGAATTAAAAAAATTTTCTTCCCTGTGAATTCTAAACAGAAGGTTTTTTTTTAATTTGTTTATTTTTCAGTATATAGTGTTTAATCAACAAATTCATTCAAGTGTTTGTGGAATTCAGAGGTGAGCTGAGCTTACTGTTGTGAGGTGAGCATAGCAGCCGGTAGATAAAATCCTTGTTCTTAAAAAAGCTTTTATTTTAGTGGGGGATATAGACAGTAACAAATACTGTTAAACGTAGGACGTGTATACATTATGTCCAATGATAAGTGCTATGGAGAGAAGTGTAGCTGGGTAAAAGGGTTGGAGGGTAATGGGGATGGGGGAGGGCTCTATTTTATATACAGTGGGCAAGAGAGGAAAGCCTGGGATGGCATTTGAGACCTGAAAGAAGTGAGTGTCAGTTTAGTTCAGCTGTTCAGTTGTGTCCGACTCTTTGCAGCCCCATGGACTGCAGCACGGCAAGCTTCCCTCTCTATCACCAACTCCCGGAGCTTGCTCAAATTCGTGTCCATTGAGTCGGTGATTCCATCCAATCACTTCATCCTCTGTCATCCCCTTCTTCTCCTGCCCTCAATCTTTCCCAGCATCAGGGTCTTTTCTAAGAAGTCAGTTCTTCACATCAGGTGGCCAAAGTATTGGAGCTTCAGCTTCAGCATCAGTCCTTCCAGTAAGTATTCATGGTTGATTTCCTTTAGGATTGACTGGTTTGATCTTGCTGTCCAAGGGACTCTCAAGAGTCTTCCCCAACACCACAGCTCAAAAGTATCAATTCTTCGGAGCTTAGTTTTCTTTATGGTCCAACTCTCAACATCCATTCTTGACTACTGGAAAAACCATAGCTTTGACTGGATGGACCTTTGTCAGCAAAGTAATGTCTCTGCTTTTTAATATGCTGTCTAGGTTGGTCATAGATTTTCTTCCAAGGAGCAAGTGTCTTTTAATTTCATGGCTGCAGTCACCATCCGCAGTGATTTTGGTGCCCAAGGTAATAAAGTCTATCACAGTTTCCATTGTTTGCCCACTATTTACATGAAGCGATGGGACCAGATGCCATGAATCTTCGTTTTTTAAATGTTGAGTTTAAAGCCAGCTTTTTCACTGTCCTCTTTCACTTTCATCAAGAGGCTCTTTAGTTCCTCTTCACTTTCTGCCATAAGGGTGGTGTCATCTGCATATCTGAGGTTATTGATATTTCTCCTGGCAGTCTTGATTCCAGCTTGTGCTTCATCCGGCCCAGCATTTCACATGATGTACTTTGCATATAAGTTAAATAAACAGGGTGACAATATACAGTCATGATGTACTCCTTTCCCAGTTTGAAACCAGACTGTTCCACGTCCGGTTCTAACTGTTGCTTCTCGACCTGCATACAAATTTCTGAGGAGGCCAGTAAGGTGGTCTGGTATTCCCATCTCTTGAAGAATTTTCTGCAGTTTGTTGTGATCCACACAGTCAAAGGCTTTGGCATAGTGAGAGTGTACCGTATAGCTAGTAGAGGAAGCATATCCCAGACAGAGAACATCAAGAGCCAAGTCACTGAGAGGGAAGCAGCCTTAGCATCCTTAGTGTGGATCTCTGAGCCCAGAAAACAAAGGGGGAGAGGAGAATGAATGATTGGATGGAGGTGGGGGCTGAAAATCAAGTAGGGCCTGGTAGATAGGAACTTTGAATCTACTCTGAGTGAATTAAAGATGCAGAGTGAAGCTCTTTCTTGGCCTTTGAAATAGCTGTTGTTGTTTAGTCACTAAGTCTTGTCCTACCCTTCTGGGACTCCAAGGACTATAGCCCGCCAGGCTCGTCTGTCCATGGGATTTCCCAGGCAAGAATACTGGACTGGGGTGCCATTCCCTAATCCAGGTGATCTTCCCAACCCAGGTATCAAACCCACGTCTCCTTGGCAGGTGAATTCTTTACCACTGAGCCACCAGGGAAGCCCCTTAAAATAGCCACCTGTATTTCATTTTATGTTGTTGGCAAAAAGTGAAAGCATGCAGGAAGTTATTTTTTAAGTGTTGAATTAAATATAAATTTAAGAGAAATAAAAAAGCAGTAGCTCAAAAATGACAACTCAAATATTATTGAACTCAAAATATTTTGCATTACATTTCATAGTACATTAGTCCTTCTAAATGAAAGTGAATTTACAAGGAAAAAGCATCAGTTCTGATTCTTTTCGACTCCATGGTCTGTAGCCTACCAGGCTCCTCCATTCATGGAATTCTCCAGACAAGAGTACTGGAGGGGGTTGGCATTTCCTTCTCCAGGGGATCTTCCCAACCCAGGGATCGAACCCGGGTCTCAGTTTCTTTGTGGGAGTTCCAAAAGATTTCAGCTTCCTGTCACATTTTACAAGCGGCATACATATGGGTGTTGGTAGAGATACTCACTGACTTGCTCAAGGTAGCCAAGATATTTTTTACTCCGTAGTTTAGATTAATTTTGAACCCAAGCAATTTGGTTAGTGTTTCTCATTTTTCATTGTGTTTATTTATTAGGACCCCTTTCTTCATCGCCTCCCTCCTCCCAAACCCCAGCACTATTCAAAGATTTCAACATGTATGTTCAGGGCAGCTTTATTTGTGATTGCCAAAAACTGGAAATAATAAAAACATCCATCAACAAGTGAATGGGTAAGCAGATGTGGTACACCCATATAATGGAATACTACTCAGCAATAAAAATGAATGAGCTGTTGATACTGACAACATGGATTTATGCTGAGTGGAAGAGCCCGGTCTTACAAGAGTGCACATTCTAGGAAATGTAAACTAATCTGTAGTTACAGAAAGCACATCAGTGGTTGCCTGGGGATGGAGACAAGCAGGAAGGGTTGGGAGAAAGGATTACAAAGGTCTATGAGGAAATTTTTTGGGCTGATAGTAATGTTCCCTATTTTGATGGTGGTGAATTCATGTTGTATGTGTACATATGTCAAAACTCTTCAAATTGTACACTTTAAACTTGTGTAGTTTATTATATGCCAATTGTACTTCAATACAACAAAACCCATGGAAGCCCAGAATACTTTATTGATATTATTTAGGAAGTGAAAAAGACTAAATAGCTCTTTGGTTTGGTTTTGTCTTGTCATATAAGGGAAGGAACATTTTGGGCTTGGAGGTAGTCAGCTGAAATAGACAAGGCTTTGAATACTTATATTCAGTTCAGTTCAGTTCAGTCACCCTCTGCGACCCCATGAATCACAGCACGCCAGGCCTTCCTGTCCGTCACAACTCCCGGAGTTCACTCAAACTCATGTCCATAGAGTCGGTGATGCCATCCAGCCATCTCATTCTCTGTCGTCCCCTTCTCCTCCTGCCCCCAACCTTTCCCAGCATCAGAGTGTATTACACTCAAGTAAAAGCTTTGAGATGATATTTAAATTCATAAATGTTGATCTGTTCTCCTAGGAGGATACTGCCACCTGTTTATCCTTTGGTCAGAAACCTTTGGAAAGTGTTTATGTACTTTTAGAGAAATTCAAATTCTAGATTTGGAAGAGTTAATGAGTAAATGAATAAGCTACCTTTGTTTACCAGGAGAATTAATTATCAGGTATTTAATGAGCACTGGAATAAGAGTCACTGAATTTTGGTACAGTTCTTTCAGTTCGGCAAATGGCTCAGAAGTTCTCAGGTGAAAGAATAATATAAAAAGGAATGTTTACACGTGTATAACTGAGTCACTTAGCGGTGCAGCAGAAATTAGCACAACATTGTAAATCAGCTATACTTGAATTAAAACATTCTCAGGCATGGCTGGCTAGCTACAAAGTTAGGATGAAGTACCTGAAGACCTTGGGAGATAGTATTGCCTGGAGGTTAAAATCAGATTCAGAGAGCCAGACTGGGATTGAAATTCTAGCTCTGCACTGTTAGCTGTGTGACCTTGGGCAAGTTCAGTTACCTTTACTAATCCCTCATTTCTTCCACTGCAACATCTCTGCCATCATTGTCACCACCTCTACCACCAGGAGGACAGCAGTGTCAGCATATTGCCTGCCAGGCTATGTGCTAAGCACTTCCCACCCATTATCTCATTTAATCCTCAGTGAGACTTTATGAGGTTGGTATTATTGTTATTTATTTTACAAATAAGGAAGCAGTGGCACAGAAATGAAGTCACTTGAGGAAGGTCATACAGTTACTAGTAATGCTGAGGCTGAAATAGATCTGTCTGATTCCAGCCCAGGGTCGAGGCTTGAAAACCATTGTTAGACTGCCTAGTCATCTGTACTAGGGAGATAATAATAGGGTTAATGTAAGGATTAAATAAGGATGGATGTGATTATGTACTTACATTCTCTTTGGAAGGTGCTATGTTGCTGAAGTTATTTTATGTATATTGAGTTAACTGCCTATTGTATATGAAAGCAAAACTATCCCATCAACATTTTTTTTTTTCTAGTAGTGAAGAGTGGGTATAGTGCTTTTTTGGTGTGGTTATGATCCCTTTGGAATATTGTTCCTTCCCAGTTTGTTTGGAATCTGGCTGGCAGATGAGATAATAGTCTTCATTCAGTTTTCCTCCAATTGTATGCCCAGGCTTTTGCTAAATAAATCAGTTCTGATTATTATCTGTCTTCTTGGCTTCCATATTGGCTATCACAAAATACCACCAGGGCTACTGGGTGAATTGTCATGCACCTGTTCTTTCTTAAGTCTGGTAAGGTGCCTGTGGTGATCACTATGCAAGGACTGTCAGTTCCTGCAAATGCCCCATGCTCTCTCTCCCCTCTGTCCCCTTTTCTGGATTGTTTTTACAATGGTGGTGGTGGGGTAAACACAAGGAGTGTAGTCTGCTTTGCAAGATGTTTAGTCATTGGTTGTAGACAAATGTAAATAACAGCAGGTGATCAACTATGGGACAAATGCATAATTACTTCGAAAGGAGAGAAACCTGCAGAATTTGTATGACTATTACTTTGATCCTGCGTTTTTAACATTTTTATGTGTTCATTATATTTTTAAAAACCAACACATAAATACATTCTTATAAAAAATGCAGGGGAAACTGAAGTTCCTTTTGACTACCATCACTAATCCTGTCTTCACCTACTCCCCAGCTCAGTTAAGACAATGATAATTTTTTTATATACTTTTCAAGACCATTGTTGAATGTGTATGTTTGTGTGTTTGTGTATACATGACACTTTTTATTATTTTTCTTTTTTGCATGAAAGATTTGATGCTAGACATATCTTTGTATAACTCACTTCTTAAAAAAAAAAAAAACTCAAGCAAACATTATCCTCAATGGTGAAAAACTGAAAGCATTTCCCCTAAAGTCAGGAACAAGACAAGGGTGCCCTCTCTCACCACTACTATTCAACATAGTACTGGAAGTTTTGGCTACAGCAATCAGAGCAGAAAAAGACATAAAAGGAATACAAATTGGAAAAGAAGAAGTAAAACTTTCACTGTTCACTGATGACATGATCCTCTACACAGAAAACCCTAAAGACTCTACCAGAAAACTACTAGAGGTAATCAATGAATACAGTAAAGTTGCAGGATATAAAATCAACACAGAGAAGTCACTTGCATTCCTATACACTAATAATGAGAAAATAGAGAAATTAGGGAAACTATTCCATTCACTGTTGCAACGAAAAGAATTAAATACTTAGGAATATATCTACCTAAGGAAACAAAAGACTTGTACACAGAAAACTATAAAACACTAGTGAAAGTAATCAAAGAGGACACTAATAGATGGAGAAATATACTGTGTTCGTGGATTGGAAGAATAAATATTGTAAAAATGAGTATACTACCCAAAGTAATTTATACATTCAATGCAATCCCTATCAAGCTACCAACGATATTTTTCACAGAACTAGAACAAATAATCTCACAGTTTGTATGGAAATACAAAAAACCACGAATAGCCAAAGCAATCTTGAGGAAGAAAAATGGAACTGGGGGAATCAACCTGCCGGACTTCAGGCTCTACTACAAAGCCACAGTCATCAAGACAGTATGGTACTGGCATAAAGACAGAAATATAGATCAATGGAACAAAATAGAAAGCCCAGAGATAAATCCACACATCTATGGACACCTTATCTTTGACAAAGGAGGCAAGAATATAAAATGGAGAAAAGACAGTCTCTTTAACAAGTGGTGCTGGGAAAACTGGTCAGCCACTTGTAAAAGAATGAAACTAGAACACTTCCTAACACCATACACCAAAATAAACTCAAAATGGATTAGAGAGCTAAATGTAAGACCAGAAACTATAAAACTCTTAGAGGAGAACGTAGGCAAAACTCTCTGACATAAATCACAGCAGGATCCTCCAAGACCCACCTCCCAGAATATTGGAAATAAAAGCAAAAATAAACAAATGGGACCTAATTAAAATCAAAAGCTTCTGCATAGCAAAGGAAACTATAAGCAAGGTGAAAAGACAGCCTTCAGAATGGGAGAAAATAATAGCAAATGAAGCAACTGATAAAGGATTAATCTCCAAAATATACAAGCAGCTCTTGCAGCTCAATTCCAGAAAAATAAATGACCCAATCAAAAAATGGGCCAAAGAACTAAACAGACATTTCTCCAAAGAAGACATAAAGATGGCTAACAAACACACGAAAAAATGCTCAACATCCCTCATAGATACCATTTCACACCAGTCAGAATGGCTGCTATCCAAAAGTCTACATGCAATAAATGCTGGAGAGGGTGTGGAGAGAAGGGAACCCTCTTACACTGTTGGTGGGAATGCAAACTAGTACAGCCACTTTGGAGAACAGTGTGGAGATTCCTCAAAAAACTGGAAATAGAACTTTGATATGACCCAGCAGTCCCACTGCTGGGCATACACCCCGAGGAAACCAGAATTGAAAGAGACACGTGTACCCCAATGTTCATCACAGCACTGTTTATAATAGCCAGGACATGGAAGCAACCTAGATGTCCATCTGCAGACGAATGGATAAGAAAGCTTTGGTACATATACACAATGGAGTATTACTCAGCCATTAAAAAGAATGCATTTGAACCAGTTCTAATGAGGTGGATGAAACTAGAACCTATTATACAGAGTGAAGTAAGCCAGAAAGAAAAACACCAATACAATATACTAACACATATATATAGAATTTAGAAAGATGCAAATGATAACCCTGTATACGAGACAGCAAAAGAGACACAGATGTATAGATCAGTCTTTGGGACTCTGTGAGAGAGGGTGAGGGTGGGATGGTTTGGGAGAATGGCATTGAAACATGTATATTATCATATGTGAAACGAATCGCCAGTTCAGGGTCAATGCATGTTACAGGATGCTCGGGGCTGGTATGCGGTGATGACCCAGAGGGAGGATAAGGGTAGGAGGGAAATGGGAGGGGGGTTCGGGAGGGAGAACTCATGTAGACCCGGGGCGGATTTATGTCAGTGTATGGCAAAACCAACCAATATAATATTGTAAAATAATTAGCCTCCAATAAAAAAAAAACCCTCAATGTTTTGGTTTTCTCTGTCTCCATATATATAAATCTACCACATTTTTTTAAGTGCAGCACAAGACTCCAGAAATACCATAGTTTTATTTAGCAGTTCCCCTGTTGATGGGTGTGTTAGTTTCCTGTTGCTATGCTAACACGTTATGACAAACTTAGTGGCTTAAAACAATGCAAACTTACCTATTACATTTCTAGAGATCAGAAGTCCTAAATGAGTCACCTTGAGTTAAAGTCAGGTGTTGACAGATCTGCTTCCTTTTAGAGGTTCTAGGGGAGGATGCATTCCCTGGCCTTTTTCACTGTTTCTAGTGGGCACCTGTATTCCTTGGCTTGTGGCTTCTTCCTCAAAACTTGAAAGTACATCACCCTCGTCTCTGATCTGTTATCCTACCTTCTGCTCTGACTGACTCCTTCCCTTTGACAAGGACCCTTGTGATTACATTTAGAGCCCATCCAGATAATCCAGAGTAATTTCCCCATCTTATAGTCCTTAATTTAATCCCATCTGCAAAGTCCCTTTTGCCCTCTAAGGTCACATTCACCGGTTTGAGGGATTAGGGTATGGACATCTTGAGGGGGGTTCATTATTTGGCTTCCCACAATGAGTATTTTTTGTTTGTTTGAATTCAGTTTTTCTCTCTTTAAAACAGTCCTTCAGGGACTTCCCTGGTGGTCCAGTGGCTAAAACTCTACACTCCCAATTTAGGGTATCTGGGTTCAGTCCCTGATCAGGGAACTAAATCCCATATGCTGATCCTGAGTGCTGCAACTGAGACCTGGTGCAGCCAAATAAATATTTAAACAAACATACAGAAATGATCCTTCAGTGGACATCCTTGTATGCCTGTTTGTGCATATATGGGAGTATTTCTCTAGAGTAGTTTCTGAGAAATAGAATTGCTGAGTCACAGGTGACCATTTTAAATTAGAATAGATACTGCCAAGTTGCTCTCCAGAGTGGCTATCCCAGTTCATGCACCCAAAGAACAGGGCTTCTGATAGGCCTCTTTTCCTCACACCCTCGTAGAACGTATGGATTTACTTAAATTTATCATTTGCTTAAGCCAGTGGCTTTTGCTCCCAAAAATGAGTCCAATAGATGTAACTGGGTACCTGCACATGCGTGCCAAATCCTAGTCAGCTGAAAGAAGCCAGAGTTTTCTGTGAGGTTGCCTAGCTGTTATCACTTCACTTCAGAGAACTTCTCTGGTGGCTTGATTGCCTTCACCTCCTGGCATGTACTCATGTTAGTCAGTAATCCAGTGAATACAGACTATGTCCATATATAGGCAGGCGAGAGCAACAGCTGTGTATTCTGATGGTCTGGGGATGCTGCCAGAGGCCAGCAGAGCCAGGGAGCTGCCCACCCTGGGAGGAGATGAGTTCAGCGTGCCCCCAGTGAGTTCAGCGTGCAGGCAGACTGTCTGGACTCAGATTGTCTTAAATTTTTCTCTCGTACATGCCAATATAAGGAGTAATTCTCTGTTTTTTAACCTATATGGAAAATAATTGACAGTAAGTTCATTATATTTTTATGTTATCAAAACTTTTTTGATTATAAAGAAGTAATACATGGATGTCATAGAAATTGGAGGGAGTTCTAAAGGTATAAGAGAGAAAAGAAATATCCTTTGATTGCTTAGAGGGAGTTCTAAAGGTATAAGAGAGAGAAGAAATATCCTTTGATTGCACTATCCAGAAATAGTCATATTAACTCACTTTTTAGTATCTTCTTAAATTCACATTTATATATATTATTGTAAATCCAAAAGATTTTTAATGTTTGGAGTCTAATTTTCTTTTCTTTTTTTTTTGAGTGTTATCAATAAAATTTGGTAAATTGCTAATTTGTGGTAACTTAAAAGTATGTTTCAATCAACTATACTTCAATAAAAAATAAAATTAAAAAAGGAAAAGCAGCAAAAACAACAAAGTGTGTTTCTGCAACCCATTGTTATTAGCCGTTATATTTGAAGGAGATTTTTAATTAATATAGTGCTATATGATTCCTCTCCCAGTAATGTTGAATATTTGTGTGGAGCTTTGAGTTTATGAAGTGCTATTAAGCACTATTGTAGAATAATTAATTAATGTTCCATGATGGGACACTTTCAAGTGGACATACTTGAATCCCTGGTGTTTCTACTGAAACCTGCAGTTGACTGAATTATTAGGTCAGAGCACAGTGTGTAGCGATTTTAGATTAACAATAAAGAGATATGGTATTTGCAGACTATTTTATGCAAATTGTAGGTTTAGCAACCCTAATAACTACAGATTCATGGTTCAGGTAGTGGTTTTATACCAACAAAATATCAATATGAACTTTAAACTTATATTTGTAATGGACCTTTTCTGGGTTTTCTATATTTTCTTTGAGCTCTGTAGTTTGCATGACTGATTTCAAATGAACAAAGTCTAATATAAAAGACTGTTTATAGGACAGATTAGAAAATCTGGACTTCTATCTTCAGAAATATTTGCTTTTCTTACTTGTGAGATAAAATCATTAAGAATGTTAAAGGAGAATCTGTGTTAGCATATTTTTATCAAAACAATGGCCTCTAATAGAATAATTACCTTCTTTAGTTCTTGATATGAATTCTTTCCTGATTATCCAGTTGTGGTGTGGCTGAAAGACAACTACTGGTTTATGTAATCTGAAAAGGAGCAAAATGTGTGGTAGAAAGGTAAATATACATTTGGGGAACTTTGAAGAGAGTTTTTTTTTTTAGGTGAGCTTATAATAAAAGCTTGTTTTCCCTCAGGGGGAAGGGATTCTGAACCTGAATAGAATTCAGTGGGGGAGGTGGGGAGTCCCGTGAACTTGTATGGGGAAAATTATATCTTTATTTACTCATACCTTTAGCTAGAACTCAGCATTTCCTTCTTTTTTAAATTTAATTTTTAATTGGAGGATAATTGCTCTACAATGTTGTGTTGGTTTTGGCCGTACAACAACGTGAACCAATCATAACTAGAACTATATATATACACATATATATACATATATCCCCTTCCTCTGAAGCCTCCCTCCCACCCATTTCCCCAGCATTTCCTTCGGTTATGAATGGAGTCAACAAACCCTAGTATTGGCAGTACCTGTGAACTTGTAACCAGTTGTTGTTTAGTCACTCAGTCGTGTCCAACTCTGTGACCCCGCCAGGCTTCTCTGTCCATGGAATTCTCCAGGCAAGAATACTGGAGTGGGTTGCCATTTTCTTCTCCAGGGGATCTTCCCAATCCACGGATTGAACCTGAGTCTCCTGCATTGGCAGGCAGATTCTTTACCACTGAGCTGCCAAGGAAGTCAATAGAAATCATGAATATTTTCAAATTATATTGCCATTATGGTTGTTGACCATATCTTAAGTGTTGTTTATGCTCGCCTCACCACCACTTGGAAATTATGGCAAGTGTTAGATCTTGTTAATCCAATGTATGAACTAATAATGAAGTTTCTGTATTGATATCACAGATTTATTTCTTAAAGTATTTTGGTAACTGTATTTTAGTATACTGTAATTGTTTTTTTATAATTCCATGTGTTTTGTTTTATGCATTTAAAAATGTTACCTGAGAAGCGTTGTAGGCATCATCAAACATATGAGGGTTAAAGGCCCTCTTGAGATAGATTCTCTTTCTGCCAGGATCTCTCCCTTTTTGGTCAGAGTTTACTGAAGACCAGCATAGTTTGCAATTGTTTGAAATAAAAGTGACCACATGTTGGAAAATCCTTAATGTTTTCTGTGGTTGCAAATGTTATTCTCCTAGTTTTTTCCATTACCTCCTAACTGTAAGCTTTTAGCTAATAATAATTTTCCTGGGTGATCTGATTTTTGCCCATTTGCTAAACATGGTACCATTAAAAAGGTGACTTTCTAAAAAAGAAAATTGAATACTTGCCAAAAAATGACAAGCAGTTCTTTTGAAATAGAACAATTGTTTGTTAACCAAATATTTTGGGTTTTTTTCCCCCTAATCTGGGGGAGAATGTTGGTCAACAGAAACTATGGAAATAAAAATTAATCAACATACTTTATATTGGTATCTTATACTGCTAATAATGAACCATTTTAAACAAATGGCCTCAACCAGTAACTGTTGGTATCCCAGAAGAACATTATTTTTTTAAGCTCGAAAATCATTTGTTTTCATCTTCTCTGTAGGGTACAGTTATGTGATTGTGGTTTCTTTTATGGTTCAAAGTGTTATTTTATGCTTCTGTTGTCAAAGTTTGGCAGTTTTATTTAAATAGCCTCCAGAACTATGCTGTCCGGTGGGTACATGTGGCTACTACCCCCATGTGGTTATTGAGCACTGCAAATGTGGCTAGTCAGAGTGAAGTGTGCTGAACGTGTAAAAAACACAGCAGATTTTGAAGATTCATCCAAAAAAGTTGTAAAATATCTCCCTTTGCTGCTGTTGTTTAGTCGCTAAGTTGTGTCTGTCTCTTTGCAACCCCATCGACTGTAGCCCTCCAGGGTATATCCGTGGGATTTCCCAGGCAAGAATACTGGAGTGGATTGCCATTTCCTTCTCCAGGGGATCTTCCCAACTCAGGGGTCATACCTGTGTCTCTCGTATTGGCAGGTGGATTCTTTACAGCTAAGCCACCAGGGAAGCCCAAAATATCTCCCTAATATTTAAATGGATTAAATGTAGAAATGATAGTATTTTGGATTAAATAAAATATATTATTTAAATTAAAATATACTAAAATTCATTTCATCAATTTCTTTTTACCTTCTTAAATGTGGCTGCTGGAAAAATATTAAATTCCATATGTGTTCCACCTATTGGACAGTACTTCTGTATACATAGGTCAGCCAACTGTGGCCCTCGTGGCCATATCCAGCTGTCATTATAAATAAAGTTTAATTGGAACATACCCAGTCCATTCTCTACTTAGTATCTGCCTTCATGCTGCAAGGAAGAATTGAGTGTTTGTGACAGAGACCTTATGGCCAGCAAGCCTTCTGGGGGCTTCCATACATACTATTTTCATTTCATCCTTTCAGTTGCTTCATGAGACAGTAGAGGAGATATGTATTATTTTAGTAAAAAAGACTAAGAGAAGTGAAATGATTTGTCCAAGGTCATATAATTAGTTAGTGCTAGGACTCTGTTTCATGTATTGAGCGATTTTCCACTATAACTCTGCTTTAGGTAGCACTTGATCCTAATAACCTATTATCTCTGAGACAGGAGTTAATGGCAGCGATTTTAAATAATAACTACACAGCACAACCTACACAGGCGGCCAGAGTAATCTTCCTAAAGCACAGTTATGTTACCTCCTTGCTCAAATCTTCAGCAGCTTCCCATTTCCTACAAAATAAAATAATAATTCAATATAACTATGTCTTGGCTCCATCTAGCTTTCCAGTCTTGTGTCATTACTACTTGCCCTGCCTTCCCCCATATTTGATAAATTGACCACACTTACTCCTACAGTCTTGGGTCATGTGGTTCCATTGCCCTGGGGTACCCCACCTTCACCTTTGATACCCTACTCTCTATCCTTCAAGGGGCAGATCAACTGCTACTCCTCCGTGAAATTTTCATGATGCCTATGGTTAGAAGCAGTCACACTCTCTTCTGTATCTCTGTAGCACTGCTTTATGTAAAAGTTATCTTACTGTAAGCTCTTTGAGAACAGCCATTTCATATTGTACATCAAGTACCTACTAATATAGTAGCAGCTCCAAAATTGGATATTGATTGAACTGAATTTTAAAAGGTGCATATGAAATAAATAAATAAAAAATAAAAGGTGCATTTGAAATGTGTGAAAAAGTGTGATTTAATGAAGGTGGCTCAGACTTTGCCTGCAATGTAGGAGACCACCTGCAATGCAGGAGACCTAGGTTCAATCCTGGAGTCAGGAGGATCCCCTGGAGAAGGAAATGGCAACCCACTCCAGTACTATTGCCTGGGAAATCCCATGGAGAGAGGAGCCTGGAGGACCATAGTCCATGGGGTTGCCAGAGTCAGACACAACTTAGCAACTAAACCACCACCACCATCATGAGTTGAGGACATACATAGATAAGGAAAAATTCATTAATAGAGAATAAGATAAGAATAGGTTGTTATTTTTGATGAACTGAAGTAATAATTCAGGTGAGACTTCAGGAATTTTAATTGTGGTTGTACTTTGCATTTTAGATAAGAAGATTGAACACATTCCAGCAGTTGTAATACATGTTGGTAATGCTGGAATGTGGATAATATGGTTAACATCTTTCATTTTGTGTAGAGTATGATGCAGTTTTTCATAGGAATGATGCATTCCCAAGAGATATCTGAATCTCTTCCCTGATATCAGGCTTCCCTGATATCCCTGATAACTCAGTTGGTAAAGAATCCGCCTGCAGTGCAGGAGATCCCAGCTCGATTCCTGGGTCAGGAAGATCCCCTAAAGAAGGGAAAGGCTACCCACTCCAGTATTTTTGGGCTTCCCTTGTGGCTCAGCTGGTAAAGAATCCACCTGCAATGCGGGAAACATGAGTTCAATCTCTGGGTTGGGAAGATCCACTGGAAAAGGGAAAGGCTACCCACTCCAGTATTCTGGCCTGGAGAATTCCATGGACTGTACAGTCCAAGGGGTTGCAGAGAGTTGGACATGCTGAGCGACTTTAACTTCACAAGAGATTTCTGAAAACAGCTAGATTAGAGGGAGTTAATTAAAAATACCTTGTTTTGCTCATAATTCTAAAACTCTTAATGAATTTGAATGAATTTTTGTTTAACTTAGTTGTTCTGTGGTTAGGTAGTGAACTTGAGCATTATTGTGTTTATTTTGAACATTTCCACATAGAGGCTTTTTTTGTTTATTTTTCAGACTTTTCAGTCAACTGTGACCATTTATCAGCTTTTATTGAGTGGCAGTGGTGCCTTGAGGACTGAACTGTCACAAAACTTATCTTACAGGATTTAGTTACTAATTAGCATAATAAGGCTACTAATCATACTTTATTTAAAATAATATAAAATGCTTACAATTTTAAAAATTAAAATATTATAATTTTAGAAAACTTGCAAGATGTAAAAAAAGACTATAAAGAAGAAAATAATATTGCCCTAGAGATGAGATTAATTTATAATTTCATGTGTTTCCCTTCAGAATTTTTTCTATGCATGTACACTTCAGAGATGATTTTAAGAAATCAGGTTCATTTTATATGCATTTTGTGTCTTGCCTTTGTCACTTAACATTGATGTTATTTGGGGGGCATTTCTCTAAAACTTTCAGTATTGTTGAGAATGTAATTTTTAATACCTGCATAGATATTACAGTCTGCATGGTAATTTCATTATATGGATATTCAATGATTTATGTACCGATTCCTCAATTGTTAGATATTTAGCCAATTCTGTTGAAAAGGTTTTTAAAATTAGGGAAATTATTTTTATAAATAGTGAGATTCTTCTGTTTTAAGTATGCTTCAACACAGATATATGACCATCTACATTTATTTACCATAAGTCAGAATGAGAGACTTCAGAACTATGCTGTAACTGTGTCAATTAATAGGATCATTTTCTTGTGTGTTTTTATATGCATAGTCAGGTTCATGTTTCTGATTATGTAATATATAAATTACATGTGAAGTCTGTGACTTCATGAGGTGCTTTATTAAAAATTTTAGGAAAGCAACATGTGGTTTAAAATTATTAGGGTTCAAAAGGGAGTTCAGGGGAAAGTTTCCTTCCTAGCCTCTCCTCCCTGGCAGGAGCCAGTGGTGCCCACAGAGGTATTTAATACACATACAAGCCAGTGCCTAGCAGATTCCTTGGGACTTCCGCTCCCACTATGCTCCCCTCTTTTCCTTCACTCCCCTGCAGCCACCTGGGCCTCCTGGTGTTCCTCAAGGTCAGGCTGGCGGGTCCCTTCTTCAGAGCCTTTGCTCTTCCCTCTGGATGAAATTAGCTTCCACAAGGCAGCAGTCCACAAAGGAGACAGAGGTGGTGCTTTTGAGAATATTAGAATATGAAAAACGTAGAAACTTAAAACATATTAGAAAACAAAAATAGCCACATTACCAAGGGCAGCTTTAGCTCTGACAGCAGACCAGTGGGAAAAACTTTGAAACAACTGAAACAGTGAATCTTTCAAACAGATACAAACAGCTATATGTGTAACACAGTTCTAGAGAGTAGAGGTAGAAACCCCTGCTTTGAGTACCATGCATGGCAAAGGAGACAGAGGACTTCCTGGTTCAGAGGTTCTCTGGTTGCAGGACTGTGTGGTAATTCCACATAATTGGGACATATAGCGTTACCCAGAACTAGAATGGTTCTCCCAAATTCTGGTCTACAGATTCATCTTCCTCTAAGTATTTCTGTTTGATGCTGAAACGTCTCCCTGCCTGCTACTGGAGTCAGACAGGCATGAACATGATAAGCAACTATATATCTCGTGCAGGACTGGTTTTTAAATGTGTGTAAAGTGCTGTGTTGTGTGGCTGTTTTCTTGCCTGTTGTTTTTAGAATGCGTGTTAATATATGGGGCTCTGCAGAATATGGTACCCTCTGGGCTTTAAAGAATGGTGGTATACTGAGTCAGGGACAGATCTGGGACTTCTAAATGTAGGAGTCTTCAGGGGATGTGAAGACACAAAGGTTGAGCTCAGTGGTTAAGCCAGTAGACCCTGGCATTAACCCACACATCTAGCCAACATTCTGTCACCTGTCCAAATTTCCATTTCTTGGCTATATTTTAAGCTTACTTTTTCATGACTTAGATTTAATTTTTACAATATCCAGTTTTTAGGGACTAATTTGTAGGAGAGTTGCATTCCGCCCCCACCCCGCCCAAATTCTCCCAGATGAAAGCTATTGTGGTTGGTGTTTATCCTTCCTACTCAGCTACATCTCACTGTCAGTATCTGCCTCCCAGTAAATTTTTATTGCTTTTCTCTGAGCTTACTCTTCCCCCCTGTTTATTGCCTTTCCTCTTTTTTTAAATGAATTTATTTTAATTGGAGGGTAATTACATATTGTGGTGGTTTTTGTTCTACATCGACATGAATCAGCCACGGGTGCACATGTGTGCCCCCGTCCTGAACCCCATCCCACCTCCCTCCCGACTCCATCCCTCTGGGCTGTTCCAGAGTTCCAGCTTTGAGTGCCCTGCTTTATTACTTTTCCTCGTTTAGTCACTTCATTGCTGTGACAGAACTGGCAGTCTTTAGGCAGTGAGGGTTTTATTTGCTGGTCATGTCACATCTTCAGCGTTCAGAATCGTAGGATGTGTGGAGCTGAAGAGGATCTTGAGATCATTTAATCTAGCTTTTTTTTTTTTTTTCAAAAGACTGAGTTCCTTTAGCCTGTTGTGATCATTACTAAGAGTTTGGAAACTTTTGAAAATTACTTTGAAAAATCTAAATGGTTGCATATTTAAGTGTGGGCCACGTAACATGAACTGTTACCTGTAACAAGGTAAGTACAGAAACTGAGAATCAACATTCCGAAACTTCATAACAGATTGCTAGACTAGTTTTATATCTGTAACAATAAAACTTGAGACTTTCATTTTGTGTCTTTTTTCGCTTTTGTTCACCTTTTGTTACAAAACTTTTGTCCTACATTGTGCATGTGAGCTCAGTCGTGTCTGACTCTTTGGGGCTCTTTGGACTGTGGACCTCCAGGCTCCTCTGTCCTTGGGATTTTTCAGGCAAAAATACTGGAGTAGGTTGCCATTTCTTTCTCTAGGGGATCTTTCCGACCCAGGGATCGCCCAAGATAGTTTGAGAAGCAACTGATATAGAATTATCTAACATAATCTTTGGCATACGGTAGGCTGTCAAAAAGCCAAATGCTTCCTTGTTTTGTAAAGGTTTGCATTTATTTTGGGTAAGGATGTAGAGATCTGAGTAGTAGATAAATGAAACATTATAGAAATGAGGTGATTAAAATTGACATTGCTTGTTTTCAAATACAAGTAACTCGTGTTTTTTTTTTTTTTTTCCTGTTTAAATTTAGCCTGTGCTTTGAAGAGAGATTTATACGGGGTAGAACTGTAATACATAATTGCACTGATTCTTGGAGTTCCTTTATAACGTTTAATGTGTAAACCCTTAGCTCAGCAAGGTTGAAGGAACTTAAACTTTTTGGTAGCAAGCCATATCCATAAATATTTGAATATGTCATGGCAGTATGCATATATTATCTTCTTGGATAAAAAAAGGAGAAGATCTAGTGAGAAGCACTGGGGCTTTCGTCAGTTTTCTCATGCCATTCAACTTTTGGAAAGTATACACTTGTAATATTATTTGGCATTCCCATTTTGAAGTAATTGAATGCCACATACGATAGCCTTTATATTTATTTTTAGCAATCCTTGACTATTTTTTGAAATTAGTCTTGTCCTGATTTTTTAATTGAATTAAGTTGTAGTTGAGCTTACATATGACATAGTAAGTATAGAGTATCAAAGGTTCTTAGCTTACCCTGGTTTACAGGTTTGAGGGACATTTTTCATATTCAAGATCTTGAAATTGCCACTCCCTATTTAAGGATAAAGAAAGATAAATGACTAAGCCAGGTGATTCTCCTCAAATGTCACCCCTTTAAAAATTGTTTATAACTAAGAATCCTTAGAAATGAATCCCTTGGTTTTTTGAGATTTCATTTTGGCAAATTGAAAAAATTATTTGAATGTTGAGAAACCTTAAAGGATTGCTCTTTCCTTGGCAATACCATCTACCTCCATGTAATACCATATGCATAATGTAATAGGATAAATCTTTGTTCATAAAATGAAATGGAATGACACATTAAAAAAATCCTATTTGGAACATCCTTAATCTTATGCTTATTTAAATGTTAGAATAAATATTTGCTCTGTAGGGCAGATCAAATATTTTTGTTTTGAGTTTCAGTTTTATTTGGACAAGGCTCAAATTTTCTTTCTTTTTTTTTAAATTTATTTTAAAAAATTTCTTGACTGTGCCATGCAGTGTGTGGGATATTAATTCTCCTACCATTGATTGAACCCATATCACCTGTATTGGAAACATGGAGTCTTAACCACTGGACCACCAGGGGAGTACCCTGGTTATGTCTTTTTTTTTTTAATTTATTTTTTGTTTTTTAGAATTGAAGTGTAGTTGACGTGCAATATTTTATACAGCTGTACAATGTAGTGATTCATAATTTTTAAAGGTTATAGTCTATTTATAGTTACAAAATATTGGTTATATCCCCCATACTGTAGCTTAATCCCCCATTCTTATAGCTTAATTTATACATAATAGTTTGTACCTATTACGTCCCTACTCCTGTTTTGCCCCTTTCCCGAACTTCCCACTCCCCAGTGGGAACCAGTTTCTTCTCTGTGTCTGTGAGTCTGCTTCTCTTTTGTTCTAGTCATTAGTTTGTTGTATTTTTTTTTAGATTACACGTATGAGTGATATCATACAGAATTTTCTTTCTCTGTCTGATTTATTTCATCCTCCAAGTCCATCCATGTTGTGCAAATGGCAAAATTTCATTCTTTTAAAAGATCAAATTATTAATATCCATGGTGTCTGAGACTGAGCTAGGATTTTAAATAACCAGCATATATGGTGCTTTTGAACTGTGGTGCTGGAGAAGATTCTTGAGAGTCCCTTGGACTGCAAGGAGATCCAACCAGTCCATTCTAAAGGAGATCAATCCTGGGTGTTCATTGGAAGGACTGATGCTAAAGCTGAAACTGCAATACTTTGGCCACCTCATGCGATGAGTTGACTCACTGGAAAAGACTCTGATGCTGGGAAGGATTGGGGGCAGGAGGAGGTGGGGACAACAGAGAATGAGATGGCTGGATGGCATCACCGACTCGATGGACATGAGTTTGAGTGAACTCCGGGAGTTGGTGATGGACAGGGAGGCCTGGCGTGCTGTGATTCATGGGGTTGCAAAGAGTCGGACATGACTGAGCGACTGAACTGAACTGAACTGAACCATGCTTCTGAGTATTTTTGAAGTGATAACTTAAAACGATATGAGATTTGAAGTGTCACTCCCTGGTTTTACTAGGAGCATCTGAATAACACATCCAGGTTTTCCTCTCTCTCTGTCTTTTAGGAGTCAGGCTGAAGAACCTCAGAAAACCACCCCGTTACTAATCCTGTTGAGCACATAGGACATTTTGGCACCTCTGACTGAAGAGGTGAAGATCACCCTCCACATTTTAGAAGTTATCGTTCTGTAACGTCGTTAAGAAGCAGGCAGATCCTAGGAGGACAGAAAATGAATGTTCTTTTAGCCTAACTTTTCAAAATGTAGAATTTATTGTGGGATTTTGCTTTGATGCATGAAAGGATCTGGTTGTAGTTTTTAAAAATAACTCAATTTATATCTGTTAGCAGTCTGTTGAAATTCAAGGAAAAGCTATGTGTTGGAAAATATGAAAGAGAAGAAACTGGAACTCTTTTAGTGGTATGATATGTTCTTCTGTGACAGAGCTGGAAAGCACTAAATAGTCTCTAAGTGTGTTAATAATTTGAGAGTCTTTTCTCCCAGGTTGTTGTTTACTCTACTTCATGTCTGACTCTTTTGTGGCCCCATCGACTGTTACTCAGGCTTCCATGGTGGCTCAGATGGTAAAGAATCTGCCTGCAATGCAAGAGACCTGGGTTCAGTACTTGGGTCGGAATGATCCCCTGGAGGAGAGGATGGCAACCCACTCTAGTGTTATTGCCTGGGAAATCTCATAGACAGAGGAGCCTGGCGGGCTACAGTCCATGGGGTCGCAAAGAATCAGACACAACTGAGCAACTAACACACACAGAGAGACCGTTACCCACCAGGCTCCTTCTGTTTTAGGATTATCCCAGCAAGAATACTGGAGTGAGTTGCCATTTTCTCCTCCAAGGGGTTTTCCGGGCAAGGGATTAAACCCACATCTCCTGCATTGGCAGGTGGACTTTACCACTGAATCACCAAGGAAGCCCATTCTCCCAGGTACCATGTTTAGAATTTAAGGAAATAGGCCAAGTTTGATGAAATTTCCATTAGCCTAGAAAGGTTCCTAGTAAGCAACCCTCACCTGTTCTTAAGTTGTTCCTTGACTGTAACAAAACCACGTGCTGGTCCTGAGAACTGCAAAACTGTCAAGATAATATTGCTAGAGAGAACTCCTTGGAGATCCATTGGTCAGGACTCCACACTCACTCTGCAGAGGATCTGAGTTCAATCCCACAACCACGTGGCATAGCCAAAAACAAAAAGATAATATTGCTAGAGAGGTCAGCATTATTTTAACCTGGTTAATGGTGGCTGCTAGTTAGGGGACTACCCAGTCTGATTCTTACTAAATCCTTAGTGACTTCATCCTTGTCATCAACGTTTGTTAACCTGAAAACAAGTATGCTTCCACTTGTTTGGCGACTGCCTTGTTGGAATCCTGGTGTTTACTTCATTGTAGACAAGGTTTCCTCACTGCTCTGCCCCAGTTTCTGTTGTTCAGTTTTTGAGGATCAGAATTATGCTCTCTGTGTTTATAACTCAGATTGACAGTTAAAAATTTTTTTCCCTTTGCTTCCTGTTACTTTCAATTGCCTAAATAAAGCAGAGAAAAAATTTTGTTTGTGACTGTTACTCCGTGGCCATATCTCTATGGGGCCTTGGTATTTTAGTACAGATGATCTGAAGGAGGTTCAACCCTGCACTGGGCTGGCTTGTGCCCTTCCCTGCTTATTGTCACTGCTGATCCCAACCAGCTTTTTATTTCCCTTCGAAGTTTTGTGTTTTTTTTTAAATAGCCCTGAGGGAGGCTAGGTGATGCTAATGTTTTACTGACTTTTAAAGAAAACTTCTCCAGCTTGCTTTTATATCTGAGTGATTACAGCTTGTTTTTGCCTGTCTGGGATTTGAAATGTTAGTAAAATAGATAGGAAACCTTTTACTGAGAAATCTTCAGCTTCCCTGTCCTGATAGGGTTATACTCATGGTCACTTCCTTCTCAGTTTCTGAAATAAATTCACCTGCAATCCAGTTTATCTAAAAATGAACCTTCAAACTGAACATTAATGTTACTTTTTTATAGAAGTATAAAAGATGCAGTTCTAGTCAGAAAGTACTTTATGTGTTTTTTATATTATAGCCCAAGTTTTTTTTAAACCTCCAAAAGAGAAATGGGAGTTTCAGTCTTCTAAGAAGGCAGGGAAAAATCCCAGTCTTTTGATAAACCAATTTGATATCATAAACTAGACAAATAGAGGTTTCTTCTTTCAAAAAAGCTCTGCTTCTAAAGGATTCCCTTAAGATTAAACAAAGCTTTTAGACCAGAATGAGGAAAACAGAGGTCTTACATAAAGAAACATCAAGCTTCGTGAAGAAATAAAAGCACAGAAAAAGACTGTCTGGAGCAAATAGAAACTAGGAGGCCTTAAAGCTTGGCTGGAAGGGACAGCATAGCTCCCTGGCTTCTTGCTGTCTTTGATTACTTTTGATTCTTATTTATCAAGTTGTGCTCTTGGATATTACTTTGGCTAGTAGATTATGTTTCTCTAACAAGGAATCAAAGGATTTTGGGGTCTTACTATTTGAGTTCAAAATGTTACATGTTCTTGGGGCTTCCCTGGTGGCTCAGTGGTAGAGAATCCACCTGCCAGTGTGGGAGACCTGAGTTCAGTCCCTGAGCCGGGAAGATCCCACATGCCGCAGAGCGTCTAAGCCTGTGCGCCATACTGTTGAGCCTGTGCTCTAGAGCCTGGGAGCTGCCACTTCTGAGCCATGTGCAGCAACTACTGAAGGCCGTGTGCCCTAAAGTCCATGTTCCACAACAAGAAAAACCACCACAGTGAGAAACCTGCACACTGCAACTAGACTGTCACTCACCATAACTAGAGAAAAAGCCGCGCAGCAACGAAGACCCAGCACAGCCAAAAATAAATAAACAAAGTCTTTAAATGTTCTCAAAGAGTGCATTTGTCTCCTCTTTCTTAGGTCATAACTCATCCTGTTCAGATTTCACAGAATACTCCAAAAGCTTAGGAACTTTGTATTTCTTATAATTAAAGTGAATCTGAATGCATTTTGTTTTAAGACTTTTGTAAACCTACCTTGAGGTAATGGGGAAAAGGTGGGGGTTCTTGCTTCAAATCATAGTTTGGCAGCTCAGAGATGACAGATGATCCTTACCATTTCCTCTTGTCCTTTCATCAGTTTCTCATTATTATCCTGTCTTATTTATTTGAATAGACACAGGTAAATAGTAGAAAGAAATCAAGAAGTGAAAGACCAGCTTGGATATAGCCTTGTCATAAAGTATAGTTTCTGTGTATATAGAAACTATGTATTTCTATACCATCAGAAATAATCTCCAAAATGACATCCTCATCAACTTCACAAAGTAAAATCTACCCTCAAAAACTTAATTACAAGCTTCCCCTTTTTTATAAGATCTAATATTCAGTGACAGTATTTCATCTAACATAGGTTTCTGTTGGATGTTTCTGATTTATTCTTAGGCTTTTCCATGGGCTTACTGGCCTCCTAATCTTAGGCTCGCAAGGGTTGTACCAGTGATCTTATTTGGGGTTTTTCTTTCTTCTTTCCATGTTTTTACTTTTAAGGGACCTCAAGTAGCCAAAACTAAACAGATGCCTTATGTTTATTGATGCTTTTATTGTTTCTAAGTCATATGGAAACCATGACATATTTTAAATTTCCTGATGTATTTTAAGAGCCAGGCATTCTGTGAAATAAAAAACAAAAACCTTCTTAATCAGAAATTTCCCAATTTCCCTATAACTGCATGTACATTTGTGAATGAGAGCCGCTCAGCCTACTTATTACCCACGGTATGGTATGTTTGCTGAATATCTGTTAAATTGAACGAAAGCAACAATATATGAGAGAGAATGGGCGTATTGAAACAGGTTTAGTCACATTTCTGTGCGGTTGCTAGATAGGAATCATTCTGTCTTTGTCTTAAAGACTAGGAACCTGAGGAACAGAAAGATTAATGACTGTCATAACTTGGGTTAGACTTTTTGCCTCTTAACACACTGTGTTTTCTCTGTTAAGCTGTGTTACCAAGTCAGCACACACGGCTGGCCTTGGTAATGAAATCCAGTGCATTGGCCCAATTTAAGTCAGGCCACGTAGCATACAAATAGGTAAAAATATTCTCTTTTGATCTCTCATGATTTATCTGTAGCTTTAACAGGGGAAAAAACCAACTAAATATGCTAACTTAAAAACTTTCATTTTTACCCCTTTCTCTAGAAATGTCTATTTATTAAAGCATGAGATTCATTTGTATCTCTCCATTTGTCCCTATGGGTAGCTGATTGATCTACAACTCTCTAGAGTTGTCTTTTTTGGGGTACCTGCTTAAATTGTCATCTTTCTTAAAACTCCCACCTGTGTGTGTGTGTGTGTGTGTGTGTGTTTTACTATTAAAAGATTCTATAAGTTGGTTACCTAGAGGAGACCTCTTTGGTGTTGTGAGCCATATTCTGAGATAGCAGGAGGGCCAGCTGCATGTCCTTATCTGTGTCCTGACAGACACTATAAATGAACTCCACCCTGGTATATTTGGTGAGAGGTGATAGTGTGTCCTAGTTGATGATGACTTCTGGCCCCTCCCTGCACTGGGGACCTCTGTCCTCATAGGAAGCTTGATTTAGTTTGGAAGCAAAGAGATTTGAATTATTTGTAAACACTAATGAAGTGAGGCAGATAGGCTGGGCAAGGGCCGGTTACTTGATGCATCTACACAGAAAGCTAGGTTCATATCATTCAGATCTATGAGGTATAGAAAATAACCCCAAAGTATAGAAAATAATCCCTGAACTGAACTGATGGCTATAACAGGAAATGAGGTGGCTAAAAAATGAAGGTGATGGTTTATGCTGCCATTCACACTCCGTTGGATTTCTGACACAGGATGAAGGTTTTTCTTAGGGTTACTAAAATGCCATTAATGTAGATTGAACCACAATTTAGTATTTGGTTCCAACTGACTAGGCTAGTCGTGTTAGCCCAAAGAGCTGACCCAGCCCTCTCACTGGAAGGTCTTAATAACCAGGAGAGCAAAAGGTGGTATGATGTGTGGCCAGAGCTTTGGCATCATAAATCAGAGCTGATTGCACATGGATGGTGAAAACTGAGGGGTGTGTCTTGCTGACAGCCTTAAGCTTTTAAAATTGGATTATTTTCTTACAGTGAAATTCACTTATTCACTTGAGGGACACTTGAGGGATTCTTTTGAAAAATGAATTCATCCAAGAACAGTAAAGCTTAAAATTTTATTAGATAAAAATATACTGAGAAATTGGGGGGAGTCTCTTCATTGGCTTTATATCCTTAATAAAGAAAAACAAAATAGACACTTTAAACCTCTAAGAAGCAAAGCCTGGAATTTGCATTAGACTACTTAGAAGGTTAGGAGGATATGACAGTATTGCTTCCTGAATCAATCAGATCAAAACCAGAAAAGTTACACAAAATATATTTTTTTTCTAATAGCACATGAAATGATCCTCAGAAATGATCATTACCTCCTCCTTTCAGCATGTTTTTTTTTTAATTTTTAAAATTTTAATTGGAGGCTAATTACTTTACAATATTGTATTGGTTTTGCCATACATTGACATGAATCCGTCCCGGGTGTACATGTGTTCCCCATCTTGAACCCTCCCACTCACCTCCCTCCCCATGTCATCCCTCTGGGTCATCCCAGTGCACCAGCCCCGAGCATCCGGTATCATGCATCGAACCCAGACTGGCGATTTGTTTCACATACGATAATATTCATGTTTCAATGCCATTCTCCCAAATCATCTCACCCTTGCCCTCTCCCACAGAGTCCAGAAGACTGTTCTCTACATCTGTGTCTCTTTTGCTCTCTCGCATACAGGGTTATCGTTACCATCTTTCTAAATTCCATATATATGTGTTAGCATACTGTATTGGTGTTTTTCTTTCTGGCTTACTTCATTCTGTATAATAGGCTCCAGTTTCATCCACCTCATTATAACTGATTCAGATGTATTCTTTTTAATGCTCCTTTCAGCATGTTGTGAGAATGGCATGTTTATTTTGGGATGTAAATCTAAAAAGACATTTGATACCAAAATAAAAAATGCTGTATATTTATTGCCAGCACCCCCAATGGAAAAATTTTCAGGGATATAACATTATTTGAGGTATTCGCAACATTATTGCTTTTCTAGAATTAAGAAGGTTTCTTTAGTCAGTTTTTTTTTCCTTTGCACTCAGACCTTGCCAAAAATAAAATCCTTCTACACTGGCTCATCCAGTTTTACTCCATAACATTCCAGGCACTGTTTCTAGGAAGAGGTTAAAATTAAGAATAATGTATTTTCTGCTGACCACCATGTTGGTGCTGCCACAGCTTAGTGCTGCACCAATTTCTTTTGCCATCTGTTCTCAGCATGGAGAAGTTGAGATTCATTCAACGAGGGAGAAGCCAAACTAGATGTTTTACTTGACTTCTTCCCCAAGAAGCACGGCTTATATTTGCTATTTAGAGTCTTCACTGGAGAATAATTTGACATGGAAATATTATGCAGGAAGTTTTTAAATGTTGATTTTGGGGTATTTCATTCTTGGCATCTCTATGTATAATTTTTTTAAGTTAGTAAAAACATTTTTTGTTTTGTAACCTGCTTTATTTATTTACCTGATGTATTTTAAGTGTTCTTCCCATGATATCATATCCACCCGTTTTCCCAATTCAAAGGCAATTTGTGCTTATTGTACACAACTTGGAAAATAAAAAAAAAAGATAGAAGTCAACCATAATTTCTCCACTCTAAGGATTTTGAACCTGTTCCTCATCTCCCTCCCCCCACCATATATACACAGAAATACACAAATACATAAAACACACATGCACATTTGAAAAATAGGATCATGCTCTATCTAACAGTGAATGTAAATTTTAGGTTTTTGATCCATAGTTCTGATTAATAAAACAAGCAGGAGCATCATAAAGCCTATTTCCAAGACATTCTAGAATCTTCTTGATGAGGTTTATTTCTCTCAACCCTAAAATTGGTCAGTTCCTTACATCTTACTTTAGAGGTTTTTTACAAAAATAGAAAGAGGCTAGGGTGACCCAGATAAAATATATAGTCCTCTCAATGCATCCTCTTGTAGAGCACTTTATTTAAAGTGTTAATCTACTTTATTTCTTTCCCCTTTTAATTTTTTCATTTCCCTTTTTATTTCTATTTCTTTCTTCTTTTAATTTATTTTTTAATTGGAGGGAAACTGCTTTACAAGTTTGTGTTGGTTTCTGCCATACAGCAATGCAAATCAGTCATAATTATATATATTACTTTATTTCTTAATATCAAACCTCGGTCTTTGAAAACATTCAGTCTTTACGTTCACGGTGTTCCACCCTTGTCTATCTATGGTTTGTCCAAACTAAGACGTGAACTATGTTTACTCAAGTCTGGGGCAAGGACTTGGCAGAGCCAAGGAAGTGACAGGCTGAAAAAGCTCAAGCAGGGAATTCTGTGTATTGTCCTATTACACGTCATCCATATAAATGGAATGTGTTTATAGTTCATATGGCAAGCAATTGGCATGAACACAAGCACAGCTTGGGCCAACATACTGTCCTTATGTTCTAAATCAGCAATTCTTAACACCTGCCATGGGGCCCTCTCTCCTTCTGCCCCAAGCATCACTGTGTTAGGAAATCAGGGTGACAGAAAGAGTATGATACGTCTTTGGGCTCTGTTGGAATAGAAGGAAGGTGGTAAATCATAGCTCCAAGTTCTGTCCACTAGGTCTGATATTTTTCCTTATATCAATATACATATTGATGATTAGTGGTAGGAAAGTGAAGTGCAAGTAAATTCCTTATTTAAGCTTAGTATTACCAATCCTGAGTTTCACTTTTTAAAAACCCTACTTGACAGATGCCAAGTCATTTATCATCAGAGGTTTTTTTCAGCTTATTGAAGTATGATTGACAAACAAGGTATTTAAATGCGACATTTGTCCTCTCCATGAATATACACAGCTATTTGTAAGGCCTCCTCAGACAGCCATTTTGCTTTTTTGCATTTCTTTTCCATGGGGATGGTCTTAGTCCCTGTTTCCTGTACAATGTCATGAACCTCCATCCAGAGTTCATCAGGCACTCTATCTATCAGATCTAGTCCCTTAAATCGATTTCTCACTTCTACTGTATAATCATAAGGGATTTGATTTAGGTCATATCTGAATGGTCTAGTGGTTTTCCCTACTTTCTTCAATTTAAGTCTGAATTTGGCAATAAGGAGTTCATGATCTGAGCCACAGTCAGCACCTGGTCTTGTTTTGGCTAACTGTATACAGCTTCTCCATCTTTGGCTGCAAAGAATATAATCAATCTGATTTCAGTGTTGACCATCTGGTGATGTCCATGTGTAGATTCTTCTCTTGTGTTGTTGGAAGAGGGTGTTTGCTATGAACAGTGCGTTCTTTTGACAAAACTCTATTAGCCTTTGCCCTGCTTCATTCCGTGCTCCAAGGCCAAATTTGCCTATTACTCCAGGTGTTTCTTGACTTCCTACTTTTGCATTCCAGTCCCCTATAATGAAAAGGACATCTTTTTTGGGTGTTCGTTCTAAAAGGTCTTGTAGGTCTTCATAGAACTGTTCAACTTCGGCTTCTTCAGCGTTACTGGTTGGGGCATAGGCCTGGATAACTGTAATATTGAATGGTTTGCCTTGGAAACAAACAGAAATCATTCTGTTGTTTTTAAGATTGCATCCAAGTACTGCATTTCAGACTCTTTTGTTGACCATGATGGCTACTCCATTTCTTCTAAGGGATTCCTGCCCACAGTAGTAGATATAATGGTCATCTGAGTTAAATTCACCCATTCCAGTCCATTTTAATTCACTGATTCCTAGAATGTCTATGTTCATTCTTGCCATCTCCTGTTTGACCATTTCCAATTTGCCTTGATTCATGGACCTAACATTCCAGGTTCCTATGCAATATTGCTCTTTACAGCACCGGACCTTGCTTCTATCACCGGTCACATCCACAGCTGGGTATTGGTTTTGCTTTTGCTCCATCCCTTCATTCCTTCTAGAGTTATTTCTCCACTGATCTCCAGTAGCATACTGAGTACCTACCGACCTGGGGAATTCCTCATTCAGTATCCTATCATTTTGCCCTTTGATACTGAATGCAGAGTTCCAAAGAATAGCAAGGAGAGATAAGAAAGCCTTCCTCAGTGATCAATGCAAAGAAATAGAGGAAAACAACAGAATAGGAAAAACAAGAGATCTCTTCAAGAAAATTAGAGATTCCAAGGGAACATTTCATGCGAAGATGGGCTCAATAAAGGACAGAAATGGTATGGACCTAACAGAAGCAGAAGATATTAAGAAGAGGTGGCAAAAATACTAAACAGATCTTCACGACCAAGATAATCACGATAACGTGATCACTGACCTAGAGCCAGACATCTTGGAATGTGAAATCAAGTGGGCCTTAGAAAGGATCACTATGAACAAAGCTAGTGGAGGTGATGGAATTACAGTTGAGCTATTTCAGATCTTGAAAGAAGATGCTGTGAAAGTGCTGCACTCAATATGCCAGCAAATTTGGAAAACTCAGCATGGCCACAGGACTGGAAAAGGTCAGACTTCATTCCAATCCCACAGAAAGGCAATGCCAAAGAATGCTCAAACTACCGCACAATTGCACTCATCTCACATGCTAGTAAAATCATGCTCAAAATTCTCCAAGCCAGGCTTCAGCAATATGTGAACCGTGAACTCCCAGATGTTCAAGCAGGTTTTAGAAAAGGCAGAGGCACCAGAGATCAAATTGCCAACATCCGCTGGATCATGGAGAAAGCAAGAGAGTTCCAGAAAAACATCTATTTCTGCTTCATTGACTGTGCCAAAGCCTTTGACTGTGTCGATCACAATAAACTGTGGAAAATTCTGAAAGAGATGGGAATACCAGACCACCTGACCTGCCTCTTGAGAAACCTATATGCAGGTCAGGAAGCAACAGTCAGAACTGTACCTGGAACAACAGACTTGTTCCCAATAGGAAAAGGAGTACGTCAAGGCTGTATATTGTCACCTTGCTTATTTAACTTATATGCAGAGTACATCATGAGGAACGCTGGGCTGGAAGAAGCACAAGCTGGAATCAAGATTGCTGGGAGAAATATCAATAACCTCGGATATGCAGATGACACTACCCTTATGGCAGAACGTGAAGAGGAACTAAAAAGCCTCTTGATGAAAGTGAAAGAGGAGAGTGAAAAGGTTGGCTTGAAGCTCAACATTCAGAAAACAAAGATCATGGCATCTGGTCCCATCACTTCATGGGAAATAGATGGAAAAACAGTGGAAACAGTGTCAGACTTTATTTTTTTGGGCTCCAAAATCACTGTAGATGCTGATTGCAGCCATGAAATTAAAAGACGCTTACTCCTTGGAAGGAAAGTTATGACTAACCTTGATAGTATATTAAAAAGCAGAGACATTACTTTGCCAACCAAGGTCCGTCTAGTCAAGGCTATGGTTTTTCCCATGGTCATGTATGGATGTGAGAGTTGGACTGTGAAGAAAGCTGATCGCCGAAGAATCGATGCTTTTGAACTGTGGTGTTGGAGAAGACTCTTGAGAGTCCCTTGTACTGCAAGGAGATCCAACCAGTCCATTCTAAAGGAGATCAATCCTGGGTGTTCATTGGAAGGACTGATGCTAAAGCTGAAACTGCAATACTTTGGCCACCTCATGCGACGAGTTGACTCACTGGAAAAGACTCTGATGCTGGGAAAGGTTGGGGGTGGGAGGAGAAGGGGACGACCGAGAATGAGATGGCTGGATGGCATCACCAACTCTGTGGACATGAGTTTGAGTGAACTCTGGCATGCTGTGATTCATGGGGTTGCGGAGAGTCGGACACGACTGAGCGACTGAACTGAACTGAATATACACACACACACAGTGTAATGAATGATACATATTTATGGAAAAAGACACTGAGGTAAAAAGAAATTTGGGCCCACAGGGATTGCAAACTATAGTCAGAAGGTCAGATTCAACCCATAGGCTTTGTTTGGCATGCAGGGTTTTACGAAATATTTGAATGCCTTTAGGAGGAACTCCCACTTTCCAGTTTGTGGTGGACCTCACCATTGCCTGTGTATATTTACATGAAAGTGAAAAATGGAAGTGTTAGTTGCACAGTCTTGTCTGACTATTTTGCGACCCCATGGACTATAGCCCGCCAGGCTCCTCTTTCCATGTAATTCTCCAGGCAAGAATATAGGAGTGGGTTACCATTCCCTTCTTCAGGGGATCTTCCCGACCCAAGGATCAAACCCAGGTCTCCTGGGTTTGATGAAATACTAATTCAAGAATTGATAACCTGTTTCTACTGGGAAATCTCTTATTTAGGAATGTGAAATTCCATATCTTATTTTCCCCTATTTTCAAAATGAGAGTAACAGAATAGGGAGGTCACTGAACTCATTCTCCTGCTCCTTCCGCCTTTCCTCAACTATGATTTCCCCAGTTTGTGGTTTTGGAAAACAAACTGACAATGACTCTCATCAGAGCAATTGTGGAGGTTGTAGAAATTCAAGATCTATGACAGCCTCAATACAAAAGCTTTATCTCCTGCTTTATGTTATATAGTCTTTTTCTCTCTTTGGAAATCCAAGGGTGACTTCAACCAATAGATTGTCCTGGTTTTCTTTTGTGTTTTGCAGAATGTAGTATCTGGCATTTAAACAGTTCATACCAACTAAGGCCAATTTGTATGCGGCAATAAGCTTCATCCTAAACAAAAAGTTTGGGTGATAGCAGAGGATGGACAGGTCTTCCAAGTTATAACTTTTAAGAATTACTGGGACACCTGTTAAATATAGAGATTTCCAGGTCCATGTTAGAAGGTGTAGGGGAGCATGTTTTTTTAAACTAGTATTCAAGATTATTCTGAACATGTGTGGAAATACTGGTGGTGTGGTTCAAAATGTGGACTTGAGTTTACAGACTGCCTTTTAATCCAAGTTCACCATTTACTATTGAAGTGATTTTGGTCATTGCTTTAACCTGGTAAACCAGCCATTTTGGTTAACTACACTATTGGTTGACTTACACTATTGCAGGTGTATAGCAAAGTGAATTCAGTTATCTTTTTTTATATACACTCTTTTTCAGACTTTTTTCCATTATAATCTTCTATAGATTATTACAAGGTATTGAATATAGTTCCCTGTGCTGTACAGTAGGTCCTTGTTGTTTATCTATTTTAAATATAGTAATGTGTATTTGTTAATTCCAAATTCCCGATTTATCCCTCCCTCCCAAACCAGTCATTTTCTTATCTAGTGAGGCTGTTGAACTACTTAACAGCACTATTGCTTACCCGCCTCATGCTATGATTTTCCAGATTAAGAACCACAGTGAATGGAACCTTCTTGGCACAGCTTCTGGCACATAAACATTTGGTAAATTTTGTAAATGTAGTTCCCTCACTACTAAACAGTTCCATTCTTTGAGCTCCTGAACTACAGTTTTCTAGTGCCTTTTGGAAAGACATTTGCTTTGTACTCTTTCTAAAATAGCTTCTTATGGGGAACTGTATTCAGTATCCTATGATAAGCCATAATGGGAAAGAATGGAAAAAAAGAATGTATATATTTACACACACACACACACATAACGGAATCATTTTACTGTGCAGCAGAAATTAATACAACATTGTAAATCAACTATACTTCAATTTGAAATCTTAAAAAATAAATAATTCTTAAAAAGTAATGCATGTTCTCTGGAAAAAATTTGAAAAAGCAAAAGGAACATAAATTACTTGTACTCCATAATTTAGTGAATTTACTTGCAGTCTTTGTAGGCAAGTATTATAATATGATTAATGTATAACTAGTAATTTTCTGTTGTAAAATACTTTATTGTTCTCAAATTGCTTATTTTGCTATTTACCTTTGTGTTTCTTTCTTTATTCTGGTTGGTTAATTTTTGGTGGTTCTTATAGATAGGGTTTAGAGCCTTGTTTATTGTTTTTGTATTGTTTGATCATGATTTTTTTTCTTAATCCAAACATTTTGTATGCAATAAGAAAACTCAAGATAGTCCAGAGACCTCCAGCCGTTTTTGTTTCCAGTCTCCTTACTTTTTTGTTAGTACCCTTGGGCCTCTGCTTTGTTGAGCTTTTCATGAACTCTGAGTGAAGCTAGTTTGGGAATTTGTATTTTGAACAGAGACATTGCCACTTTGTTTAGTTTCTCACAGTGTGGCTGTTTACCAGGCGGTGTTCCTTATGCTGAACACTCATCCAAGTTGTTCCGGAAATCACTGAGCCAATTATAACACCCCTGCAGTTTTTGGTTTACAGCTTTAGTTGTTTCACTAAAATAGGACATTGTAGGATACTTCTGTGGTGGTTGATTTTTCTCCTTGAAGCCATTAAGAGTTGGAAATGCTTTGGAGTTCAAATTTTGAGTTTCCCAAGAGTAACAGTTCTAAGTAAATGGAAATCAATTATTACAAAAATTTAAGTGATCTGCAAGATTGCTTGAGGAATTCTTTGGAGAGATACTTAGGGTTCACACTCTGCCCTGTTCAAATCCCATTCCATTGTCCCTCACCATAATTGGTCTCTTCCAAGTATGTTCATCTTAGCTCTTGGTTTGTTTGCTCACAGAGCCTGTAGATGCTGCCTATAGAAGATATGTAGTATTGTCCTTTTTATAGCATCAATGTTGTTATATATATGTTTTTGCAACTTGTATTTTTTATACTCGATATATCTTAGAGCTTGATTTATGTGTGTGTATATGAATTATATATATGAATATGAACTATGAGTTATATATAATTATATATGAACTGTATATATATATATATATATGACTATATGGATTAAATATAACTATTTTATATAATTCATATATATGAATTGTATATAATTATATATATATATACAAATTGCTTATTTATTTATTTATATGACTTGCTCAGCCTCATTCTTAAAACTTCCTCAGAGATTATTTAGCCCTTCTCTTGCTGATAGACATTTCAGATTGATTCCAATTTTTCTCCAATACAATGTTTAATGTCTTTATACCTCCAAATGTTTCTGAATCTTCACGGTGCTTATCAGTACTTTGTACATGAGAAGCCACATCAGGAATAAAGTTTGTTGATTGAATTTGAAGAAAGTGGGTTTATTTATTTATAAATGGAATTCAGTAGTATTTGTCAAAGTGGTGATATTATCAAAAAATTTGAAGTATAGTTTTGAGAGAATGTCAGTATCACTGCCTACCTATATGCTCATGCTAGTTGAACCCCTTTACAATAAATCTATATAACAAAAATATTTTTAACCTAGTTGGTGGAAATTTATTTTCTGTTAAATTTGTTGCAACATATTTCCTGTGCAATGAAAAAAAAATGGCATGTCTTTGGAAGTGATTTTGTCTGTAGTTTTAAGAGTTTTAATGAAATTCTAAATTGCAGTTATATGACTTTGAAGAAAAAGAAGGAGCTGTAACTCCTGGGTACGGACTGTTGAAAGTTAAATATACATTGATTTGGTAAATTGTAGTGTTTTTCAAATAAATTTCCAAAATGTAAAATTTTTACTGTTTCATTTTGTTGTCTGTTCCATTACTTACTAGAGAGAGGATTTCTTCGGTAAAAAATTGTACTGCAAAGAGAAACTGGACTTTAGACATTTTGTGATGTTTAAGGACATAGGTATAAGATGATATAATTTAGTATATGTGGTTTGGGCAGCAAAAATCAATCTATAGTCTCACAGTTAAAATCTATAATGCAATAGGTCTTTTTCATGTGTTCATCCTTTATGATATCTAAGGAAGGACTCTATAACTCAAAAGTGAAGTAAAATATGCATTAAGAGGGGGAATCTTATGTATTTTGCTGTCATAATTTATAAAACTCTTAGAAATTTGAAGTTATAGTTTCCAGATAAAGGCCATAAAAGTGGGTTTGTTTTTTTTTCTAATCATGGGACAGGGCCCAGTAGCTCAGCAATGAATCATCTGTTTTTCAGATCTCAAGAGTAAAGCTATAGATTTTGAGCCTATTTAGGTTTTCGAATGTTCAGATGAGAGGAAAATGGACAAGCACACCTTTGGGGTTGATAGCCCTATGCAGTTATTTTGGAAGAGCGGCATTTGACAAGTATTCATTTCTCCAGAAAGTTGCCTTTAGACAAACCTTTTTTACCCATGAGTTTCTGATTTATCCCTGTTTTGCTAAGATAGGAGTTGAATAAGTATTATAGTTAAGCTTTGTGTTACCTTCTTTTTATCTGTAGGTTTATTCGTGTACTGCTTGCTTCCTGCCCCAACAACATACTAAGTCTTAGCTACAAAAGGTACATTTAATTTTAGCTAGTTGGTTAGTTTTTTTGAACATTTGTTCTTTGCAGACGGAGGGAGACAGATGGATTTGAATTCTAAAGTGGGGTCTTTTGAGTTAGTAGAAGAAATAACCAGTAAAGTGATAGACAAGGTTTCCAGGCAGTTCTAATTAGTCAGGCACAGCTGTGAGCAGGAATTGATGAGAAGGGCAAGATTCAATGGCATAGAAGATGCAATATTTCTCATTTTCTTAGAGGAACTTAGTGGTCAGCCATGGTCATTGGTCATTTTTAAATAGTTGCTGGGTGCCTGTTCATGTTTTTACCTAACCCAGCCAAACAATTACAGGCTATGGGTTTAGAAATTAACATCTCTGATCTTATAATCAAAATATGGATGACTGATTTCAGCTTCTTTGTTCATGTTGACTAGAGGAAGATGGGGTCAGGAGTCTCATTAGAAGCCTGGGACTTCTCTGTGGCTGGGACTCTGAACTCCCAATCTGAGGGCCTGGGATTGATCCCTGGTCGGGGAACTAAATCCCACATGCCACAACTAAAGACCCCGTGGGCTGCAACTAAGAGTTGGTACAGCCAAATGAATAAATTTTTTTTAAAAAAATTACTGACCTGGAGTGTATTTGCACGTGGTGCCTTATTGTGTCTATAACTTTCTGTGTTTTGTTTTGTTTGCTGCTGCTGCTGCTCAGTCGCTTCAGTCGTGTCCGACTCTGTGCGACTCCGTTGACGGCAGTCCACCAGGCTCCTCTGTTCCTGGGATTCTCCAGGCTAGAACACTGGAGTGGGTTGCCATTTCCTTCTCCAATGCATGAAAGTGAAAAGTGAAAATGAAGTCGCTCACTCGGGTCCGACCCTTAGCGACCCCATGGATGGCAGCCCACCAAGCTCCTCTGTTCCTGGGATTCTCCAGGCAAGAACACTGGAGTAGGTGGCCATTTCCTTCTGCATGTTTTGTTTGAGGGGCACTTCTGTGCACTCTTGGGTAGCATCTTTAGTCATTTGCTCCTCAGTAAATATTGATTGAGCACCTGTTACCTGCCAGGTTCTCTGGTGCTTGGGATACATTCAGTTCAGTTCAGTTCAGTTCAGTCGCTCAGTCATGTCCGACTCTTTGCGACCCCATGAATCACAGCACGCTAGGTCTCCCTGTCCATCACCAACTCCCGGAGTTCACTCAAACTCATATTGACAGAGAAAAACATTTTTTCTTCAATTAATCTTAACTAATGTTATTGCTGGATCATGGAGAAAGCAAGAGAGTTTCAGAAAAACATCTATTTCTGCTTCATTGACTATGCCAAAGCCTTTGACTGTGTGGATCACAATAAACTGTGGAACATTCTGAAAGAGATGGGAATCCCAGACCACCTGACCTGCCTCTTGAGAAACCTGTATGCAGGTCAGGAAGCAACAGTTAGAACCGGTCATGGAACAACAGACTGGTTCCAAATAGGAAAAGGAGTGCGTCAAGGTTGTATATTGTCACCTTGCTTATTTAACTTATATGCAGAGTACATCATGAGGAACGCTGGGCTGGAAGAAGCACAAGCTGGAATCAAGATTGCTGGGAGAAATATCAATAACCTCAGATATGCAGATGACACTACCCTTATGGCAGAAAGTGAAGAGGAACTCAAAAGCCTCTTGATGAAAGTGAAAGAGGAGAGTGAAAAGGTTGGCTTGAAGCTCAACATTCAGAAAACAAAGATCATGGCATCTGGTCCCATCACTTCATGGGAAATAGATGGAAAAACAGTGGAAACAGTGTCAGACTTTGTTTTTTTGGGCTCCAAAATCACTGCAGATGCTGATTGCAGCCATGAAATTAAAAGACGCTTGCTCCTTGGAAGGAAAGTTATGACCAACCTTGATAGTATATTAAAAAGCAGAGACATTACTTTGCCGACCAAGGTCCGTCTAGTCAAGGCAATGGTTTTTCCCGTGGTCATGTATGGATGTGAGAGTTGGACTGTGAAGAAAGCTGATCGCCGAAGAATCGATGCTTTTGAACTGTGGTGTTGGAGAAGACTCTTGAGAGTCCCTTATACTGCAAGGAGATCCAACCAGTCCATTCTAAAGGAGATCAATCCTGGATGTTCATTGGAGGGACTGATGCTAAAGCTGAAACTCCAATACTTTGGCCACCTCATGAGACGAGTTGACTCACTGGAAAAGACTCTGATGCTGGGAAAGGTTGGGGGCGGGAGGAGAAGGGGACGACGGAGAATGAGATGGCTGGATGGCATCACCGACTCTGTGGACATGAGTTTGAGTGTACTCCGGGAGTTGGTGATGGACAGGGAGGCCTGGCGTGCTGTGGTTCATGGGGTCGCGGAGAGTCAGACACGACTGAGCGACTGAACTGAACTGAACTGAATGTTATTGAAGGGGTTTCCCTAAAGGCTCAGCAGTAAAGAATCTGCCTGCAATGCAGGACACACAGGTTCGATTCTTGGTTGGGTAAGATCCCCTGGAGAAGGGAATGGCAACCCACTCCAATATTCTTGCCTGGGGAATCCCATGGACAGAGGAGCCTGGTGGGCTACAGTCCACGGGTTGGCGAAGAGTCAGACACGACTGAGCGACTGAGCACACATGCAATGTTATTGTGTGCTTGCTACCTGCCAAGTGCTTTGCTCAGTACTTTATTTCAGGGGAAGCCATCAGAACATGCTGAGATTTAAGTGCAGAGGATAAAAAGAGGAACGAATCTTAAGTGTGCACCCTCAAGAAGTTTACAATCTATCAGAACCCCTCTGGTAACAGTATCTATAGAACTTATATTTTAATTGAGCATATTAGAATCCCTCCTATGCACAACTCAGGATTGACAAATTTTGCAAACCAGACTATGTCCCTAATGGGAAGTTGTTCGTCACACTTAATGTCAGGTGGCAGTAGTTAATTAGGCTTATTGCACACATTCAATCAAGTGTTTACTATAGAGCAGGGTTTTTCAACCTCAGCCAGATAAACTCTCTGTTGTGAGGCCTTCTCTGTACATTATATGATGTTTAGCAGCATCCCTGGCCTCTACTCAGTAGATGTCAGTTTCTGTATTTGTGACAACCAAAAATTTTCCTACGCATTGCCAAACGTCCCCTGGGAGGCACAGGGAGTCTCTGCTCTAGGCGTTAGTCTTCCTGGACAATCAGCAGCTCCTCCAGGAGGCAAAGCCAACTGCAACATCATCCAACATTTAGCTTGTGGCGCCAGCTCACTCTCTTCCTACAAATGTGAGCTGCTTGGGCTCTTCACACCTTATACTGGAAATACTCTCATGTACAGTGACAGTGTCTCTGCAGTGTCACTAAGTGCTCATCAGCGGTAGGGATAATGATCTTGATCTGCTTTCCAGAGCTAGAATAATCGTGGGAATTTCATTTTTTATTATTAAATTTATTGTGAATTCAAATAGTATATATGTGAGGTGTATATAGGTATAACTTTGAATCTATAAATAAAATATTTTTTTAAAATTTGTATTCTTGTTTTTCTACCACCCAATTAAGGAGTGGGTCCTGACCAATACCTTTAAAGACCCCTGCAGTGCTGTACCATCCAACCCTCCCTCTCTCCCACGTAGGAAGCACTGACCTGAATTTTGTGTTTGCTTTTCTTGATTGTTTTCTCATATTATGCACACAACTCTAAACATTACAGAGCTCAGTTTTGTGTGTTTTAAGACCTTATTATATAAATGTAGTATGCCATATTATGTTTTCTGTGGCTTGCTCTTTTTTCTGTCCCACATGTGTTCTGGGATTCTTCCATGTCTGTTGTGTGTAGCTGTACTTTTATTTTCACTGATGTGTAATTATATGAATACATCACAGTGTATCCATTTTGGTGATGAATGTTTGAGTGGTTTCCAGTTTTGTTGTGTCTGTAAACAACATTTCTGTGACTCTTCTTGTACTTGCCATCTGGTGTTCACGTGCAAGAGTTTCTGCAGGGAATTACCCAGGAGTGGCTGGCTGTATTCTAGGCTATATCGATGGAGCAGGCTGAAGGATGGCTCCCAAAGATACCAGGTCCTAATGCCTGGAACCTGTAAATGTTATCTCATGTGGAAAGAGGATCTTTGCACTTGTGATTAAGTTAAGGATCTTGAGCTGGGGAGATTATCCTAGATTATCAGGAGGGCCATGAATACAATCACAGGTGTCCTTAACAAAGGAAGGGCTGATGGAGATTCCTTGGAGTGCAAGCGGAGAAGGCCATGCAATCACAGAGGCAAACTGAAGTGATGTAGCCACAGCTGAGGGCACCAGCGGCCACCCAGAGGTGGAAGAGCCAACAGACACACTGTTTCCTCTGGATGGAGTTTGGCTCTGCCAACACCTTGAGTTTGGCCCACTGATACTGATTTTGGACTTATGGCCTCCAGAATAAATATCTGTTGTTTTAAGTCGCTAAATATGATGATTTGTTGTAGCAGCTGCTGCGAACTAAAACAGTGCATTTTCATTCTAGCTGGACAATGCCAGTTGTTTTCTAAGGTGTTTGTACCAATTTCTCTTTCCACTAGAAGTGTCTCAGAATTCCTGTTGTTTGACATTCGTCTCAGCACTTAGGTATTTTTGCTTTTACCAATAAGAGATTTTTCTAAGCAAGTCTATTAAATTTGGTGTAAACTTTGAAAAATTTAGTCTAGAATGCAAAAACAAGCAAAAAACAATATGCTAATAAGGTAAAAATGTTGATATTGAGTACTATAATAGTGAAGATTGGTTTGGTTAAATTGATAAATATGCTATAGATACTGTATTATACCTATTATTTCTCTTGCCTTATCTCCTAACCACTGAACTCAGTATGTTCTCTACACACTCTTCTTTCTCTTGAAAATAATCCAGTGATGGGGGACTTCCATTCTGGTCCAGTGGCTCAGACTCCACGTTCCCAATGCAGGGGGCCCCCAGTTCGATCCCTGATCAGGGAACTAGGTCCTGTACACCATAACTAAATGATAATTAAAGATCCCACGTGCCACTGCTAAGACCTGGCACAGCCAAATGAATAAATATTTTAAAATATAAGCTGTTTGGACTTAACTTTAAAAAATTATCTATTGATTCTTTGGTATTCATTACATGAGTTGGCATGCCCTTTAATTTCTGTTTGGTTTGTTTCTGTTTTTACTCTATCCCATGTTAAGTCTTTTCGGCTAAACATAAATTGGTAAAATTAGTATTTTGTGGAGGATGGGTGGTGGGCAGTAATTATAAACTATCTGCTCAATAAAATAGTGTATTTCTGTATGTATGTAGTTTGAGCAAACGATGTTTAGTCATCAATCTCAGAAAATGTTATCATTCCTTTGTCTCATGAATTATATTGTTTGATGATAAACATATTGCCCATACTAACAATAATTGTAAATACCTTAGGGATGAATTGCTTTGGGCACTTTAAAAAATAATTTTAAAACATATATCCTCATTTGATTAATTTGTTTCTTTTGTGTTCCTTAAGGGTACACATTTAACCAAATATATTTACTTAGGAAACTGGATGAATCATAGTTGTTTGTAACAGTTTTGAGAGTCCCAAGGAAAAGTTTCTATTAGCAAAATTAAGTGGCAGATTGAGATTATGGAATCTGGTCTATGGGGTCGCAAAGAGTAGGACAAGTCGGACAAGACTGAAGTGACTTAGCAGCAGCAGCAACATTGGGAGAGGAAATTCTTACCTGCCATTTGTAAGAACTGGAATAAAATCTAGTTTCTTCTTGATTGTGCCCAATGGTGGGGCTCTTATAACCTCTTCAGCTTTTGGTTTTGACAGCTTTTTTCCCCCCAAAACCTCTTTCTTATTAAAAAAAATTTGGACAGTTATCCCCAAACATTAAAGTAGACGGAGTTGCATAACAAACCCTTAGGTACCTATCACCAACTTTACCAACTTTCAGCGCATAGCCAATCTTCTTTCAGCTATACTGCCACCTGTTTTCTCTTTCTCATGCTATTCCCATATTATTTTAAAGTAAATCCATGACATCCTATCACTTTATCCATAAATATTTCAGTATGTATCTAAAGAGGTGAGGAATCCTTGAAAACAATCATAATCTTTCATATCTTTAACTTTTTAAAATGTAGTTAAAAATGTAGATAGCATTTGTGTTTCCAATTGTCTTATGATTGTGCTAATATTTTTAAAAAGATTGGTTGTTTGAATCAGGATATAAATAGGACACACAATGACATTGGTTGATTTTTTTTTTTCATATTTATTTTGACTGTGCCGGGTCTTAGTTGCAGCATGTGGACTCATAGTTGCAGCATGCATGTGGGATCTAGTTCCCCAACGATGGATGAAACCTGGGCCCCCTGCATTGGGAACGTAGAGTCTTACCCACTAGACTACAAGGGAAGTCCCAGGTTGATGTTTTTAAACTACATGTTACTTCTCTTTTTTTTTTCCTTCCTCTGCCTTGCAGAAAGTTGGTTCTTTGTCCTGTTGAGTTTCCTTTGGTATTGTTGTTGAGTCGCTTAGTTGTGTCGGACTCTTTTCAACCCCATGGGCTGCAGCACACTAGACTTCCTTGTCCTTTGCTGTCTCCTGGAGTTTGCTCAGATTCATGTCCATTAAGTTGGTGATGCTATCTAACCATCTCATCCTCTGCTACCGCTTTCTCCTTTTGCTTTCAATCTTTCTCAGCATCAGAGTCTTTTCCAATGAATTGGCTCTTCACATGAGGTGGTGAAAGTATTGGAGCTTCAGCATCAGTCCTTCTAATGAATATTCAAGGTTGATTTCCTTTAGGATTGACTGGTTTGATCTCCTTGCTGTGTCCAAGAGTCTTCTCCATCATCACAATTTGAAAGCATCAATTCTTCAGTGCTCAGCCTTTCTTATGGTCCAACTCACATCCGTACATGACTACTGGAAAAACCATAGCTTTGACTATGTGGACCTTTGTTGGCAAAGTGATGTCTCTGCTTTTTAGTATGCTAAGTTTGTCATAGCTTTCCTTCGAAGGAGCAAGCGTCTTTTAATTTCATGGCTGCAGTCACCATCCACAGTGATTTTGGAGCCCAAGAAAATAAAGTCTGTCACTGCTTCCACTTTTCCCCCATCTGTTTGCCCTGATATGATGGGGCCGGATGCATGGTCTTAGTTTTTTAATGTTGAGTTTTAAGCCAGCCCTTTCACTCTCCTCTTTCATCCTCATCAAGAGGCTCTTTAGATCCTCTTCACTTTCTGCCATTAGAGTGGTATCATCTGCATATCTGAGGTTGTTGATATTTCTGCTGGCAGTCTTGATTCCAGCTTGTGATTCCTCCAGCCTACCATTTCTCATTATGTACTCTGCATAGAAGTTAAATGAGCGGGGTGACAATATACAGCCTTGTCGTACTCTTCCCAATCAGGAACCAGTCAGTTGTTCCATGTCTGATTCTAGCTGTTGCTTCTTGTCCTACATAAAGGTTTCTCAGGAGACAGGTAAGGTGGTCTGGTATTCCTGTCTCTTGAATTTCCCACAGTTCATTGTGATCCACACAGTCAAAGGCTTTAGCATAGTCAGTAAAGTAGATGTTTTTCTGGAATTCCCTTGCTTTCTCTATGATCTGAAAAATGTTGGCAATTTGATCTCTGGTTCTTCTGCGTTTTCTAAACCCAGCTTGTGTATTGGAAGTTCTCGGTTCACATACTGCTGAAGCCTAACTTGTAGGATTTTTGAGCATAACCTTATGAGCACAATAGTATGGTAGTTTAAACATTCTTTGGCATTGCCCTTCTCTGGGATTGGAATGAAAACCGACCTTTTCTAGTCCTGTGGCCACTGCTGAGTTTATGCTTATTGCACCTGCCTGGTATAGTTTAACATGTTTTTTTTCTGTCCTTTAAATTTCCTGTAAGTTTATCTCTGGATCTCACTTCTAGATCAGGGTTCCATCAGATTTCAGTTTTTTCAGAGCACTCTCTGTACATGATTTCCTTTCATCTTAACAGTGTAAACCCCTCATTTCTATAAATATAGAAACACAGACTGAGAGAATTTAAGTAAAATGCCTAAATGGAGAATTATTTGCAGAGGCTCATCTAGAACTTAGTTTCCTTAAGTCAGTGGTTTGTAATCTTGGCTGCGTATCTCATTTACCTGTGGAGTTAAGCAAAACAAATGCCTAGATATTTTGAGTTAATCGGGCTGGGGGCGGTGGCCATTAAATATTATGTGAAAGCTCTCAAGGCAGTTCTCAATGTTTAGCAAGGGCTGAAAGCAACTACCCTAACTCATATCTCACGTTCCCTCCTCTGTCACATATATTTTCTTCATCTAATTAAAAGATTCTTACATGGAAGAGGAAGAGTTATTTTCCATTGCAGAAATATAATTAGTCCAAGTGAGGGAAGGTTATTTGGATGTAACAGTGGGAACCAGCTGTACATCCTAAGAGCATTATTCTTGTAATTTATGTATCTTCTCATTCATTAATTTATCAAACATTTATGTGCCAGACACTGATACAAGTATGAATAAGACATGGTTCCCTTTTTCAGAGTTCACAGTTGAAATAGGGGTACAGATTTAAATAACATTATAGTAGAGTGTGTTACACATCTTGGGGGCTGCATAATTTCCTTTTTCAAGTTGTTATATTTTTGTATTTTTAAATTGTCATCAGTGACTTTCTTACTAAGATATTTATGCTAAGCATTTGGTAAATATGTCACAATGATAGTCTTTTCATTAAATATATAATTCAAGCAATAACAAGTAAAGTTAGTCTTTGCATAGTTATCTTTTTTCTTTAAATAGAGAAAATAATAAAATTTATAATAGTTGAAACCATTTTGAGAGTTCATTTCTACATCTTTCTCTGAATTTTACTCTGTTGATTACTAAGCATAGAAGGATGATTTGTATTGGTTTTGTCAAGACTTTGGTGAAAAAAAATAATTTTGTAACATGGAGAAATTTTAAATTTGGACTCTATGCCTTAGATCAACTTTGAAGAGTCACTCTACATACACACTACATTTCCTTCATGGACATCATTTATTAAAAACAAATCATTGAGGCTAGGATGGGGGTGGGAGGGAGACTGAAAAGGGAGGGGATATATGTATAGTTATAGCTGATTCACATTGTTGCACAGCAGAAATCAACGGAACATTGTAAAGCAACTATCCTCCAATTAAAAAAAAGTTTAAAATTTTAAAAACAAAGTAATATAGTGGTATAGGGAGAAAAAAGAATTCATTGGGAAACTTCCCTGGTTGCCCAATGGTTAAGACTCCATGCTCACAATGCAGGGTTCCATCCCTGGTCAGGAAGCTAGATCCCACATGCCGCAACTGATTTCCCATGCCTCAGCTAAAGGTCTCGCTTGCCTGCAGCGAGCTGCAACCAAATAAATAAATAAAAGTAAATATTAAAAAACAAATCTTTGATACATCTGTTGAAATAGCAGGCACATTTTCTCTTAGAGTTTGTATCTGACCCTTTTATAGAGGTATGTCCTAGATAATATGGGAATACTAAAAGGTTATCTGGGACTTCCCTGATGGCTCAGTAGGTAAAGAATCTGCCTGCAATGCAGGAGACTCAGGTTTGATCCCTGGGTCAGGAAGATCCCCTGGAGAAGGAAATATCAACCCACCCCAGTATTCCTGCCTGGGAAATCCCATGGACAGAGGAGCCTGGCGGGCTATAGTCCCTGGGGTCACAAGAATTGGACATGACTTAGCAACAAAACTTATAAAGCAATTAATAATAAAAGGTTATTCTTGGAAGGGGAAGTGAGAGGAAGAAAAGTGTCTTTCAGAGTTGATGGTGGAGCAGAGCTGGGTTCTGAATGATAGGTAGGATTTAAACTTAGTGGTGTAGGACATTCAGGCCACATTAGCAGGGAGATGGAAAAATAGAACCTTGGTTATAGAACATGACAGAGATGAAAACTAGGCAGGGATTAGGATAAGATGGAACTTTGATGCAAAAAGAATTTGAACAGTGATTTCTTACATTTAGGAGTCCTCAGAGTTCTAACAATTGTGCTCTCAGTTAATCCAGCAATTTGGGAGAAATCACCGCATGCTGGAGTTCCAGAACTGAGCCAAAGCTAATTAGCCTGGTAACAAGGCAGAGTCCATTCCTAGTTTTGGCACCAAGGTAAGGGCTAAAACTCATGAATTAAAGTGTGAAATTTAATCGTGGTTATCAGTTAAGACCGTTTTAAAAAATAGATGCTGATGAGAGTTTGAATACATACAAGACTGAATAAAGTTGTGCTGCTTCAGGGTCTAATTTAATTGACAACTGATCCACTTTTGATTTAGGCTTTTGTATTAGAGTTCCATCGTTTCATTCTTGATTCATTTACTTGGTTCACATGAAATCTTTCTGATCTTTGAGTTGCCAGATGCAATTCAATTTGACCACAACTGGTATCTTTATAATGTAAAAAAAATTGTAGGAAAATCTGTAAAAGGGTTTAAAAACTCTAACATTTGAGACAATTTTGGTATTCTATAGACTCTACTGAAAAGTTTTGTCCTGGGGTTGCAAGTCGAGCCAGTTCAGTCTTCTTTGGATTAAGTCAGGTATAAATTCATTTTATGCTGACAGGTTCATGTAATGAATCAGTTAATGAACCTTACTAGGGAGTATAATAATTTATTCATACTAGGGAGTGTAATAATTTATTTGGAGCTTTCATGATCCTGAGTTTTAAATCTCATTTCCTTGTGGAGAATGAACAGTTTTATTATTCACTGATAGTTCTCAGCATCTGTGGTGGTCTCCCCCATCCCACCACGGTCTTCCCACATAACGAGCCCTACAGTGAGAAAAACTGCTGTTGAAGTACAATAGATGGGACTAATGAATTGATTTAAAGAAAACACTCCCTATGGTCCTTATGCTTGTGCTTTGTCAGACTCATCCCCCAAATGTTGATTATATAGGTTGTGTCACCATTTGTTTGACTAGGAGTTATTAAAGACAATGTTTGCTGCTCTAAAATACCAGCTCTAGTTATGACTGCTTTTCTTCAATATAAACTATTAAACTTGTCATCATAGTTTTTTTTTTTAAGAGGAAAAAACCCCACCTGTTTATATTACCTCAAATATTAATAACATTTCAAAATTGAATAGTATGTTTTACCTTATTATAGGGCATATACAATTTTTATACTGCTTTTTATTGTATAGTTTTAATTTATTCCATAATACTCCATTATGATATAATTTAATTGAACACTTCTGAATTTTAAGATTGCTTCTACTTTTTCCACTGTGATAAGACTGCAGTGAAAATCTCTCTGTGTGTTTTTATTTCTGGAATGTTTCTTTCAGATAAATTCTTAGAAATGGGTTTGCTTTCTGTTTCTTTCAGAGGTAGGAGATTATATATGTTTTAGCTACATCTTGACCCTTTTAGAGAATTACATCTCTGGTATTCTGAACAGCAAAGTAGATGGAAATTGAGATTTACATTTAGGAGAGTGTAGTAGTTCATTCCCTAATCTTGATTTTTCTACTGATTTATTAGTCTAGTTAATTTTCTAGTGTGTATATATAATATTTTCTATTACCCGAAAAGCCTCTATATTCTTGTTATCCCTACCATATTTACTTGAAATGCATTATAACATTTTACATTTCGCATCATGACTGGTAGGTACATATTCTGTGTTTTCCAAATGAAAAAACAGTTGGTTAAAATGATACAATCCTCTCTAACTCTTCTGTCGAATACTGGAGTCTTATTCAAAGCTAGATATGGCTGGCAAAGAATATTTTGCCTCCTTTCTCTTAGCTTTCCAGAATGTTGTTTTTTAGCTTCAAAACATGTATGTCATGTATGATGAAAAAATTACATTAAGACTTTGAGTTAATATTTTGAGTGTCATTCCCTTAATACTTTGGTGACTTCAGCATTGTCACCAAAGTACAGTTAGTAAACCTGTCTTCTGATTAAAGGTGTCAGGGATCTTTCCTTTTCCTTAAATAGCCTTTTTCCTTTTTTAAAAAAAAATTAATTTTCTAATGATATTTTGGTCTTTTATCTTCTTGATCAAGAACTGTTACTAAGAGTAGTGGTTTTATATGAGCATCAGAGACAAATCATTTAATATTCATATGTATCAGAAAAGATCCTCCATAGCTGACTCACTGAAACCCAACGGTATGATCTCTTTCTCTTTATAGAATGATTTTAGGCCATGACTTTCGAACTTTAGAATTCTTAAAAACAGCAGCATATCAGACAGTTCTGGAGTTTTCATAAGAGGCCATTGAAATAGATAATGCTGAGTAATCTAATGGATTTCTGAAAGCATAGTGTGCTTTAGATGCTGCTAAATCAATAAACATAACAGTCACTTAAGTTTGTATATTATGTATTATTTGGTTAATTATAACTCAAATCCTTTCAGAATATTTGTCTTTCAAGTGGAATGCTAAAAATATAAAGTGCTTGTAAAAAATAGAACCATCAGAAAAATGCAGAAGTATATTATGTATTTTTTCAGATAATCTTAATATTTGAAGTTAACCTCAGATTCTGCCATATACATCATCTTATGAACCATGAAGGAACAAATTTCAGAAGCACTTAGTAATAAAAGTAAATAGTTGAGTTTAATGTTACTTTAGAAAAGGCAGAGATCAAATTGGCAGCATCCATTGGATCATAGAAAAAGCAAGAGAATTACAGAAAAACATCTATTTCTATTTCATTGAATTTGCTAAAAAGCCTTTGACTGTGTGGATCACAACGAACTATGGAAAATTCTTAAAGAGATGGGAATACCAGACCACCTTATTCAAAGTTGCTCTGTTGTGTCCGACTCTTTGCAACCCTATGGACTTCTCCAGGCCAGAATACTGGAATGGGTAGCCTTTCCCTTCTTTAGGGGATTTTCCCAACCCATGGATCAAACCCAGGTCTCCCGCATTGCGGGTGATTCTTTACCAGCTGAGCCACAAGGGAAGCCCGAGAATACTGGAGTGGGTAGCCTATCCCTTTCTCCAGCAGGAATTGAACTGGGGTGTCCTGCATTGCAGGTGGATTCTTGACCAACTGAGCTCTCAGGGAAGCCCCTAATTGCCTCCTGAGAAATCTGTATGCAGGTCAAGAAGCAACAGTTAAAACCATACATGGAACAATGGACTGGTTCAAAATTGGGAAAGGAGTACATCAAGGCTGTATATTGTCACCCTGCTTATTTAACTTACATGCAGAGTACATCATGTGAAATGCCAGGCTAGATGAAGCACAAGCTGAAATCAAGATTGCAAGGAGAAATATCAACATCAGATATGCAGATGACACCACCGTTATGGCAGAAAGCAAAGAGGAACTAAAGAGCCTCTTGAAAGTGAAGGAGGCGAGTGAAAGAGCTGGCCTAAAACTCAACATTCAAAAAACTAAGATCATGGCATCTGGTCCCATCACTTCATGGCAAACAGATCAGGAAACAATGGAAACAGTGACAGACTTTATTTTCTTGGACTCCAAAATCACTGCAGATGGTGACTGCAACCATGAAATTTAAAAGATGCTTCCTCCTTGGAAGGAAAGCTATGACCAACCTAGACAGCATATTAAAAAGCAGAGACATTACTTTGCTGACAAAGGCCTGTCTAGTCAAAGCTATAGTTTTTCCAGTAGTCATGTATGGATGTGAGAGTTGGACCATAAAGAAAGCTAAGCACCGAAGAATTGACACTTTTGAACTGTGTTGCTAAAGAAGACTCTTGAGAGTCCCTTGGACAGCAAGGAGATCAAATCAGTCAATCCTAAAGGAAATCAGTCCTGAATATTCATTGGAAGGACTGATGCTGAAGCTCCAATACTTTGGCCACCTGATGTGAAGAACTGACTTAGAAAAGACCCTGATGCCAGGAAAGATTGAAGGCAGGAGGCGAAGGGGACGACAGAGGATGAGATGGTTGGATGGCATCACCGGTTCAATGGACATGATTTTGAGCAAGCTCCGCGAGTTGGTGATAGACAGGGAAGCCTGGAGGGCTGCAGTCCTTGGGTTGCAAAAAGTCAGACACAACTGAGTGACTGAACTGAATGATACTGAATTTTTGTTTGATTCTTGTGTCCAATAAAAGCCTATATTGAATTTTTCAGGAGTTGCTTCATATAACATAAGTAGCTGCTCTGTGTAGCATAAGTAAAAATGTATTTGGAGCGCATATGTATTATCTATCAAAGGGTGGTACTGGGTAGAAATCACAAAATCAATATTGAAAAGCTTTTTAAAAATGTAGCAAAATTTGTTTAGATCTTCATAACTTGAGATGTCCAAATTTAAAATTCTCTGGTTTTTCACATTAAAAGTATCTCAATTTTTGATTGTTGACCATAATGGTGGAAGCTGGTTACTGACTTTTTGAGGGGAGATCTTAAAAAAAAATAATAGGCAGTCTAGCTTCCTTAGGTATGATTACTTCAGGGTAGGTGGTCGCCTCTGAAATGCGATCCTTTCTAAAGGAATTTGTAGTTATTTTATCTGCTACCACTTGTGAAAAATAATCAAAAGTGCAATTTGTGTTTGAATCTAGACAAAAGGGTGGGATGATGAAATTTGCATGACTTGATGGTAAAGGACATTGTAATCATTATCTGTTTGATACTCTTTAGTGAAAACTAAATAGAAATGTCCCTAGTTCTTATTTTTAATAATATGATTTGCAATATAGCTTTACCCAGTGATACCTAGTTGAGTACAACTAGTGCCTAATTTTATTTTAAAATTATTGTGTGGTAAAATTGACATTTTTTTGGTGGGGGAAGTACAGTTCTATGTCTCTTAGCATATATATTGATTCATGCAACCACTCATGTAACCACCAGTGCTGTTCAAGATATAGAACAGTTTGTCTTCACGAACCTTCTTATACTATCCCTAGTCACACCCTGCGTGTACCCCAACCTCTGGCAACCATTGATCTGTTTTTTTAATCACTATACATTTTTTCCCCAGAAAGTAATAAATAGAATCACGCAGATGGAACCTTTTGAAATTGATTTCTCTCACTCAACAAAATGTCATTGAGATTCACTGAGGTTGTGGGGATCAGTAGTTCATTTCTTTTTATTGGTAAGTTGTTGGTTGAAATGTTTTGGCATTTGGATATTATTTCTGATCTGACACACTGGCACTGAAGTTTGAATTGGTTGCTTTTAACTGGGTTGACTATTTTTAATCAGTTAAATGAGATACACATGTAGTTAATTTTCTGAATTAGAATATTTTTTTAAACTGAACATTAGGCTTGCATGTATAGCTCAGTTACAGGATTTAAGGGCAAAATTTGAGGTTAAAAAAAGGATTTTGCAGTTTATGAGCAAAATAGAATGACCTATGACCCTTTAAAATGCCAGTGCCAATGACTTGACAGAATTTTCTTTGCTTTTGTTCCAAGCCTCTTCCCACTCTGACTTTCTGGTCTACTGAGAACCAGACACCTCTAGTGGCTGATAATCTATTTTAATATGCTCGCTTCAGGAGTGCCTGCCTTTATTTGTTGATTATAACAGTCTGTTCATCTTAACTTAGTCAAACTTCATGTATAAACTCTTTGCAGCATAAATTTAGTTTGAATCTTTATCTTAGTATCTGTTTCTTAGTTGATTGAGGTTTTATTATTTCCCCAGCTGCCGAAAATCTCAAGGAGGTCTCCTGATAATTGTATGTTTTAGAAAGAAAATAGTGGTGGTTCTGCTATCAATGAGAACTGTATAAATCTATGTACGATGTCATCAATTGAAATAATGGATTAACAGTAGTAAGAATGAAATGCTCTTCAAATGGAGAGAATAATAAACAATCATTTATTAGTAGGTATTTTAGATTTTGAAGATGAAACTTGTTCTGTTTTCATTGGCAATCTAATTGGTAATAGAAGTTAGAGACAGATTTATAAATTGATTAAATATTTATGACTCAACTTTCTAAGATAAGTTATTCAAATTAACTTTGGCTTCCATATTTAACTATTTTCATGATTCAGGTTCTAATCTCACTTTTAATAGTAACATTAGCAGAAATGGCAAGAAAAGAAAATCTCCATCAGCAGCCTGGCTTTATAGCACACATTTTCATATTTGGTCACAAAAGATTTTTTTGATGTGGACCATTTTTTTAACCTTTAACTTTAAAATTTTAATGTTAAACTTTAATTTTGTATTGGGGTATTGCCAGTTAACAATGCTGTGATCGTTTCAGGTGGACTGCAAAGGAACTCAGCTATATATGTATACAAGTATCCATTCTCCCCCAAACTCCCCTTCCATCCAGACTGCCATGACGTGGACCATTTTTAGGTACCAGTGGATAGATTTACTCTCATCATACATGAGAGTGGTGGTGGAAGCAGTACATACCAACTTCCTCTCTACTGGTTCTTTCCTTAGATTTTAACATTTGAGACCAAGAACCCGACGGAATTAGCAGAACGTCTGCGCTCTGTTTGTGGGAATCAGAGCAACGCGTATGCCCGCCTGCTCGAATACCGCCTGAATGCCTTGCGAGGACTGTGGAATGCCCAGCGCCAGCTGGCCTTGGAAGAACAGCATGAAAGGGAGAGTTCGGGTGATGAAGAAACTTTGGCCTTGCTCAAACGCCAGGGCTTGTTGCAGCAACCTGAGCAAGCTCCCTTCACATCGAGGATGGGGCTCCTGCTGGTCTTCCCCCTTATTCAGTCCCAGAGTAGAACAGACCCCTCTCTCTGTAACATCACTGCTGAGGTGCTATTGAACTGCCTTCGCGACTGCCAGCCTTTGAGCCTGACCAAGGAGCCTGCTGATTGTCTCAATGGAATTGAAACTTTGCTGTGCTCCTGGCTAGAAGAGACTTCTGACACAGGCCGACACATCCCACATAAGCAAAAAGAAAATGCTGCTGCTGCCCTTGTGGCTTTGGCATGTGCCAGGTAAGGAAAATCAAAGGTACCCTCCGGTGACCTTGTGACGGCTGTTGCCTGGGTTGGGTGAGTGAATGAGAGAGCAAGCATATTTGATGGAAGTCTTAACATTCAGAAGCCCTTCTTTGTTTTCAGTATTGAATTTCACAGCCTTGACAGTGCCTAAGATGCTTTCATCAAAACTTGGCACCAGGAGTTGGAACTGGAACCCAAGTTCAAGGTTTTGCTTTGAGTTATATCATGATAACAGCTTAAACAGTTTAAAATGGTGAATTAACACTTGCATTATCTACTTACCCTTAGATGAATTGTGTTTTACATCAAGTGGTTAGTGGAGGATGTTGTATCTGTATTTCTCCCAGAAGGACAGTGGAAAAAAATGTGTAGAGCTTTTAAATTTTTTTGCGACACGTGTCGGTAAGGAATGCATCAGCGAGTGAATGGGTTATTACTCACCTGGACTCGGTCACACAGATATGGTCACAAATCATATTTCTGGACCTTGATGCTTGGCTCCATCAATCTAATTGAAAGATCTCTCTGTGTGTGTGTATATATATATGTGTGTGTGTGTGTGTGTGTGTGTATCAAGATTTAATAGTGTACTGTCCTTCGCGTGTAGGTTGATGTTATTGATACACAGTCAATAAGAAATATTCTTGGAGTTACTTTTCCAGGAGAGGATTTCTTACATTCTCCTGCTCAGTAAACTGTATGATCCCTCTCACATATTTGTGAAGAAAAGGTTCACTGCCTTTGCTTTCTTCTAACCTAATTGTCTAGGGACTATTAGGGCCATGGTCTGACAGGTTAATGTTGCTAATCTGTCCCCCTCCCTTCAAAATTTTTTCTTTGATTGAGTTCTTCCTTTTGTTAGCAAAGCAAATGTGGGTAACATCTTGGAGGATTACGAAGTCCTTAGACTCCTTCCTCTATTTTTATGGCTTCAAAGTTGACCTTCAGATGGTTCAATCTCAAGCTGTTTTTAAGGCAAAATGGCACCAACATTTATTGTCAGTTTCTTTGCCCTGAGCAAACTGTCATAGCCTACTTTTAGATCCTGGAAGACTGTAGTTGATTATGGAAATCCTGACATGAGCTTAATTCTGGAGACATTATTGGGTGGTACCAAAATAAGGTTCCCTGTAAAGGCTTTATATTGGATTTATTTATTAATTTTTGGATATGCAGAAGACAGTTTTGAGCCCTAAATAGATTTGTTATTAATGCACAAGTCCTATTTTGGGAAATTTTTCTATCTTTAGACAGATTTAGGATGTTTGGAATAATTACCAACTCTTTACTTTCAGATGTTTTAATAAACATGGGATCATAAAACTCACTTATTTATTGTGCCCTAAGATGCTTTTGAACTGTGGTGTTGGAGAAGACTCTTGAGAGTCCCTTATACTGCAAGGAGATCCAACCAGTCCATTCTAAAGGAGATCAATCCTGGATGTTCACTGAAAGGACTGATGCTGAAGCTGAAGTTCCGATACTTTGGCCACCTCATGCGACGAGTTGACTCACTGGAAAAGACTCTGATGCTGGGAAAGGTTGGGGGCGGGAGGAGAAGGGGACGACGGAGAATGAGATGGCTGGATGGCATCACCGACTCTGTGGACATGAGTTTGAGTGTACTTTGGGAGTTGGTGATGGACAGGGAGGCCTGGCGTGCTGTGGTTCATGGGGTCGTGGAGAGTCGGACACGACTGAGCGACTGAACTGAACTGAACTGAACTGAAGATCAATCCTGGGTGTTCATTGGAAGGACTGATGCTAAAGCTGAAACTGCAATACTTTGGCCACCTCATGCGACGAGTTGACCCACTGGAAAAGACTCTGATGCTGGGAAAGGTTGGGGGCGGGAGGAGAAGGGGACGGCAGAGAATGGGATGGCTGGATGGCATCACCGACTCTGTGGACATGAGTTTGAGAGTACTCCGGGAGTTGGTGATGGACAGGGAGGCCTGGCGTGCTGTGATTCATGGGGTCGCGGAGAGTCGGACACAACTGAGCGACTGAACTGAACTGAATTTAGTCTGAACCAACAGATGGTTATTGAAATTGCTTTATGTACTTGAGATTCCAAAGTCCATCCAGCAGAAATGAGTGTTTTTTAATTTTCTTCTTCTTGGGGGGGGGGTGTGTGTGTGTGTGTTGTTTTTTCTTAGATCATGCCTACATTCTGTTGCTAATATTATCACCTTGTCTGGACTTTTTTTACCTCAGAAGTTACATGCTTTTCAGGGCTGGATCATCTCTTTTAATGACGTGTTTAGGAGCACTTTTGAGATTGATGCTCTCAAAGACAGAACCGTGTTTCCAAAAAATTATTTTAAAGATATATATTCATTTCAACTAGCTAACATTCATTGAAAACTTCTGATGTGCCAGGAACCTTGCTAGGTCTTAGAGAAATAGTGACTCATGGTGGGTGACTCGTGATCTCTAATTTTACAGTTGAGTAGATTGCATTTTGTCAATCATTATTGCTCATTTACCACAGGCAAGGGACTCTTCTAGGCAGTAGGAACATAGCAGTGAGCAAAGTAGATGGTCCCTAAGATTGCAAAGTTTATGTGAGAGAGAGACAGACAACTAGCAATGAATGTATAGGATAATTTCCAGAGAAAGATACTCATAGTAAGAAGACAAATCAGGATATTTTGCCAATAGAGAATAACTTAAGAGGAGGTGGAGGCCATCTTTAGCTAGAGATGCCAGGGAAGACCTTACTGAAGAGATAACATTTGAGCTGAGGCCTAGACAGTTGACACAGAGCCAGCCACACAAAAAAGCCAGTAACAGGGAGTTCCAGGTAAGAGGAGCAGCAAGCAGTACAAATCTGATCCTCCTCCTGTCCTTGGGGTTGCTGAGGGACAGCAAAGTGAGCAGGGGGCTGGAATGCAGTGGTAGAAGGGAAGGTGGGAAAGGAGAGTCCAGACCATGTTGGGGCTTTGGAGCCATGGACAGAATCTAAATTTTACTCTAAAGTCTAAATCTGGCAGCCAGTAATATCTTATAGTTGGCTTACTGGTTTTAAATATTCCAGTGTGCCCTTGCCCGTTAATTCTAACCTTGTTGTAACTCAGGGAGGTATCCTTGTTGGACATATGATGAAGTAAAAATCTACAGGAGTTTGGTAACAGGATTGAGATGTCGTCCCTGGTGAGTGGCAGAGCCCGGTTTCGGAGCCTAGGGGGTCTTTTCTCCTAGCTTGTGCTTTTACACTCTATCTGCTGCCTCCCTGCCATTATGGTTCTTTGGTTTTGATTCTTTGAACATCAGATATAGGGAAGGGGACAATTAAGAGGAGGACTCTAGGCCTCCTTGATCCTCTGTTGGGTATTCCATTTCTTGTGAGGTTTAGGCACATGATACCTAGTAATTAAAGCCTTGGCTAAGAGAAATAAGGCAGCAGTCTGAAGTCAGCCCATCTGATACCCACGATCATTTAGTTCAGGAAATGTTCTTATGGTGATTTATACTTGGGGTCTGGCCAGGTAAGTCTTGTGCATCTTAAAAGCACCTTCTTTTAGATCCTGCTGACCATATTACAGACTTCCCAGAGCCTCAAGCCTTTGGAAACAAAAGGAAATCGGGTCTTTGTGAGCTCTGCAAGTATTATAATCACATACTTCACAGCAGGGGGAAGCAGAAGGAATACCCTTCAGCACAAAGTATTATTTGAATGTTTTTCTTTTTGCTCGTATTTAATGTGATGGGGGTTTGGTGAGATGTTATGTAAAATGGATGAACTTAACAAAGATATTAAAAAATTTAAGCCTGGAAATACTGCTAGGCTTTAAATATAATCTCTTCCAATGAAATCTCTCCTCTAGACTAGAGATTGACTTCATGAGAGAGTATCCTGGCATAATCACCACCTATTCTTTGTGCTTGAGCTTTCTGTTTTGAACTTTCATGTTAGGGGGAGATAATTTACCTTTGCAAATACAAGAAGAACCAGCATGGAAAGAGGCAACTATATCTGATATTTCGTACAGCACATCTACTGATTGGCAGCATGCATACATACTCAGTTGCTCAGCAGACACAGACTTACTTTTAAGCTTCCCATGTGATTAATAACATTGACGTCAACAACCTTATTATTTGACATTTCAATTTCAGTGATTTTCTGTTCCCTCTTTTTTTAGGGGATCATTGAAAACTTTTGTTCATACAGTCCATCTATTACAGAAACAGACTGATTTAGGGTCCCTGCCTGTAGCTGATGTGCTGTATAGGTAAGCTGTCACTTTGGATCCTCACCCTCCTTCTACACAAGTGAGCCTTGAGAGTTAAAGCTCTTCCAATAAGTAAATTGCTAAACTCTTTTTTTTTTTATCAATTAATGACTCATGTTTTTAAGTAAGTGTGCTATTCTAATCATCATATGTAAGAATTTTGTTTTTTCCTTCTTAAAAAAGCATGTTGTTTTTCATTTTTTAATTTTAGTGGATTAAAAAAATGCAATAGCTTGTCTTGAATTTTTATTATAGATTTCAAGATGATAATTTGTTAAGATATAAAGTGAAAGTTGTTCATAATTTCGCTACTCAAAGATAACCACTCCAAATGTTGTATGTATTTCCTAGTTCATACCCCTCTCTCTCCATCCCTTCCTTTCTCTCATACATGTATACATGTAAAATACATACACTTTTACACACAGCTACAAATTTATTATAACATAAGCACTACTTCATAATTTTTTAATGTAAAAATATAAGTTTCATGAATGTATTTTCAGATACATAGTATTTGTGTAGAACTATTGTAGTTTTCTGCTCTTTGAGATGGTAAGTTGACTTTTATCTTCTTGCTGGAATGGGTAGTGTCAGTGTCTTTATGATTCTCTACCTCCCTGTTTTAGGCTGTTGCTTTTGGAAGGGGGGCCTGGTTCCCCCTCCTGTTTGCTTGGTGGCAAACATATAGTATCCTGGGGGTACGAAGACATGCTGCCTGCACCAGATAGCAACACTGGCTCCAGTTCTGAAAATAAAGGTAATGCAAGGGTTTGGGTCCTGTGATTGAACTTAAGATATGAAAAGAATGGTTTTAGATCATTGTGGCCAGCGATTTAGATATAACTCTGTGTTCCTTTTAATTAAGAGCTCAAGCTCCCTATACAGCACGTTCATTGTCTGCTTTATCAGTAAAAGCATAAAAGCCGATACTGAGTGAGGTAAGAAAATGGATAGGTTTCACTGTCTCAAGGGAAAAGGCCCATGCGTACAGCCCTGCCGAGCAGGCGTGAGCTACTTAAATTGATTCCTGACTATTTAAATTTGGGCATGGGAGTCTGAAGTTGAATTTTTATATCCACGAGTAGAATATCGGATCTTACTGTCTTATTCTGTTTCTTTGAGTAACTTATTGCGTGTGTGTTGGTGAGCCCTCTTGTCCTAAAAGCAAAAAAAAAAAAATTATTCAAAGGAGCATGAATTGTGAAGTATCTCCTTTAAACAAAGGAGATTAAACTGTTTTTACACAGTTTCACAAGTATTACATATCTGTTTACTCTGTGATCTCAGCGAAAATGGCAGAGGGTCTCTGAAATGTCCTGCAGTTAACTGACTTGCCATGAATTAGGCCTCTTTCTTCGTTTGGTGGATGTACTGACCAGTGTGCCATGGCACACACAACCCATGAGGCCAATACACTCTTTTTATAGTCTGTGCCCTGCTGCTTCCACATCTGGAGTTGCAGCCTTGCAAGGAGTCCGCCTTGCTTCCAAACCTGTTTGTTACTGTAGTTGGTACTTATGATTATATCATTAAATGTTGTATAACTGATAAGAGTAAGGATTTTTTAAAAACCCTAGGAAATTGTTTCCATTTAGAAATGGAATTGTTTAGAACAATCTCTAAGAAATTGATGTTCTCTAAGAATTTAGGGTGGGATTCAGAGTCTCTTCTCCCTACCCTTTCATTTCATTCTCTTGATGGGGGCAACTTTCTCAGATAACTGTACGGGCATGGGGAGCAGTCTCAGCGATGGGCCACTCCCGCATCTCTCGTCCAGTGCCTGTGCCTTTTCATGGTCCACTGTTTATTCCAGATAGTCATGCTAAAGTGATGAGAGGAGCAGGCAAGACTTTGGGATTTGAGTTACCACCGTCACTGACTCAATTAGAGTCAACAGGAGAAGTGAAAACGTGCAGTGCCCAAGAAGTTCTTAAACATTATGGGCAGAAATAAGCAAATTCATACACAACCAAAACCCTTCTCTTCACTCTCTCCTTTAGTCCTTCTGCCCTTCTCAGGTGGTGCTAGTGGTAAAGAACCCACTTGCCAATGCAAGAGACATAAGAGACATGGGTTTGATCCCTGGGTTGGGAAGATCCCCTGGAGGTGGGCATGGCAACCCTCCCCAGTATTCTTGCCTAGAGAATCTCACGGACATGTAATTTCTCACTAAGGATGATGGTATCAAGCTGATCTGTATGCCTTTCAGTCTCTTGTACCTTTGGTTTTGCTTCTGGCTAGAGGATGTTTTTCTTACAAAAATTTAAAATGTAATCTTATTTAACTTTTAATACTGGAAACATTCAACATACACAGAAGTTGAAAGAATTCTATAGTAAATTCTATAGTAAACACTCAGCTTCAGCAAGTGTCAGCTCTGGCCCATCTTATTTATTGTTCTGTCCCCTTCACTCCCACTCTCTGTCAGATCCATACTCAAAAGGCCTTGACCTTAATCTAAATAGTGGTGGATAAGTCTCTATTTATAAGTTGTAAGTTAAAATGTTTAAGGAATGAAATTAATATTTTTAAATAATGACCTACTTTAACCATTTTTTGAAGAACTAGTAGGAACAAGTCTCAGTTGTCTTGGATTCAGTTCAGTTCAGTTCAGTCGCTCAGTCGTGTCCGACTCTCCGCGACCTCATGAATCACAGCACGCCAGGCCTCCCTGTCCATCACCAGCTCCCAGAGTTCACTCAGACTCATGTCCATCGAGTCGGTGATGCCATCCAGCCATCTCATTCTCTGTCGTCCCCGTCTCCTCCCGCCCCCAATCCCTCCCAGCATCAGAGTCTTTTCCAGTGAGTCAACTCGTCGCATGAGGTGGCCAAAGTATTGGAGTTTCAGCTTTAGCATCAGTCCTTCCAATGAACACCCAGGATTGATCTCCTCTAGAATGGACTGGTTGGATCTCCTTGCAGTCCAAGGGACTGTCAAGAGTCTTCTCCAGCACCACAGTTCAAATTAGTAGACTGAATTTTTAAGATCATCACATGTGTATGTGCATGTGCATGTGTGCATGTGGATGTGCATGTGTGCTAAGTCGCTTCAGTCGTGTCTGACTCTTTGCGACCCCATGGACTGTAGCCCACCAGGCTTCTCTGTCCATGGGATTCTCCAGGCAGGAATACTGGAGTGGGTTGCCATTTCCTTCCTCCAGAGGATCTTCCCAACTACATACTCAGTACCAATTTGAGTGCTGTGACATTGAATTTCCTCTAATATGACAAGTAGTAAAGAAACTCCACTTAAACATAGTGGATTGATTTTGAAAATTGAAAAATTGATTTTGCAAATAAGCACAACATTTTATTTATATGTTCTTTTTTAAAGGTAAATTATCTAGAATGTTTTAGTAAACCATTTACTATCATTCAGAGAGAAACTTTATTTTAGCTTGGGGAAGATATACCAAAAGGGAAATATAATTGCTGTTTTTAAATAGAAGCAATATTATATTTTTGTACTGTGTCATTCCAGAAATTTGGGCTTCCCAGTGGCCCAGCAGAATCCATCCACAAAGCAGGCGAGGTGGGTTCAATCCCTTGATCAGGAAAATCCCCTGGAGGAAGGCGTGGCAACCCACTCCAGTATTCTTAGAGGATCCCATGGACTAGAGTCACACATGACTGAAGCAACTGAGCACAACACTCCAGAAATTTAAAATTAGGATCTCTTGATGGAAAATCCACAAGGAGAAGATTCTAGTTCAAATTATCATTAGTCTATCAATATAATATCATTTGCCATTTAAGGGGCACTGGCTTTGTACCGGAGAGCAGTGTGGTATTTGCTTATATTGTCTCATTCAACCGTCAGTCACTCCTAAGGTACATACTGTCTTCATCTTAGAGCTGCAGAAACTGAAATTCAGAGAGGTCCAAAGTCAACTAACAAGTGTCCCAAACTCTTGAATCTCCTACCTTTTTTATTATGCACTCCTTAGGGAAAGTATTGTATTCTTAGTCATTTCAGATTAGAGTTAGGAATGAATTTTTGCTATGCAGAAAGAAAAAAGAAAAATCTTTGGCAGACTGGTTTGGCAGAACCAGATTCTCCTGATAATAACTGTTTGACCTCTTTCCCTGATCTTGGTGCCTAACCTTACATGCATTTGAGGTTTGAGTTAGGGGTTCAAGCTGTCTTCCCTGGAAGTCACACTGAAGCACCTATTTTATTATTATTATTTTTGGCTGTACTCCACAGCTTGTGGGGATCTTAGTTCTGAGACGAGGGATCAGACTTGGGGCCCTGGTCATGATAGCATTGAATCTTAATCACTGGACCACCAGGGAGTTCTCAAGAAGCACTTATTTTAAAAGTGGGAAATTATCTTTCACTCAGCCTCCTAGTGGCTTTTTCATTAGAAAAAGCACGTTTATAATTTCACTAGAAAAAGCATGTATATAATTTACCTGTGAAAAAACGATTTCAGATGCTGACTTGGGACGCTGTCTCACGGCAGATGGTCTTTACCTGTATACTACTAACTCAGTTGGAAGAGGAGTAAGCAAATTGGGGTCTGGATTACATGGTACTCTCAGGTCAGTTGCATGGAACTTGCTGAATAATTGGGCTGGAACATTTTCCTCATTACGTAAATCTGTGATGAAGACACCTGGGAGTGTATGCTAACTCCCTGTAGACTGACTAGTGACTAAACAGTCTGAATGATTTCATACGATTCTGGTTTTCTCTTACTGTCACTTTCTCTTCCTGGTTCTCTTAATGCATTTCAGCTTTGTTTTTGACTCTATATAAATGGAGTTTGGTAGCCCTAAGATCATTGTTTGTAGCTTCTAGCCAAAAATCCCTCCATGATCAGAATTACTATGTTAGTGACTTCTCCATGTCAAAAAGTGGGTATATTTCTAGTTAAGTCTTTTTGTCCTTGGATTTGACATTGGATCAACAGTGATTTTTTTTTTCAGTTGAGATATAAGATCTATGAATTGCTGCCAAAAGAAACTACAGTTTGAGATCCTTATGTATATTTAATTAGATTGTTTCCCCAACCTTTTCTCCTCTCCAATTTGTTGTGGGAAATTAATAGTTGACATAGTTTGTCAGTCTCAAAGTTAATGTTTATTCTCCTTCAGATGTTTTGTATACTTAGTCATTGAAAAGAAATGAGGAGGAAAATATCGTTTTGTCTGTGGTAGCTCATTGTCGGGTGTCAGACCTGACATGCTGACTTAGCCTGTGTACTTTTTCCCCCACAGAGGTTTTGTGTACTGCCGGAACGAGGAGCTGGAACCAGGATGGCTTGCTTTTGGCAGTGGCAGTCTTCTCCACCGGCCTGTATCTTTTGACAATAAACCTCACTCCCTTTTCCAGGTCATTGATCAGAATACCCTTCAGGTAAACAGAACACCAAGGCTTTGTGTTTTATATTTTGGAGATGGTAAGCAAAGTTCATGACATGATCAGAAGGAATAATACAGTTGATACCTTGGGTTCGTTTGGGTTTTTCCGTAAGATGTTACAGAAGTAGTTTCCTGCTGGAGTGACATCCTTTTAACTGTCATTGTTTTGGGATTCTGTTTTTTCTCTAGTATCTTAAGTTTTCCCACGTGATCTGAGTGAATGTGCTCTGTTAGAGTTTCTAAAGCCAAAGACGCTGTTTTTTAGTTACTTTTTATTGGACTATAGTTGTTTTACAACAGTTGTGTTAGTTTCTATTGGACAGCAGAATGAATCAGCTATATGTGTACACGTACCTCCTCTCTTTGGATTTCCTTCCCATTTAGGTTACTACACAGAGCACTGAGTAGAGTTCCCTGTGCTGTACAGTATGTCTTCATCAGTTATCTATTTTATACCTAGTAACAATAGTGTATGCACATCAATTGCAGTCTCCCAAATCATCCCACCACAAACTTTTTTGATTTAAAAAAATTCTAGAGAGTCAAAGATGGTATAAATACCAGCTTTTTTTTTTTTAAACTAGATCTGTTTTGAAAAGACATTATTTCCCTTATTCAGTTTGTTCTAAACAGCTTTCTGTGGGAACGGGAGCTTTGAAGTGAGTTTAGATAAAATCATCGTGTGCCCAGGATCGAGCTCATCCATGGTGCTCTTGTAGCACTCTGTCATGTCACTTGCCACATTATATTGAAATCACCTGCTCTCGTGTGGAACTACTCGCCAAGACCACACACACCTTTGGTTTTGGACACTGTCTTATATTTGTGTCCCTAGAATGTAGCCATAGCTCTTGATTGATGATATAACATCTGTGTCTCTCTGTGCCAGACCCTGGTTTGAGCAATTGACATGTCCTACCTGGGAGGTATAACTACGGCAGTTTCATCTTATGTTAAGGCACCTGAGGCTAGGCACATTGTAAGCATCCAGTAAGTGTTTGTCTTTTAGTGGAAGAGTGAGCTCAGAGAGATTAAGTATCTTGGCACACAGTAATGGCAGCAAGAGAACTTGAACCCATCCACTCTAGAGTCTGAGTTCTTTATGCTTCAGCTTTCTGCCTTTCAACCAGATTAGAACACAACAGTTAGAGTTGCCATCTGTGGAGTGAGTGCCCTGAGAGTAGTCATAGCCACGGCTTAAGTAAGATGTTACACCTTTTCTTGTCTGCCTCTCAGCTGTGTTTTTCCTGGAGTTGTTCACGATTGCATCTCCAGAGCAAATTGGAGGTACTCAGAAATTGTTAGATGAAAAAGTGAATAACTAGAGGCCATATTAACTCCATTTCCTATCAGTAATTCAGCTAGATGAGAACACTGCCTGTATTTATTTGCAATGGAGTTATAAGCTAGGGAATTAAACAGATGTTAAATCTTAGAACGTGATTTACACTTGAAGTAATGTTACTATCCTGTGTTCTGGTAAAAACTCTGTTGTCCAAGAAAGCAGTGTTCTCACTAACTAGATATGTGGCATTAGAACAATTTGGGGGTGGCTTAGGCCATTCAGTAGCTGTTAACTTTATAGACTTATTGGCATTACATATTTCAAAGTGTAGTTACAGCAACTCCATGACTTTTTAAACTTTTGAGGTAGACAAAACAAGTCTGGAAAAAAGTTCATAACATGAGTTCAGGGGTCAAAAGTACCCTGAGGAAAACTAGTGATTCACCCAAAGAAATGGAGTAACTGAAGTTCATTCTTACTGTTCCCTGAAGGCACCTGACCATTTCTAATTATTTTTATTTGGGAATTTTCAGTTCTGCTCCTATTCTTGGATTAAAAAAAAAAAAAGCAGATTTCTTGATTCTTATTTTCTATTATTTTAAGTGCTTTTCTCTGGCAATAAAAATTAGTATATAACTGCACATTTAATGTGACATGATGCAGAACTTATTCATTATACTGAAACTGAAGGATGTTTGCTATTAGAAACACATGCCTTCATGTCTAATGTAGAGAATGGCTGTTTGTCTCTTTCTTCCTGATGGACATGATAAATTTCAATAAGGTCTCATGTTCTAAGTTAGGAGCTTGTGTGTGCCTTCATCTTTTTTTTTCTTTTTTTGAGGCCTTTCTCCTCTTTCTTCTTTGCTTTCCCTCTTGTTTTCTTCTTGCCTTCTCTTTTTGCTTCCTCCCATAATTATTAATTTTTGAGTTAGACTCTAAATTAGGTGCTGGGAGTATAAGGATGAATAAGATATAGTTCCTGTCCTTTACATATAATGAAGTCTTAAATTTGTTTACTAAGGAAATTTCAGAAAGTACTATTTCTCTAAGACTTTTTAAAAAATAAATATTTGATAAAACACACATGCAAAGCAGATTTAAAGTGTTTAGTAACTACTTTTTTTTCCTATTAAAATGTAATTTGCTACATTATTTGTAGCATGTATATTATCATAAGTGACCAGTCCAGGTTCGACGCATAAATTTTCCTCTGTTCATTTCTTTGCATTTGTGCTTTTTTAATAAAATTCTTTTTTAGAAATAAAAAAAAATGTAATTTGAATTAATCTCAAGGATCTTTTAATACGTTGCATGACTTGTTGTATGAAGTTTTATATATTTGTCATGTGATTTTCATATATTATTCTTAGAGATAAATGTCAGTTTTATTTTGACCAGGAAGCCTACTGAATTCTCTTCCTGGACTTAGTGGCATTAATGATGAATTGATAGAAACAGAATTTACACGTCACACTAATGAAATTTTCCTCCCTCTCTCGTCCAGGTGTGCCAGGTGGTGCCAATGCCAGCCAATCACCTCCCTGTTGGCAGCACTATGAGCACTGTGCACCTTTCTTCAGACGGCACTTACTTCTATTGGATCTGGTCTCCTGCCAGCCTGAATGAGAAAACACCTAAAGGACATTCTGTCTTCATGGACACTTTTGAACTTGTGGTGAGTTTCACTTTCTCATCCTTTGTCTTTGCAGAGTCATTTTTATTTGCTTTCTTTTTATGTTGGTTTACAAGGGACCTAAGAAACTTGGAGTACTTGTGCAAGTATATTCACTCTTGCCTCAAAATTGGTTTTTCTCTTGGATGTGTTTTGAAGGTTTCTTTGTTTGGAGTTGTATGACACAAGTAAAGCCAGGCTTTTTGAAGGTTAATCTAGCAACAGAATGGAGATAACAATAGTTAATGTGTAGACAGTGGGTTTTTTAAGGAGAAATGCTCGTGAGCTTGCTGGACCTTTGGAACTAGATTACAGGAGCAAGATTGTGTCTACAAATGGATATTGGGAGTCTCCGAGAGAGAGGATGATTGAAACTGTGAAAGGCAATCATTCATTCATTCATTAGATGTTGACAAAGTATCTACTGAGAGCCAGGCACAGTGGTGTCTAGGTGGTGGGAATACAGTGATGGGCAGGGGGGTGGGATCCTTGCTCAAACGGAGCTTGTATCCTGACTAGTGGGTGGGTTGAGTGGTGGTGGTAGAGAGACAAAACTTGAACCATAATCGAGTGAACAAATAAATGGACAACATAATTTGAGGTAGTGAAGGAAATGTAGTAGCTAACCAGATGAGGGAGTTGGGGGTAGGGGAGGGAAAAGCATTCTAGGAAAAGGAGACCGCAAGTGCAAAAGCTCTGTGGTGGGAGCAGGCATGTGTGTTATAGGAAATGACTGTGAGCCAGAGTGGATGAGTGCAGAGAGCAGAGCTTGAGGCAAGGAGAGACTGGCAACTATGAGATTCCAGATCTGCACTGTCCAGTGCAATAGCGAGTAGCCACATGAAGCTGTGGTTTAATTTAAACAGAAGTTTAAATTAATCAGAAATAAATACAGTTAAAACTTTAGTTGCTCAGTCACATTAGCCACAGTTCAAGTGCTCAGTAGCCACATGTGGCTGGCTAGCGGCTACCATATTGAATGTCAAAGATAACATTTCCATCATTAAAGAAAGTTCTATTGGATAGCACTGAGACGTCTAGATAGTATTTGTAGAGACTTGTAAAAGAAAAAATTGCTCCAAGCCAGGTTCAACAAAACCGTTCTTCATGATGTAATTTAACAGCCTCCTTCTGGGAAGAATTTTAGCATTCCTGGGAAGGGAGAAAAAAAAGGACACCGAAGCAATTTCTAATAAACTTTAGTGGGGTTAAAACTTGTTCTGGGAAATCAGTCATCCATCCTGCCAGCTAACTGTCAGTTTAGTAACCTTTCAGTATACATTGTTCTTTTTCTATTATCTAGTTTCACAGTATTCTCAAAAAATGATCTTTTCTTATAAAATGTCTTAGCCAGAGTGAGCCTTCAAATTGATCTGCTAGAGGTTGTACAACTAGGAATGTCTTTTTTAAAAAAAAGAAAATTGTTTTCAAACAAACTTAACCAGCTGGTTAAAGGACTTAGATCTTTTTTCTGGACAGAGGAGCCTGACGGGCTATAGTCCATGCGTCTTAAGAGTCGGACTTGACTTAGCAAATAAACCACCACCGCCACCACCTAAGAATAATGGAAAAATATCAAAGAATTCCCCTTTCCTTGATATGTTTTGGTTGAATTTTAAAAATCATGTCAAAGAAAAACATGCACATGGATTAAAATTTGAGGTAGCACATCTAGGCTCATAATGAAAAGTGGGAGTCTCTTGCCCCCATCCCTGGCATGTTCCTTATATATATATATATATATATATATATATATATACTTTAATAGTGTCAGCTTTTCCTTCTTCTAGTGGTTACTTTCATGTCTGTAAGTGAAAGACTTACATTGCTGTTTCTTGATTTACTAACTCCATATATTGTGTGTTTGTGTTTTTTGCTGTGACAGATGAGGATTTGGCTCAATTCACCTTCTTTTTTTCTTCCTTCCTCCTAGTGTATTTGTTTGATTCATTTTAATTCCTCTTTGGAGGAGGCTATCTTTGTAACTTATAGTTAAACCTTTATTACTTGTTCAGCTCTAAGTAGTATCTCTTATCCCCTGACCTTTGGAGATGGAGATAGATAATAGTGTCTCTTCTTGTCCTTTAGTATGGGGAAAGCCAAAACTAAAAGTATACATTCAGGAGAATTCCCAAGAGGAAGAGACATGATTCACCAACACCCAGCCTTAGAGAGTCTTAAGGATTAGTGGCATCAGGTATGGTACAGAACCATTGTGAGACGGGGGTATAGACTGCAAGTTTGTTAAAGGAACTGTCGTCTCCTTTCCTGGTACACACAACATTTGTACTCAGATGCCAGCCGCCCAGGCAAAAGTCTTGATGTTTATTGTCTGAAGAAACCAAATGACCCTGGAGAAAAGACCCCAGTGTACTGACATTGGGGTTCAAAAAAGTTAAAGACTTGCTGCCCCAGTGAATCACGCACAGTGATGTCTTCTAATATGCAAGCCTCCCCAACCATGTGCATAGCATTCCTTTCTAGTGATGAACTGTTTAAAAAAAAGGGCAGACACAAAAACACCCCAAACAGGCAAAGGCCAGGACTTTGGAGAGCTGTATGTGTGGAGGGGAGAGGAATAGATTTTATAAGTTTGGCAAGGTAGTGATAATTACTGAAGCCAGGAGCTGGGCACATGGGGAGCTCATTATACTGCTTTTTCTTCTTTTGTGTACATTTTTAAATGACACTAATAAAGTTCTTTAAAAAATTTTAAAGCAGACCATTGAGAAACTCTAGACAAATAGGAAAGTTTCTAGACTGGAAACTAAAAATAAGAAAAAGAAATCAGAAAAACAGCTAATAGAGTAAGATAAAGACGTCATTAGCACTTACTACTCTGTGAGACATATGAAAAGATACCACGTTCATAAAACAGAGCAGGATGTCACGAAAAAAGGACTCTCAGAATGAGAAGGAGCTTATAGATTGTCATACTTTAAAAGTTAATAAAGGAATTAAAGATATGAAATCTAGAAAGTAGGACAAGTAAAGAGCAGTAAATATGAAAAGATAAAAGACATGAAGGATTAATCCTTATGAATACTGAGTAACAGTAGTTCCCAAAAGAGAACAGAAAATAAGATAGTATCAGAGAAATAATAGAAGAAAAAGGTCAAACTAAAGGACTCTGATGTCCAGATTAAAAGGTCTTTGGCATAGTGAATGAAAAATGTCCACACTGGCACCTCATCTTGAAATTTCAGATTATCAGGAGCAAAGAGGATTCTAAAGCTTCTGGAGGTAAAATAAAATCATGTGCAAATAATGAGGTATAAGAAGAACACCAGGCTGTTCAGTCTCATTACTGGATATAAAAATGGGGCAATACTTCCAAAAATTCTGGGGGAAATCAATATCTAACCCAGAAGTCAGGTAGTCAGCCAAAATATCAATCAGTCATAAAAACAACGTAAAGATAATTTTAGACATATAGGATCAAAAGCTCATACCTGCCCCGGAGGAAATAGAACAACTACAAGCCTTTGCCTGTGGCATGAAATAAAAAGTTGGGGAGGAAGCTCAAGAGCCTGCTCTAGATTAAAACAGTAACCTCTGAGTCAGTTTTGGAGTCTGAATCCAATGGACCAATTGTAGAAAAGAAAATTTGGAGACAATTTTGAATTTGAATATAAAATAAATATTAGAGGAAAGCAAGGAGTATATTCTTATTTTTAAAGTTACGATAATGGCATTGTGATTATATAAAAAAATGTCCATATTTTTAGAGTTGAGTAGTGAAATATTCAGAAGTGGAATTTCATGATGTCTGGGACATGCTTTAAAATGGAGTGAAAAGAGATAGGTGGATTAAACAAATTTGGCTATATCTGGATAATAGCTGAAATTGGATGATGAATATGTGGAAGTTCGTTATACTATTCACAATTTTTACCTATGTTTGAAATTTTTCATCGTAAGATAAAAAATTTTTAAGCATCACCAGCCATTAGTTTCTAAAATACTGACTTGGGAAGCTAAACATAGATACCTACCTGGCTTTCTGCTTATGATACTATCACAGAAAGGAACACTGTGTAGCCATTAAAAAGCATGGGGCAGGTCTGTGTAGACTGAAGTAAATTAATTTCCAAGTTATATTGTTTAGCGTAGAAAACTTGGTTCAGTGCACTGTGTGTAATCAATCACTACCTGCTGTGTGATAAAAATTGTGGTGGGCAGGTATGGATTCTCTCTGGAATTGGCCTTCTCCTATGATACTAGCTTTCTTCTCTCCGTGGATCATTCACCACAGCATATAAATACAGGAGAGGATATGCAGTCTTGAAAAAGCAGAACCAACTCCCTTGACCCTCATTCTCCTCCACTCCCCTATCTTTGGTTCCCTTTTACAGCAATGTGCTTGAAAGAGTTTATTCTTACTGTTTTACTTTCTTTCCTTCTGTTTGCTCTTGAACCTGCTGCAGTCTCACCATGCCACCATAGCAGCTCTTCCCAAGTTCCCCAGGGACAATAGTAAATTCAAGGGTAGCTCTCTTTTCTTTTTACTTGACCTTCTAGCAGTATTTAATGTGATCTCACTCCCCCATTCTTGAAACTGTTTTCGTTTGGACTTTGGGACACTCTTAGGACTTCTCTTGTCACTGGTGCTTCCTATCTCCTGTCTTCCTAACCTCTCAACGGTCATGGTCGCCAGGACCTATTTCTAGGACCCCTTCTGTCTACTCTGCCTGCTGTTACTCCCTCGCTGATCTCATCCTGTCTTATAGCTTTAAACACCTCTCTGTACAGATGATGCTCAATTTTGCTTCTCAGCCAAAACCTGTCCCTGAAGCTCTGCATGCATATTGATGTGGGTGGGTGTTTGTATATGCTCAGGATATGAGACTTTTCCAGTTGGAAGTCTGATAGTTCCCTCAAGCTAAATATGCCCTCTGCCAAACTCCTGATTTTACCCCTGATCTGCTTCTGCTTCAGGCTCTCACATTTCACTTCATGACATCTGTGTCCTTTCAGTGCTGGCCAGAGACCTTTGTGTCCCTCTCTTCCTCTTTTTTCCCTTACCCAATTCCTTGCCCAGTCAGCATATATTGCCTGCTTTACCTTCAAAGTGTCTCCCAACCCTCTTCACCTCTTCTGAAGTGCTGTGTGATCTGGGGCTTCTGTCACCCCACTGCAGCCCCACCTGACCTCTGGGCTGACACACAGGCACTGAACGTGTTCTCCCTCTGGGCCTTGGTGCAGTGTCCTCTGCAGACAGACAGACAGCTCGTTCTCTGTTTTCAGGTCTCTGCTTACATATCATCTTAGCAAAAAGACCTTTCTTACCATTCTTTGTAAATTGTTTTATGTAAAATATAATCCTGTCCCTCCTTATCCCGTTTGCTTTGGTGCAGAATTCAGCTGTGGCAGTACCAACATGGTGATTAGCAGGAAATAGCTTATTCTTAGTTTTAACCTTTTCCTTTAAGATTATAGAGTAACCAAGGCATGGACTCTTTCTGCCTGATTTCATTACCTGTGCACTGGACACATCCTTGCTTGAGAACCTTCTATGACTCTCTTTTACCTTTTCAGGGCACGGGTTTTACATCTTCAGTTCTGTTTTGCTCTGAGACATCTTCCTGTCCCCATGTGCTTTCTGTAAGCTGCTGTTCTTAAGATAGATTCAGTGACAATTTTACTGCTGTTTTGTCTCTCTTTTAGGTCTCTTCTTAACTATATGGTAGGTATAATAAGGGATGCACTAGGTGCCTCTCCCCCTTCAACTCCATCGGTTTATGATTTCCTTTAAATTATGATTCATATAGCTGAGATGCCCTTCATTCATTCAGTGTTAATCCAGTGCCTTGTCTGGGTAGCAGGGTAATAAGCCTTTGTTTTCAAGGCACTTCCATCAGAGTGTGGGGAGTTCGAAAGGAAACACAAGAATAAAGTAATTTCAGCTACTGACAAATGCTGGGGAGAAAATAAAACAGGGTAATGCAATAGAGAGTGAAGGGGTAGAGGTGGCAAGCCACTCCGGTTTGCCTGGCAGAGAGGGCCATTCTGAGGAAGGACATTTGAGCTGAAATGACAGTGATGAGAAGCAGCCATCTATCCTGCCAGAGAAGGCAACCAACCCTCCCTTTTGCCTGGACTTGAGATGTTTCTTAGGACATGGACCGTTGGTGTTAAAACCAGGACAGTCTCAGGCAAACCAGAATTAGTCCAATCCAGAAAGAGGGATCAGCAAGTACAGGCCTAGTGTTCAGGCATTTGAGAGGAGGGACAGAAGGCAGTGCACTGAAAGTGTGGGGAGAAGGGGGAGCCGAAGCAGGGAGGTCAGTGGATGTTGGACCCCATGGGCCTTACCAGGCATTTGAATTTTGTTTTAAGTTTATTGGGAAGCTGATGCAGGGCTTCAGACAGGTAAGGACATGATTTTATTTTCATCTGTAAATGAATCTTTGGCTCATGTAGTAAAACATACGGGGTCAAAGTGGGGAGACCAAGTTGAGAGGCTGGATGATCACTGGACTTGAGGTGGTGGCTTGGGCCAGGAAGGGAGCCAGAGGGAAGCTTCGCGTCATCACGAGCTGTGTGCTGCTTCTCACTCCTCCCAGGTTCTTCCCCTCCTTTCAAAATCACTAGTAGCTTTTTCGTCCCAAAGAGATGCTTTGCTAAGTATAGACGTTCCCAGATTTACTACTTGGGCACCAAAGCTGAGTCCTCCTTGCTTCTCACAGGTGCTTTATCAGGTTTTCTTTTCAATATTTTCAAAGTACTTAAGCACAATAGCATGACTTTTTTTTTCTTAATTTAGCCATTGTTTTTCTTATGGATCCAGGTTGGGCAATGCTTTTGAATGCCAAGTGATTGATTTTTCAGTCTGAATGCCTTTGAAGGGTCATATTTAGAGTTGTACAACATAAATAGAGCTACACTTGGTAAACGTGAATCTAGCTGAAGGATGGGGGTAACACAGTGTGGGAAATGTGGATGTGTTCAATTTTAGGTGACATAGGCCATTCCAGCTGAAGTGCTGGGGAGTGGGAGGCAGTTAGAAAAGTTGCGCTCAGTCCCAGTACCAAGGATGGGTCTGTATATAGCAATGTAGGAGTTGCCACGGAGAGGTCGGATTGGATTTGGGTCAGGACGTGTGTGCATGCTGTCGCTTCAGTCATGTCTGACTCTTTGTGACCCCATGGATGTAGTCCACCAGGCTCCTCTGTCCATGGGATTCTCCAGGCAAGAATACTGGAGTAGGTTGCATGCCATCCTCTTGAGTCAGGACACGGATCTGTTTATTCAGCAGAGCTTCAAGTATTTACCGTGTGTCTTGTGAGTGCTGGAAATGAAACAGTGAACAAGGCAGGCAGGATCCTGGCTCTTGGGGAGCCGGCATTCAGCTGGGGTAGGGTGGAGGTAGAAGGTCAAATAATAAATGAATTAATGAGTAAGGTCATTTCAGAGAATGGTAAGTGCTGTGCAGATAACATGACTGGGTGTTGTGCTCTGGCTTGTGGGGCGTGAATAGGAGAGTGTGGAGGGGATTCTTCTTTGGTAATCATGGAAAGCCTCTTTGAGGAGGTGACATTCTATGTAAGAGCTAAATGATGGGAAAGAGCCAGGCACAGGCAGGAGGATCTAGGGACAGAGTGTTCCAGCAAAGGTTTTAGAACCAGAGGTGGGGTCTAATCCTAAGCAGGCTCCCATTTAAGTAAGTGGAGATTGGAACCAGCAGATAAGAGGAGCACCCAGAGGGCAGGAACTGTCCTGGCTTTGCTCATTAGAAGAGTCCCTTACACATAGGTACGTGTTCATGTTGAAAAGAAACAAACCAGGATTGTATTCTACCGCTGGGCCTGAGGAAGGACAACCCCAAGGTTTCTGACAACCATGGCACAGCCTACACAGAAGACAAGGAAAAGCTTGATGGTTCTGGTTTTAGGTTACTCTTGACCATCAAGAATGTTCACTTGTTAGAGGGACTGAGTTAAGTAGCTGTAAAGTGTTAAGAGGCAGAGGCGAGAAAATAGAAACAGCATTTTCAAACTCTAAGAAACCTTTTTACTTATCTTTTGTGAATGTCTCATAAAAGCCTCCCTACCAGATCCATCCCCCTCCGGGAACCTTGCCTGGTTGTGCTCCTCAGTTTGCTTTCTCTAGCCTCTTCTCTGTTACCAACTTTTCACTTTGGACTCCTTCACTGCTTTTTATTTGCTTCTGGAAGCCTTTCCACTTCTCACTCCTGTTCTTTCTTATCTCTATTTCTGCCTCTCTTCACTCATGGCACCAGTTTCTGAGACTCCAACCAGACCCAGAAGCTTGGTCTGGAGCGGGTAGTGGGTGAAGAGTCTGCTTGAGGTATATCTGAGACATCTGACAGTGAATGGAAGTTGAGAAGAGGGATGGTATTGCAATGGGCCACCAATGTTTTCTTTAAGATCTCGGAGACCTGTGAATATTTGAAGCCAAAAAGGAGATCAGAGAGGGAGACTGTGAGGGTGAAGGGGGCAGATGGGAGATAATTGAGGGGGCAGTTAAAGAGGAGGCGGAAATGCTTCTTCCTCTGAATTAAGAGGAAAAGAATAAATGAGGCTGAATACCAAGATTCTTGAGTGGGAAGAGAGATGAGTGGGAGCAGCTTATTGTACATGATCTGGATCTTTTCAGTAATAAAAAAAGCCAGGTGGTCTGCTTAAAGCCATACTCAAAATTTGGTGGAAGAATTTTGGAATCACCACCCCAGAGCTTTTGCTGGGATATAATCAAACGATGAAGGAAGAACTGCCAAGTACCAGCAAGGATCCAGTTGAAGCTGGCATATATTTTTAGCAGACAGTCTGCCTTTCTCCACCATTGCTCTGCCAATCCCCAAGCAGCTGGGGCTAATGTTAACTGCTGTTATTACAGAGTTTGGATTTTAGCCACTAATTATATTTCAAGAAGATACAATCCTCATAGCTGTACTTAATAGTAAATCACGACCTGATTGATTTGTTTTCCTCTCATCTTACTTGTACCTGTCAGAAGCTTGTAATTAGTGAGAGCTGCCTGTGGAATTCAGTATGAGGAATTTTCATCAACAACCTTTCGTAGGACCTATTAAACTTGGCTCATTACTTTTAAGAATCTGGGCTATTAAAAATGAAAGCTCTCAAACATCTCATAGCCTCCCTTTTGTTCTCAGCTTCTGTAGAGCAATTAGGTTTTGAGGTGTACACCTACTCAGGTACAACTTTGGGAAATGTTTTTGAGTAACCAGTTGACAATAATACACTTCTGAAGGAGAAGTTTGCTCACTGAATGGAAACAGGTTCCATTTAAGAACTTCTTTTTCTTTAAATATTAGGTGGAAAATGGTGTATTTGTAGCCAACCCACTTCAGGAACGCACAATTCTAATGAGAAAAGAGGGCGAGTCTGCAAAAAGCATTAATGAGATGCTCCTGAGCAGACTGTCCCGTTACCGAGCCTCGCCGTCCGCAACACTGGCTGCCCTCACCGGCTCCACCATCTCCAACACCCTGAAAGAGGACCAAGCAGGTCGGCTGTCCTTCGCTTATCTCATGTTTACCTTATATAGCTTCATTCAGCTCTATGCATGTTTTGAGAGTATTATCTTAGAGCAGCTTTAGGTTCGCAGCAAAATTAAAGGAAGATACAGATTTTTTGTTTACCTCTCACCCCTACATATACACTGCTGCTGCTGCTGCTAAGTCACTTCAGTCGTGTCCGACTCTGTGTGACCCCATAGACGGAAGCCCACCAGGCTCCCCTGTCCCTGGGATTCTCCAGGCAAGAACACTGGAGTGGGTTGCCATTTCCTTCTCCAATGTGTGAAAGTGGAAAGTGAAAAGTGAAAGTGAAGTCGCTCAGTCGTGTCCGACCCTTAGCGACCCCACGGACTGCAGCCTACCAGGCTCCTCCATCCATGGGATTTTCTAGGCAATAGTACTGGAGTGGCTTGCCATTGCCTTCTCCGTACATATACACAGCCCCCCTTATTATCAGCATCCCCCACCAGAGTGGTGCCCTTGTCACAATCGATGAACCCACCAAGACACGTAATAATCACCCAGAGTCCACAGTTCACCTTAGGGTTCACTTTTGGTGTTGTTCATTCCATGGGTTTGGACAAATGCATAATGACCTGTGTGCATCATTATTGCATCACATAGAGTAGTCATATAGCCTTAAAAATCCTTTGCACTCTACCTATTCATCCCTCCCCACCCCCCAAACCCTGGCCACCACTGATCTTTCATTGTCTTCATAGTTTTGCCTTTTACAGAATATCATATAATCAGATCTATACAGACTATAGCCTTTTCATATGGGCTTCTTTCACTTAATATATGCCTTTACAATTCCTCCATGCCTTTTCATGGCTTGATACATTCAGCTTGTGGTTAGTGCATGCTGCCTGTGGAATTCAGGCAGTACTTGTTATTGAGCTCTTACAGACTTACAGAGCAGTTTGCTTTACATAGTTCACCTTTTTGTGTCCTTCCAGTCATTGTTCAGGTTTTATTTTATTTTATTTATTTATTTATTTTATTTTATTCCAAGTTAATACATACTGTTGGCTGTGAACATCAATTAGCAAGAATCTGTAAGAATTCAACGCAGCTCTCTCCTTAATTATAAATACTTTGTCATTACTGTTAGTATAAATTATTTTCATATTTAGTATATGCTTCATGAATGTAAAAAACTCACATTTAACATCATCTTCACTAAATATGGACTTCCCTGATGGCTCCGATGGGTAAAGAATCTATTTGCAGTGCAGGAGACCTGGGTTCATTCCTGGGTCAAGAAGATCCCCTGGAGAAGGGAATGACTGCCCACTCCAGTTTTCTTGCCTGGAGAGTTCCATGGACAGAGGAGCCTGGCTGGCTGTAGTCCATGGGGTTGCAAAGAGTCAGGCAGGACTGAGCAACTAACACTTTCATTTTCACTGAACATATTCTCTTCCAAGCAAATAAAAGGCAAACCCTGTACGACAGAGATTGATTTTTCTGGACTTTGGCATTTAGTGTTTGCACTGTAATATTTTGAAATAGATAATATGTTTACAGAGTTTGAAAGTGAAAACAATATAAATGGTACATGCAGAAAAATCTTACTCTAGTATCCTGGTGTATTCTGTTATTTGCCCCACGCTGCCCCCTATAGGTAGCTCTATTTATTAGTTTCTATTTATCCTAGCAGAGTTGTGTTTTTTTTTAATGCAAAGAGAAATTAAATTAATGTAGAAAGATAAATGTATGTATTTTTATTGTTCTTCTTTTCGCAGTAAAAGGTAGCCTTCTAAACACACTGTTCTGTACTTTTAAAGCAGGAACCTTAACTAGGGTAAGAATTCAGTGGTTCATAAGTATCTTTTCCCAAAGTTTTAAATAACATATTATGTGCATCATATAATTTTCATCAGAGTTTCACGGTCACTTATGACCCCCCCAAAAGTCAAGAATCATTATTCTTGGAGAGTTTTCATATTACATATCAACTATATGAATTTATAACAAATCATGACCTGTAGTAAAAGATAAGGCTAGAAAAAGATGCCATGTAGAGAAAATGATCTGAATAAATATATGTTTAATGAATTTAATGCAGTTTTATGTTTTCATCCTTTTATATATTGAAATGTTAATAAAAATATTTGTGATTCTTTGTGAGACTATCAAATTTTAAATATTTATTAGTCCATATTAGAATTTAAGGATAATATTTTACTTCTACAGGTCTCTATTATATCAAATACAAGTTAGAAATTTATTAATAGTTATTATAACTTGGGTCTGTGGATAATTTGAGTTATAGGCAATACTTGTAGAGAGCAGTCCTTATTACCTAAATAAATGTTTTCTTGATAAGCTGAAGGCTTGATCTGGGTTTGTCCTCTGGAAGAAAATTGAATCCTACCTGCACAGTAGAAATGCTAAAGGAATGTTTGTTACCTAAGAAAATATGAGTGATATGAAAAAGAGGACTCAGCAGGCGAGGTATATTCAGTTGCTCTGAAACTATTATTTGCATTCTAAACATGTGGTCTCAATCATTGTACTTTTATGCACATTCTTGATGTATTCATTTAAACATGATGTTGTTACATAAAAATTCACCAGTAATAGGCTAGGTGAATTTTTGACAATTATTCAACATTCAGAAGGTCTAGGATTTTTTATTCTGTGGTAAACTAATACCTCTTACCATGTTAAGAAGAGTATGTCTATTAAAAAATCTCAGTGAAAATGTTATGCTCACAAAGTTGCTAGCTTTTTAGGGTTTCTTACTTACGGAAATTTATGCTACTGGTTTTATATCCTAAATGAATATATTTGTTGGAGGCTTGAAGTTTTAAAAAATGGAGTTTAGAACCACAAGCATTCAAAGCAATGACAGATTAGATTTCACTTGTCTCACTTTTCTAATCTAAACCATCTAAAGATAATTTTATGTCTATGTAGGCAGTTATATTTTATACTCTGACAGCTTCCTAGGTAAAACACTCTGATTGACTTTCTGCTGCAATCATCAATCCTCACTAGACTAATACATAGAAAATCCTTCAGTTCACGTTTTCAAATCTGCCAGTGAGTAAGGGAAAGTACATTTTATACCTTTTAATTATAAACAATAATCATTTTCTTAATGATAGTTTATGTCACTGATCCTAAAGAAAAAAAGAAAGAAAATTCATCATGGGTTATAAATCCTACAGGCATAAAATTATTTTGTGATAGATACTGTGAAAGCTTTTATTAACTGGTTATGGGTTGAGATTTCTAGTTGATTCCCTGTTTAAAGCTGTTTATAATGAATGAAATATCACAAGCCTGTTAAGAATTTTGTCTATATAAAATGAAAAGATCTCTACTGGAGCACAGTTTCTTTAGGGGGAAATATAAACGGTAGGATTCTTCTTTTATTTTGAGATTTAGTCCATGTGAGGATTCATTCTTTTGAAAGATTTTTTAGAGCATAAGGGCATATTGAGTGCTGGGAACACCTTTGAGAAATGTTCAGATATAGAACCAGGGGGCTTGGGGCCAGGCTATGGAGCTAGAAGATGATTATTTTTGCGTTAGCTAATTATTTTTTGCTCTATTTTCTGAATCTTAGTATATCCTTACTAGAATTTGTCATACTCTAATTTGGTTTGGTAATCAAATTAATCTGTGTGTCAACTGTTGTTACTCACGATTTTCATTCCTTTTACCAGCAAATACTAGCTGTGGACTTCCTCTAAAAATGCTTCGGAAGACACCCATTTATACCTGTGGTACATACTTGGTGATGCTGGTCCCACCTCCAGGGGGATCAGGCAGCTCTGCCACCCGATCTCTTTTTGGTGGAACAAGTGGTTTGTCGTCTTTAAAAAGTAAGTGAACTTTATTTATGGCTCTTTTCCCAATTTTGTCTCCAACTATTGAAATTAAAGTGATTTTAATTTAATCACTATTTTTCCTAATAGTGATTTTGCACTTACTCTGTTAAATGTTTGTTTGCAAAAGCTCTTTGATAGCAACAAAAAACCCTATCAGTATCATCATACTGATGAATGAAAAATAGAATTTTTGTAGATGATGTAATAGTACACTTCTGAAAACTATTGTCCTGTAAAATTACTCAAAATAATAATGAGGTCAGAAAGATCTTAGGAAATAAAATAATCTGTCATCACTTTATTTATTGATGACACAGCAAGAACTCTACCCACCATAGAGCTATTAAAATAAGTCTATGAGGGAACGAACTTATGGTTTCCAGGGGGAAGGATGGGGGCAAGGGATAGTTAGGGAGTTTGGGATAGACATATACACACTGCTATGTTTAACATGGATAACCAGCAAGGCCCTACTGTATAGCACAGGGAAGTCTGCTTGATGTTGTGTAACAACCTAGTCAGAAAGGGAGTTTGGGGGAAAAATGGATATCATGTATATGTATGGCTGAGTGCCTTTGCTGTTCAGTTGAAACTATCACAATGTTGTTAATTGGCTATACCCCAAATACAAAATAAAAAATGTAAGAAGCAAAAGTCTGTGAAATGCCTCCATTTTAGGACACATATGTGTCTGAAATGTTAATCAAAAAATGTAAATGATACAAAATAATGTGCAAAAATTCATTAGTGTTGTTAAGTGTGCACATATTTTTATAAAAGAGGGAGGTATACTATCATGATTAAAGTATAACTTACAGACCATAAAATTTACCCATTTAAAATATACAATTCAGTGGTTTTTAATATATTCAGAGTTGTCTGACCATCACCACTATCTAATTATAAAACATTTCTATCACTCCAAAAACAAACCCTATACCCATTAGCAGTCACTCCTTTCCCCCACCCCCTCACCCAGCCTGTGGCCTCCACCAGTGGGCTTTCTGACTATGGACTTATCTATTCTAGACTTTCCATATTTGTGGAATTATGCAGTCTATGTGCTTTTCAGTTCAGTTGCTCAGTCGTGTCCGACTCTTTGCAACCCCATGAACTGCAGCACCTCAGGCCCCACTGTCCATCACCAAATCCTGAAGCCTACCCAAACTCATGTCCATTGAGTCGCTGATGCCATCCAACGATCTCATCTCTGTTGTCCCCTTCTCCTCCTGCCCTCAATCTTTCCCGGCATCAGGGTCTTTTCAAATGAGTCAGCTCTTCACATCAGGTGGCCAAAGGATTGGAGTTTCAGTTTCAACATCAGTCCTACCAATGAACACCCAGGACTGATCTCCTTTTGAATGGACTGGTTGGATCTCCTTGCAGTCCAAGGGACTCTCAAGAGTCTTCTCTAACACCGCAGTTCAAAACCATCAATTCTTCGGCACTCAGCTTTCTTTATAGTCCAACTCTCACATCCATACATGACTACTGGAAAAACCATAACCTTGACTAGATGGACCTTTGTTGGCAAAGTAATGTCTCTGCTTTTTAATATGCTGTCTAGGTTGGTCACAACTTTCTTTCCAAGGAGTAAGCATCTTTTAATTTCATGGCTGCAATCATCATCTGCAGTGATTTTGGAGCCCCCCAAAAATAGCCAGCCACTGTTTCCCCATCTATTTGCCATGAAGTGATAGGACCAGATGCCATGATCTTAGTTTTCTGAATGTTGAGCTTTAAGCCAACTTTTTCACTCTCCTCTTTCACTTTGATCAAGAGGCTCTTTAGTTCCTCTTCACTTTCTGCCATAAGGGTGGTGTCATCTGCATATCTGAGGTTATTGATATTTCTCTCAGCAGTCTTGATTCCAGCTTGTGCTTCTTCCAGCCCAAGAAGCATGAGAAACTTCTTCCAGCATTTCTCATGATGTACTCTGCATATAAGTTAAATAAGCAGGGTGACAATATACAGCCTTGACGTACTCCTTTTCCTATTTGGAACAAGTCAGTTGTTCCATGTCCAGTTCTAACTGTTGCTTCCTGACCTGCATACAGGTTTCTCAAGAGGCAGGTCAGGTGGTCTGGTATTCCCATCTCTTTCAGAAGTTTCCACAGTTTGTTGTGATCCACACAGTTAAAGGCTTTGGCATAGTCCATGAAGCAGAAATAGATGTTTTTCTGAAACTCTCTTGCTTTTTCCATGATCCAGCGGATGTTGGCAATTTGATCTCTGGTTCCTCTGCCTTTTCTACAACCAGCTTGAACATCTGGAAGTTCACAGTTCACATGTTGCTGAAGCCTGGCTTGGAGAATTTTGAGCGTGACTTTACTTGTGTGTGAGATGAGTGCAGTTGTGCAGTAGTTTGAGCATTCTTTGGCATTTCCTTTCTTTGGGATTGGAATGAAAACTGACCTTTTCCAGTTCTGTGGCCGTTGCTGAGTTTTCCAAATTTGCTGGCATGTTGGGTGCAGCACTTTCACAGCATCATCTTTTAGGATTTGAAATAGCTCAACTGGAATTCCATCACCTCTACTAGCTTTGTATGTTAGTGATGCTTCCTAAGGTCCACTTGACTTCACGTTCCAGGATGTCTGGCTCTCGGTGAGTGATCATACCATCGTGATTAACTGGGTTGTGAAGATCTTTTTTGTACAGTTCTTCTGTGTATTCTTGCCACCTCTTCTTTTTTTAAAAAAAAAAAAAGACTTAAAATGTATTTTAATAAGTTGATATTGCATTACTTCATTTCTCAGAAAAACTTCAAAGTTATTAGGGACAAATCCAATACTTTGGCCACCTCATGCGACGAGTTGACTCACTGGAAAAGACTCTGATGCTGAGAAAGGTTGGGGTGGGAGGAGAAGGGGATGACAGAGAATGAGATGGCTGGATGGCATCACTGACTCTATGGACATGAGTTTGAGTGAAATCCAGGAGTTGGTGATGGACAAGTAGGCCTGTCTTGCTGTGATTCATGGGGTCGCAGAGAGTCGGACACGACTGAGCGACTCAACTGAACTGAACTGAAACATGGTACACCAATAAAAAATGCACAGCATAACTACCTAAGATAGGCAAAGCTAGGAGCTACTGTCTGACATTCAGCATACAGCAACCCTGTTCTCAAGATTGTACTAGGCCTATCAAGAAAAGCTGTGAACGGCAACATCAGACACAAAAGGGCCATTTCTGGGTTGTCCTTACCCAATAAAAAGATGGAGGCAAGTTTAACACAAGATTTTTTAAAGATACACTAAATGAAAATCTCTAAGAGAAAATGTCTTCCTTGGGACATGAAAGGGTAATATATGGGACATAACAGAACCATATGTATGTTGTCTGTGACCTCTGTGGACATGTGCCTGAATTCCCACCTGGGAGTGAATGGAATAGTGGGGCCAAGGTCATTGGGGGATGTTTGGTTTTTGTGGTATATGTGGCAGGATCTCAGGGGTGGGGAGGGGTGTTAAGATCAAGAAAGCAAATAGAACAGGGTGGACAAAGAGTGGAATGATTAAGATTAATGGGGGCTCTAACTGAATCCATTTTGCCATGGCTTCCCGGCCCTCGCAGGCTCTCAACAATCACATGAGATTTTAGGAATGCACCACACAGAACTGATTAGTGAAAGGATATACCACATAGAACTGATTTGTTAAATATCACCCCTCCCTTACCCTCTGCCTCCAACATACTCCCTAGAGTACTACAGGCAGGGAAGACCTAAACTTTTGGGAGGAATCCCTAACACTTTTCCAGAGTAGAATTCGGCTAGTCCAAAAAGGGTCCTTCTTTTAAGGGTTTTGGGAAACTAGACACTGCAATTTTGTTAGTATCGGCGACGCTTGTTTGGAGCAAATTCAGCTCCAGGAGCTGCACGGTTGAATGCAGGAGGGGTTCCACCAATTGCCCCAATTCCTTCCATTGTAGCAGCTTGGCCAAAGCGTTCAGTTGTTGGTGGGGTCAATCCCAAGGTTCCATCTGGCATCATAGTGGCTGGTCCTGGAGGAGCTGGGGTACCAGCTGGCACAGGAGCAGGGGGCATGGTGCCTCTGTTGTTTATGCCCATAGCACCTCCCATAGCCATCTGACCCATCCTTATCTCTTGCTCTCTCGCATCGGGGAAGGTTCCCTTGAATCCTTCCTGCTGCCGTCACATCATTTCTTCTTGTTGCCACCGCATCTCTTCCTCACAGTGCCTGCGCTCCTCCTCCTGCCTGAGCTCCAGCTGCTTTTGTTTTTGCACTTCTTGATTGTGCAGCTCTTCCATCCTCCGAAGTTCTTCTTGACGCCTCATCAAATCCTGCCTCATTAGCATGACCTGGTGCTCATGGCGAGCAGCCTCCGTCTCCATCTCCAGCTTCTCACGAGCTTCCTTGATGTTTCGGTCCACTTGGTCCTGCTGCTGCTTTTCCATCTCAGTAAGTGCCTTCCAGCGCATGGCATACTCATACTCAAAGGAGCCAGGCTGTGCAAATCTGGGTGGCTGTTCTCTCTCTTTGTGAAATTGCTGGTTCTATAACCAGCTTCTCTGGGAGTCCCTCTTCATCATCTAACTGGTCCATGGGCTCCACAGTCACAGGTCGAGGAAATGTGGTTAGCAGGAAGGAGCCTTCACTGCATCTGTCCAGAGCTTTCCGAGCAGCTGGCTTCCCTGAGAATTCAACAATGCCTTTCCCTGAGGGCCTGCCTCTATCATCCACAATGACTGCAGCCCTCTCCACCTGGCCGAATACAGAAAAGGCTTCCTCCAGCAGTTCATTGGACACATACTGAGGAAGGTTTCGGACTGTAAGGGATGCACTATGGCAGGCAAAGCGCACACGCAGCTGCTTTCCACGGAGTGGCATGTTGTCCAGTTCTACTTTGGCAATCTCCGCTAGGGTTCGTGTTTCCAAAGCCAAAGCCCTTGTCCTTATGAATGAAGACTTCGCCTGCCTTCCCATATTTCTCAAACAGTTTCCTCATTTCCTCCTCAGTGATGTCAGGAGGAAGATTGCCCACAAAGAACTGGCTACACTGGGTGAAGGTCTTCTCTCCTGGTTTCCTAAAATTCTTCAGGTCAATAGTCAAGCCTTCATTCTGGCTGCTGGCTTGCTGCCCATTTGCAGGCATTGGTGGAGGCGGTGGCTGCTGCTGCTGGTGCTGCTGATGGTGATGTTGATGATGCTTCCTTGGAGTGTGGTTTTGTTTCTCCAAGTTAAAAGTCTTATTGCTTTGCATCTTTATACCCCTCTACTGACTGTTTTCTCCTCAGAGTAACGGCGACGCTACACGGCCTTTACCGTCCCAAGAAAAGTGCGCCACCTCTTCTTAATATCTTCTGCTTCTGTCAGGTCCATACCATTTCTGTCCTTGAACTGAGCCCATCTTTGCATGAAATTTTCCCTTGGTATCTCTAATTTTCTTGAAGAGATCTCTAGTCTTTCCCATTCTGTTGTTTTCCTCTATTTCTTTGCACTGATCGCTGAGGAAGGCTTTCTTATCTCTCCTTGCTATTCTTTGGAAGTCTGCATTCAGATGGTTATATCTTTCCTTTTCTTCTTTGCCTTTTGCTTCTCTTCTTTTCACAGCTCTTTGTAAGGCCTCCTCAGACTTAGTGACTGGCTTTTTTTTTAACAAACATAATGTTTCCAAGTTTCATCCATATTGTAGCACTATCATTGCTCCATTTCTTTTTATGGCCAAGTCATACTTGATTGTATGGATACACTGCATTGACATTTGAGTTGTTTCTGCTTTTTGGCTCCTTTGAGTAATGCTGCTATGAACATTCATGTACAAGTTTTTGTGTGGACATGTTGTCATTTCTCTTGGGTGTATGTGTAGGAGGAAAATTCTGGGTCCTGTGGTACCTCTGTGTTTAACGTTTTGGAGGGACTGCTGAACTGTTTTTCCAGCGTGGCTGTACCATTTTAGAGGCTCATTAGCAATGGTTCCAATTTTTACACATTCTCTCTAACATTTGTTATTTTCCTTTTTTTTGTTGTTGTTTTACTAGCCATCCTAGTGGATATGAAGTAGTATCTCATTGTGGTTTTGATTTGCATTTCCCTAACAATTAATGATGTTGAACATCTTTTCTTGTGCTCATTGGCTTTTTGTATATTCTTTGGAGAAATATCTATTCAAATTCTTTGTCCATTTTAAAGTTGGTTTATTTGTCTTTTTATTGACCATTAATCATCTTAAACATTTTTTAGTTTCCTTGGCATGGTTTTTTTCCCACTCAATTGAAATTAGCCCCACTTGATTAAAACAGATCTTCATGGTGCCATTTTCTCGTGAGGATATAGCTTACTCAGTGATTCTATTTTAGACCACAAATAAATAAATGCTGAAATTCCTTCTGTGCCCTCCTCCACAGTGGTCACTGTGGAGGCTACTCAGTAAGTGGAAAAGTGGTGTTTGCCTTGAAGAGTTCATAGTCTGGTTAGGAGAAATGATGTCGGTGTGTGAAACAACTAGAAATCGAAGCACGATGCTGTGTCCACTGCCTGAACCATGGGGAGCAGAAGTAAATGCTGCAGAATCAGAGAAAGAAAGGGTCATTGTCGAGTGGGGTAGAAGGGAGAGACTTCATGAAATTTTAGTTTGTCCTGAAAAATGGCTGTTATTCATGTAAGTGGCCACATGGGGAAAGGCATATGTATGGGAAACACAATGAAAGAGAGATTTGGAGAAGACCATTTGTTGGTGTGCAGGACAGAACAATATAAAATAGAAAAGAAACGAAGAGTACCGTTTAGATCACAGCTCAAGTCAGTCGTGATGAGAATCTGGATTACTAGGGTGATGCGACTAAGAACGAGAAATTTGAGAGACACTGCTTGGATTTTCTGTTGAAAAGTGGGGAAGAAGATAAGATCAGTAATAGAGCTAGCCCATCTGCCACAGCAGCCATTGAAGACCAGTGACTATGGCTTTGTGCTACCCCCTAGCCAGGGGCCTCCGCAAGGGCTACCAGGTGACCAAGAACAAGAACAGCCCCACAAGACATGATGCAGAAGGTGTGCACCTTTGGCCCTGAGGAGCAGCATGCCATGGAGTGGCATGCCAAGGTCTCCCAAGAACAAGCAGGCCCTCAAGTTCATCAAGAAAAAAGGTGGGGACATACATCTGTGCCGAGGGGAAGAGAAAGGAGCTGAGTAATGTCCTGGCCACCATGAGGAAAGCAGTAGCCAAGAAGGACTGAGCCCCTTCCCCTCTGACACAATAAAACCTTTTCAGGAGAAAAATTAGCAGCTAACATATATGTGCTGGTGTAGATCCTACACGTGTTTTTTAACTCATTTAGTCTTCACAATAACTGTATAAAGTAGATACTTTTATTATCTCCACTTTACACATGGGGCAACTGAGAGGTTCAGTAAATTTCCCAGGGTCACACAGAAGTGGTAGAGCTAGAATTCAAATTCAGAATCCCAAAGCTCATGCTTGTCATCACTGCACTCTTCTTTGTTAAGGGAAAAGGCCAAAATCTCTCCAAACTTTAGAGCTAGTGCTTGGAAGGATAGCAACTGACCTGTGTTTGAACACCCTCTGACCTTTCAGTTCAGTTCAGTCACTCAGTCGTGTCCGACTCTTTGCAGCCCCATAAATCACAGCATGCCAGGCCTCTCTGTCCATCACCAACTCCCGGAGTTCACTCAAACTCACCGCCATCGAGTCGGTGATGCCATCCAGCCATCTCATTCTCTGTCGTCCCCTTCTCCTGCCCTCAATCTTTCCCGGCATCAGGGTCTTTTCAAATGAGTCAGCTCTTCGCATCAGGTGGCCAAAGGATTGGAGCTTCAGTTTTAGCATCAGTCCTTCCAGTGAACACCCAGGACTGATCTCCTTTAGAATGGACTAGTTGGATCTCCTTGCAGTCCAAGGTACTCTCAAGAGTCTTCTCCAACACCACAGTTCAAAAGCATCAATTCTTCGGCAATCAGCCTTCTTCACAGTCCAACTCTCACATCCATACATGACCACGGGAAAAACCATAGCCTTGACCAGACGGACCTTGGTTGGCAAAGTAACGTCTCTGCCTTTTAATATGCTATCTAGGTTGGTCATAACTTTCCTCCCAAAGAGTAAGCGTCTTTCAATTTCATGGCTGCAATCATCATCCACAGTGATTTTGGAGCCCAAAAAAATAAAGTGTTTCCACTGTTTCCCCATCTGTTTCCCATGAAATGATGGGACCAGATGCCATGATCTTTGTTTTCTGAATGTTGAGCTTCAAGCCAACTTTTTCACTCTCCTCTTTCACTTTCATCAAGAGGCTCTTTAGTTCCTCTTCACTTTCTGCCATAAGGGTGGTGTCACCTGCATATCTGAGGTTATTAATATTTCTCCCAGCAATCTTGATTCCAGCTTGTGCTTCTTCCAGCCCAGCGTTCCTCATGATGTACTCTGCATATAAGTTAAATAAGCAGGGTGACAATATACAACCTTGACGTACTCCTTTTCCTATTTGGAACAAGTCTGCTGTTCCATGTCCAGTTCTAACTGTTGCTTCCTGACCTGCATACAGGTTTCTCAAGAGGCAGGTCAGGTGGTCTGGTATTCCCATCTCTTTCAGAATTTTCCACAGTTTGTTGTGATCCACACAGTCAAAGGCTTTGGCATAGTCCATGAAGCAGAAATATATATTTTTCTGGAACTCTCTTGCTTTTCCCATGATCCAGTGGATGTTGGCAATTTGATCTCTCATTCCTCTGCCTTTTCTACAACCAGCTTGAACATCTGGAAGTTCACAGTTCACATATTATTGAAGCCTGGCTTGGAGAATTTTGAGCATGACTTGACTCACGTGTGAGATGAGTGCAATTGTGCTGTAGTTTGAGCATTCTTTGGCATTGCCTTTCTGTGGGATTGGAATGAAGACTGACCTTTTCCAGTCCTGTGGCCATTGCTGAGTTTTCCAAATTTGCTGGCATATTGAGTGCAGCACTTTCACAGTATCATCTTTCAGGATTTGAAATAGCTCAACTGGAATTCCATCACCTCCACTAGCTTTGTTCGTAGTGATGCTTTCTAAGGCCCACTTGACTTCACATTCCAAGATGTCTGGCTCTAGGTGAGTGATCACACCATCTTGATTATCTTGGTCGTGAAGATCTTTTTTGTACAGTTGTTCTGTGTATTCTTGCCACCTCTTCTTAATATCTTCTGCTTCTGTCAAGTCCATACCATTTCTGTCCTTTATCGAGCCCATCTTTGCATGAAATGTTCCCTTGGTATCTCTAATTTTCTTGAAGAGATCTCTAGTCTTTCCGATTCTGTTGTTTATTGAGCACCAAATGTATGTAAAGTATTTCTTGTAAATGTTGCTACTTTGTGATGCTAATCATCATAAGCCCTTTTACAATCTATATTGAAAAAACTCATATGTAAAAGTTGCTGTTTTAAAAACATTTTCAAAAATATACTTCATTTTGATGGTTGTTTCTCTTACTGCTTGGAGCTCTGGGTAGTGGGATTTTAGTCCATCATACGTCTAAGCTGACTTGTCCTCACTCTGGGCACCATGGGGATGAGTTGGCTGTCCGTTAGTGCCTTCTGAATTTTGTGGAGTCAAACAATTGGGAAAAAAGAGAAAAGAATATGGTTCACTACATTGGAAGAGACTTTATGACAAGTTTTTTTTTTGGTGATCTTAACATGTGTCTTTTGTCTCCTCACTGTTATACCAATAGACAACCAAAAAATGATGTGATTTTGATGAAAGTCTTTATATTAAGAGATTAAAATTTAACTCACCATCATTCATCTTAAGGCTTACTAAACTGTTTGTTTCCGAAGTCCTGGCCTCTAGCTTGGTGTATAATATTTCGGATGGTCAATTCACAAGTCGTGCCGACCTCATAGATGCTGCTGGAAGCTCCTTGGGGCGTGGTGCTCTTGTACCAGGATTGGGTAAGAATTAAAGGCCCATATCTATTGTCCTTGGAAAATTCTGAATTTTGGCAATTTCTCTCAAAAAGTCTTGCCAGTTCTCTATGGTATTCTAGTTTCCTTGAAAGAATTTTTTTATGCTACTCTTTAGTTGTGAGGATTAATATAAGAAATTGTCATGTGAAATTCCTCTGCATAAATTATGGTTGAAGATACTGTCCATTATAGGTTATATGATGATCCTGTAACAAATTTTTCTCATGTTCATGCCATAAAGAAACTTCTTTCCCCTAAGGGATTGGTATACTTCTTATTGTTAGAAGATGAGCATTATATAATATATTGGATATTCTGTTTGCCTTGGCACCTAGGAAAATTGATTCTGAGTTTAGGGTTCAGTTACTAAGACTTTTACTGTGTGTTAATGTAACTAGTCCTATTGTACCTGTGTTTTAATGTAAGCCATTTGAATCCTTTTTGGAGTTGAAAAGTTCATATGTAAGTCAGTGACTAAAAACTTAATATTCCATGAAACTATTCCATTCTCACATATGAGTTAAGCCAAGTAGACTTTGAATCCTTTGAGCCCCAGTCTACTGCTTTGCCATCTCTGGGTAGCATCCTTCCCTTTCCACTCTTTAGCAGTGCTTATGAGAAGTATACATCCAGCAGATGATGCCGTGATAGTTGTATAAAGGTTGTTCTTTTTGCAGGTGCCTGTTATGATACAGTGAACAACATGCTGTGGACATGCTCAAATGACTATATCGATCAGTGGTGTAATCCTGGGAATCAGGCCTTCCATTACGTCTGCCAGAGACTTGGAGTCAGTCATATCATCACTGAGCCCAAAGGTGTGTGCACTCATTGTCCTACAGGAAGAGATTCTCCCCCAGGAAATAAGAGACAGCATAGCAGCAGTATAAGTGGGAATGTATCCCAAGCAGCAAAGTGTGTCAACAGCCTTCCCTCTTCAAACTTAGAATTTAAAATTCTTGTTATCTGATTGGTTTATGATTAAGTAAATAAATGTGTAAATAAATAGAGCTTTTGAGGTGGTCCACAGACTTTTGTTAAAAGGAAATTGTTACAACCCTTCTGAATTGTCAGAACTTTAGTACAGAAATTCATTCTTTATTTGTATTTGGTATGGGATTATATAAGCTGTTATGTTTTGCTTTAAAAACAACTTACTTATACACAAACTTACAATTTGATAGAATATCCAGCAAATAACCTTTAGATTTCTTAATATTAAAGTTCTTAATATTAAGAATTGTGAATTGTTAATATTAATTTAAAATCTCATGACTTCAAAGTCAACTACAGTGGTATGTATGGAGTAGTGAGTAGTTCAGCAAATCCTCTCTTGATAAAGCAGTGATAAAAATGAACTGAATTATCATAAATAACTCTTTCTACAAAATTAAAATACCAACTAAAAAAGTATTTCTAGACTCTGGAAATTGACCAAAGGGATATAGCAAATTCAGAAGCAGTATTCATTAAAACAAACAAAAAACCCACTGAACTTTGGCTTGGAACAGTAGAAGTCTGTGGTGTTCTTAGCTGGAGATAACCCTGTCCCCCACCTTAAGCTTAATCAGTATCATAATTCCAGCAGGGTGGGACAGATCATGGAAGCCAGCAGCTTTGCTGCCAGAGGGGGCTAACTGATTTTAATGGAACATGGAAAAAACTCATGTTCAGCAGCAGTGTCAATAACAGTAGTGGTCTTAGTGGCAAACAGAGACAACCAGTAGCTTAACTAGCCTGAGGTTGTGGTCCTGGTTAGGGCAAGCAGCAAACCAGCAAACTAGCCAGAAATTTAATAGTGAGATTTGGGTAGTGAGAAAGCTACGAAAAGACCTTCATAAGCTCCCTCAAACATCTAAAGAAGCCAGAGAAGGCCCAAGCTGTTCACATAGGCCTGGCTGAAAATGAGCCTGCATACACATGCAGAAATTTGAGAGGGTCCAGTAGAAGGTGAAAACCATGGAAGAGTTTAAAACTGCCTAAACTTTGTGCTTCCCCCTGAAAACATGGTCCATCCAGGGTGGAAGTCATACTAGCTCAGGGTGTTTGAGCACAACCTGTGACTCAGATGAGGATACTTCCTACCTACCACTAGGAAGATAGCCTTAAAAAGAAAAATGAGAATAATAAAAATAAACAAATGAAAGAAAAGAAATAGTAAAATAGAAAGAAGAATTTTTTAAAAAGTGAGCAGAGAAACCAGTAGCTAAACACTGCAGGCAAAACTCAGATATTAAATTTAGCAGATGAAGACTTTAAAGCAGCCTTTATAAATAAATTCAGAGAACTAAAGAAAACCATGTTTAAAAGACTAAAGGAAAGTGTAATGATCATAATTATAAACAAATAGAGAATGTCAACAAAGAATTTATTTTTAAAAAAAGAACTAGTTGGAAATTCTGGATTTGAAAAGTCCAGTGATTAAGAAAAAAAAATTATTAGCATGGCTCAACAGCAAATTTGAGATGGTCAGAAAAATAATCAACAAAGTTGAATATAGGTGAATAGAGATTTTTCTAGAAGAGTTAACAGCATGGAATCTAAGCTGAAATGGCCTGAATTCACATCCCAACTCTACCATTAGTGTCTATGTGACCTCAGGTGAGTTACTGACTCTAATTCTTGAGTCACTTCTCTACAAAACAGGGCTAAAATAATCAAAGTTGATAGCGATATTGTAAGGTAATTATGTAAAACATTCAGCCCATTGTCTGGCATATAGAAAGGGTTCAAGAAGCGGTAGCTATTAGGCTTTTTTAAAAAAATGGAAATTCCCAAGTGTTTTCACCCCAGCACTCTGTGCAAGGAAAAGAGTTCTCCAGCAGTAGTGGCAGAGATTGGAGCCAAATTAGTCTCTTCCAGTGTGCGTGAACCTTTTGTAAGTGAGAGGTATGTTCTGTGGTGACCGCCCACAGAGATGTCTTTCCTCACAGGCTTTCCTTTTCATCTTCTAGAAGAGGCTATAACCACGAATGAGGTTATAAACCAATTATTGCACCACGTTGGTGCGATGTGCATACACCAACTCAATCTTCTTGCTACCAACCCCAATCTTCCAATCACAAGTGTCTTGGGCAAACAGCATCCCATTGAAGCACACCATCTTAGCAGTATTTGTGACATTATGGAGAAGGCCATGGTTAATGGAGACACCTGTATTATACGCTGCATTCTTGTTGTCTTTCAGGTAAATATACTGTTTTGAGATAATTGAAATAGAGAAAAAGAAACACAGACTCGGGCTTCTGTCAGCTAATTTCTACCAGGAGAAAAATGTTATAACATTCCTGTTTTGCAACTTAACCACGTTCTAATCCTGTAATTAGAATAACCATCATACTCATTGCACTGCAGTTAATGGAGTATTGCTATATGTAGCTCATTGCAATTAATATATGTAAAATATTTAATTATACCGTTACACAATAGGAGAGACTGTGTTTAAAAATACACCTGGGTATTTATTCATAAGAATAACTAGCATGTTCTTTCTTCATAGGAATAATTTTATTCCCAGTAGAATTAGCATTTTCAGATATACCCCTTCTGTTTCTGTAGGTGGTATTTAAATTTTTCTTCAGCCCACAAACTGAAAGGAACCGAGACATCATTCGACGGTCAGGATTGCTTCTTTGGCAGTTGTTGATGGCACCCAAAGATCAAATTTGCCCTGAAATTCAGAAGGAGGTCTGCCTTGCCATCAGGTAATCAGCACAGGATTTTCTTAGTGCTCTCTACCAAAGGCTTCTTCTGTGCTTCATTGTAATTGTCCCTCTAGGCTGTTAGCCTCCCATGTCTCCTGCACCATCCCATAGTCAGGACCTCAGGGACTCAGACATTCCTCATGTATGGATCTTAAAATAGCAAAAGAAAAACAAAATCCCTATAAGTAGATATTTTGGTGGTTTGCAAATAGATGTTCTTCTCATTTGGGTCAAAGTGTGGCAAGATGGTTAAGAAACAGGCTTTGGGGGACTTTCCTTGTGGTTCAGTGGCTAATACTTCGCACTCCCGGTGCAGGGGGCCCAAGTTTGATCCCTGGTTGGGGAACTAGATCCCACATGCTGCAACTGTGAGTTTTCATGCTGCAACTGAGTCCCACGCAGCCAAATAAAGAAAGAAAGAATCAGGCTTTGGCATCAGGCAGACCTGGATTCTAGTCTTTGCTCTGCCAGTTACTTCTCAAATGATTTTCTGCCACAATCTACATCTAGCTGACTTCACTACAGTGATTTTGTATAACTCAGTTCTCTTTAACTGGTTCAGCATCTAGCCTCAGATAAGTTGTCATTTTGGTAATTCACAAATATGAGGAGTGGGATATTATTTATCAAGAAGATCATTGGACTAAATCACAACAGTAAATTTAGGTTCAACTGCCTTTTTAGTGGTGAAACTGTACTCAAAATGACATCTTTAATAAAAATTTTAAAACTTAGAGTTTGGATATTCTAGAACACGTGTTTAAAACTTTTCACCTTTTCTGTCATTTCAGCTCTGGTTTAAATATCTTGTACCCAGGTGAAACTGAAATCAATAATTTACTTAAGCTGGTCTTAACAGAAGGTGAGAATTAGTCTTTAATTACCCTTGAAAAACCATCCTTTTTTTTGTCCCTAAGGAGATGACTGAATTTTATTTTTTTCTTCATATCTGTTAGCATTATTTTAAAAAGTGCACATATGCCAACACTTACACCAGATTGAAAGCAGAAACCATGTTCTATGTATTGTCAAGCTTTGTAAACCTCTTTCTAGCCCCACTGTGTAGCATAATGTACCTGGCTGTAGATGTTCAAAGAACATTAAAGATAATGATTTCTTGGGATTTCTAAGCCAGTTGTTCCCCCACACATTAAAACTCAACTTTTAAAGTTAGACTCAATGACAGCAACAAAACTTACCTTGTTAAGGACACTCTGCATTTATAAGCAACATTAGTTTAAGGAATTAGAAATCAAACTTCATGAAATATCAAAACAGTAACTCCACTTTAATGAGGATGTACTGGTTAAAGAAAGTCTGATTGATTGTGATGTAGTTTTTGCTGCTGTTGTTTGTCTTAATACATATGCCTGGTGCCCCTCAATTGTCAACAGTCTTCTCATTTACAAACTTTAAAAAAAATAGTATCAGTTTTCTAAGCATGGTTGTTAAGATAGTTTATGGAGCTTTGTTCTGTGCTAGGAGAGAGAAACAGTGGCCTCTCCCAGCTGCGGGATGTGATCCTCACTAATTTAGCTGAACAACTTCAAAACAACCGATTCGGCAGCGAGGAGGAAGATCATTACAGGTGATGTGATTCACTGCTAGCCTTTTCTTAGTGTGTTCTTCAGTAATTAATTTACACTTAAATGTGTTTGATCATCTTAAGTCTCCTGTAATATCTTTTGCTGTAATTAGCATGTTAAGTCTAAACTGTGTATCAACTGAAAGATAAAAAATCCCACAGTTGCCCTAATAAATGATAATGGCACATTTCAGTTTTATGAGTAAAATAGCTTGAGCCTGGCAAAAAGGGTACTTAGAGGAAGTAACAGGTAGAGATTATTTAGGAAATTTGGGTAAAGGGCATCATCTAATTGCTGGTCTGTGAGAGGATGGGAGGTGTGGCTAGAGCTGGTGAGTAGAGGAAGGTGTGTCTCTGCTATTTATAAAATACTTGAACTAGGTGCTTAAGTACCATTGTGTTTCCATAAATTTAATTTAGACAATATATCTAGTTGTTAGTATCATTACTAAGTAAGATGATTCACTTACAGAGCCAATGAATTTCTTGTATCTGCTATTTGTCATCTTGTACTGATTGTATAAGTTTATCCTTTTATTACTTAACCATCAGTATCTTATTGTTACATTTTTCCTACATTTTAAAGACTAAATGATGAACTTTTACACTACATTCTGAAGATTGTTGTACGAGAATCCTGTATCTTAATCACCAAGTGCCAAACTGTCTCTAAAGATGATTTTCAAAAACTCCTCTCAACTGTGCCTGTAAGTAAAAATGTGTTTAATGAAAGCAAAATTATATCTAGTGTCCTTGTTTTCATTTTACCACTTTGAAGTGTGTGTGTACACATACACATACTTTTCAAGGATAGACTTAATTGATGAAAGTCAGTGAACAACTGTGCTTGTCTTAGAAATGTAGAACTCAACAAATCCACTTAGAGCACTTTCTCCAAAGACTTTATTCCTCCAGCTGAAATATCTTAATGCAATAAATTGTTAGACTGAATTTGGATGTTTTCATTTTGTTTAAAATACTGGGGATTTTCCTTCTATTAATTTTTAATTTAGCATTGTTTTCTAAACCAGCAGTGGTTTACAGAGACTGATAAGAACCAAAAGAATCTTTTAAGGGTTTGGGTAGAGTCTTCTGTCACAGAGATGCATGTGAGGGGGAGAAGGGGGAAGAGGAATTACTTATTAAGAGGCAGAAGTTCAAGTATCAGAGTGATTAGTGAGCAATGTATAGCAGAAGGCAGAAAGTTATGATAAATGTATTGAAATAAGTCACCTGAGAAACTAACTTGGTCTGTTTTCTGTACTTTCTCTTTTGCTTCCCTTATCAAAATCTTTTAAAAACGTGAGCCCTTCTTTCAGTAGAGTTTAGATCATTTAAATGCCCTTATTTGTATTAAAGGCCGCATCCTCCTGCCTGCGCTATCTGATGGCAGTTCAGAACCACCTTCTCAGTAACACTATTTTGATTAAGCCTGATGAGAATGATGACAGTGACAACTCCTTGCAGGGAGAGACATTGAAGGTACAGGTAAACACCAAGCTTTATTCTAACGATGCTTTCTACCCAATATGTAAAAGCACAGCTTAACTGGTTAAATTTCTGTCTATGATGATGTCAGAGTTCACCGTGTGGCCTATATTTTTGTGTGAGGTAATATTAGGTCACTCATTTCATAGATTTTTATGTCATTGCACGATGGTTACCATATTTGTGACACTCCCATAGTGTGTCATCCATGAGCTCCTGTCAGTCTTTTTGTGGCTTTATTTTCATCTGTTTTTATGAATTGGCACTTAACAAGTGATCTCATATGCACCTGAAAAGTTTAAGTATAAATACATTTAAGTGTGTGTAATAAATATAGATAAATAAATCTGGGAGCATAACATTTTAAACGGTTTTGACATCTTGCCTGGTCTATTATGTTCTCTTGATTCAGATAACTTTAAAAAGGTGATAATTTTCTCATACTCCTTATATTGAATAATTTCTGAACCTATAGTTCATTTCATTTTCGGTAATTATTTTTAAGTTAGCGTCTGTGTAAACTCAATAATTTGTTCCCACGTGACAATTTATAGCAATCCACAGGTTTTTGTTTTTTTTTTAAATAGCCGTGGTTGTTATAATCTTGACAGATGCTTGAGGCTGTTGTTTGCATTGTTCTTCAGAATTTCATCTTCATGGGATCATTAGAGAAATCCATAATAACTTGATTCTTCTTTAAAATGTTGACTAGAACGCACTGAAAAATTAACCAAGAAAGCTACAGCTAAAGATAAAAACCACTATAGTTTGCCCTTTTCTTACCCTTTTATACACACACACATATAAAAGAGTTCATACAGCTGCTAGCTCATATTTATGGGTTTTATCTCATTATGTAATCAGTTTTTAAACAGGCAGAAATACCTGAATTAATCATTTAAACTGATGACACTTAATTTAAAAGTGCTCTAATTTCTTAATCAGTATAAAGGGGCCAAAGCTTCTCCCTTGTGAGGCTGCTGTGAGGAATAGAGCCGAGGCCTGTGCAGTGCCTGGATGCTCTGCGGCCCTCAAGTAGTCAGCAGATGAAGGCTGACTACTCATGTAGTCAGTTCAGAATGCCTTTCTCTTAATGATCAAAATGTCTAAACAATACCCCCAAAAGACCCCAGAAAATTCCAACAACAAAAACCAGTGTTTTATATTTGAAAGGCTAAATGTTACAAATCCTGAACTCCTGGAAGGAAATAATCCTGGTAAAGGCAGAATAAGCTGGCTTGTCTAAGAATTCTGGGGAAAGAAAAGGATACACATTTCACCTGAAGGGTTAGAGTGGTTGGTTTTTTTTTTCCTAATAGGAAGTAACTGTCAACTAAACATTTCTATGATCTTAACTAATGTTTCTTAACACGTTATTCAGTACTTGTATTCCCACGAACCCTCTAATAGCTATTCTTAATGTTTAATAGCCTGTAACTGCCTGCTACTTTCATTGAATTTTTAAACTTGCTGTTTTCAAGTGTAATGGTTTAAAATGTTAAGTAAAAAGGTCACTTGCACTGTTTCAAAATGTTGTGTTTTTGTCTCATTTTATTCACCGCCTCTCCATGCACCTTTTGCTGTTGTGTTTTTCTCTTTAGCTATCCTCATCCTGCCCACGGCATTCTTCCACCTGGACAGTTTCTGGGCTGGTCACCGGGAGCTCTCCTGTGCTGGAGGGGACGGGAGAAACGCCTTTTCTCCCAGGGACTCGGTGTGCTCCCCGTGAAATACTGCGTATTTCTGTCAGCACTCCAGACCTTAGCCTCCCAACTCAGATTGTTACTTGCCATCCTTAGCAGAACTTACTGCATTGGGCTTACTCTGGACACTTCATTATTTAATTTGGAAATGCATCATTAAATACATCATTTCGTGTTGTCATTGTGAGTGTATTGTCATCACAGAGCTTAAAAATAATTTTATGATGTTTCCTACCTAGGAGTTAAAGGTCAGTATTTTGGCTCTTGCTACCCAAATCCTGACTGGATGTGATGAAGTGTTGGAAATGCTGCAGCAGGTCACAACTGCCCTCATAAGTAGTGACATACCTGACCGGGAGCAGAGGTGAGGACTTGGGTTGTGAACTGTGACCTGCTGCCCTTCAGGAAGAAGAATTTGCTTATGAAAGCAAAATCTTTTAGAACAGAACACCACATACTCACTTAGTTCCGAGGCATTTTTGTGAGCCCAGGTTGAAATGGCACCATGTGCACTTAGTTTCCTTATAGTGAATACTCTAGAGAGGTGGAAGTGACTCAGTGATGCAGATAAATAACTGCTCTGCAAAAGATGACACTGACACAATATCCCAAGAATTTACTGTAATTTTACTTCTCCAAATACAGGAGTGATCTATACAGAGGGTAAACCTCTCTTTCCCAGTACTAAAGCTCTTTCTCAGTCCTCCCCATTAAAATTTCTGCTATGGTTTCTTGTTAGAGATGAGTTACATCCTGTGTTTGTTGATTATTTCAGTGTTGAGATGCTGATCTGAAACAGTGTCCTGCAGTGTCTTTTTTTCTCCAGTAACGCTGTCTGTCCCATGTCCCTGTTTCTTGCCCACTCCCAGAGGGCAGATGGGCAGACCAGAGCTGCGAAAAGTATGATCCAGAAAGGCATTGCACTGGGGCTTGTTGGGACATGTCAGGTTCTGTGGGCACACGGAGCAGATGCGCCTGGGGAGGACTTACAGCCCGAGAGCCAGGGAGACGTGAGGGGTGTCTCTGGTTCCAAGCCCAGCATCCTAAGTAGTTTAGAGAACTTCCATAACCCACATGTTTCTTTGGGTGAGTCACACACCTTCTTTCTTCGGGCAGAGGATGAGTTATTAAGAATAGGATTTTAGGTAATCATTTCACAATATATACATATATCAAATCATTATATTGTACATCTTAAATTTATACAGTGATGACAGTTATATGTCAATAAAACACAGTGGGGTCGGGGGAAGAGCATGATTTTAAAGACAAATTAAAAATCTACTTGCCTCTGTCCCACATGGGAACCAGTTTCTTTAGGCAGCTGAGTCAGTGTTGTAGCCATTCCCTGTCTCCTTATCAGAGATTCAGTGCAACAGTGCAACCTGCAGCCCCAGAGCCAAAGGAACTTGCAGGCGGTAACTAGAGTACCTGTTTGCATTTTAGAACCCATTTATAAAGTGCTTCGACGGTGCTATGAAATGCACCATATAAACTTGGTAGGGCAAAAAAAAAAAAAAATCACAGTTCAAACGTAAAATCTTTTACTAGATTTCTGTTCTTTCCCTCTCCCTCATGGGAGGTGGGACATTTGTAGACTAATTGCTGGAACAATAAATGCAGTTTTAAGAGAATGTGTCAAAGAATAATGATAGTGGCTTCTTCTCATGCCTGAGAATTGATGAAGCTGTATGTTTCTTGAACTTTTGTAGGTTAAAAGGCTTGGAACAAGTTACAAAGGCTACTATGCTTGGTCACCTTCTCCCAGTGTTACTCACTTCCCTGATGCATCCAAATTTACAAACTTTGACCATGGCCGATGCCCTGATGCCTCAGCTAGTGCAGCTGGTCCTCTATACCAGTCAGGTATGGTCCTGAGGTGTGCCAAAGTGAACTGCTCTTTGGGAGCAGGAAATGAAATAAAGGTGCAATGGAGCAAAACATCGTGTCATAAAAATAAGTTGAACTAGTAAGGGAAAACAGTTTGTTTGCTAACAGTTTGTTTGACTAAATTACTTACTGTGTTCTTTTAACAAATATTAATTGCCTGTGAACTGTAAAAATGCTATCTGTGGTGCCACTGAGATCCTTCCATTATATTTAGTCTCCTGAGCCATTGCTATATATTGGTAACGAATATAAATGATATGTTCCAGAGTTAAAATGACATTAAGTGGTCTAAGTAGCAAAGCATTTCTTAGTGAAAGAGAATAGAATGGGATTGTGAAAGATGACTTAAGTGAGAATTCTAAGTTTGGCTCTAGTACCATCCAGATGGGCGTCCTTGATAGCTCAATTGGTAAAGAATCCGCCTGCAACGCAGGAGACACTGGTTTGATTCCTGAGTTGGGAAGATCTGCTGGAGAAGGGATAGGCTACCCACTCCAGTATTCTTGGACTTGCCTTGTGGCTCAGCTGGTAAAGAATCTGCCTGCAATGCAGGAGATCTGGGTTCAATCCCTGGGTTGGGAAGATCCCCTGGAGAAGGGAAAGGCTACCCACTCCAGTATTCTGGCCTGGAGAATTCCATGGACTGTATAGTCCATGGAGTTGCAAAGAGTCAGATATGACTGAGTGACTTTCACTTTCACCATCCAGATAACTGACACGTAAGCACTTTAGGACACGATGCTTTATTGTGTTTCAGACGGCTTTGCTGCTTAAAACCCAGTGTCCGGTTTTTGCTGAGGTGGGCTATTCCCCATGTGGTGCATCAGACCAGAAGGGCAGGCTCTTGCCGGATGAGAGGTAAGGAGCAGTGCTTCCTGCAGAAACCTCTGCCATGTTTTCTTCTGGTGAAAGCCTACTACTCCCTTTGTAGTACTCCCTTTGTGATTTTTTTTAACTGGGAAAAGACAGAGACTTCAGGGTCAAACCTTTACAGATACTTAAGAGAATGGCTTTGGAGATTATAAGAACAGGTTAGAATAAATTTCCCTGCAGATCAAGAGATTAGTTCAAAACTGAAAAATTTTTCATATACTAATGATGAAGATGTACAGTTTGACAGTTTCTTAAAAAGTAAAAATATATCTACCATGTGATCCAGCTATTCTACTTCTAGGTATGTACACAAAAGAAAAGAAGGCACAGATTCTTAGAGACTTGTATGTGAAGGTTCACACAACAGCTTTAGTTAGAATAGTCCAAAATAAGAAACAAGTCCAAATGTCCATCAACAAGTGAAAGGGTAACACCCTGTGGTGTATCTGTGTAGTGGAATCCTACTCAGCAATAAAAATTAATGAACCACTGATATTTTCAACAACACCGATAAGTCTTAGAATACTTGGGCTGAGTGAAAAAAGTCAGAGCCCTCTAAGAAGTACAAACTGTGATTCTACTTATATAAGATACAAAATACAAACTAATTTCCAGTGAAAGAAAATGAAGAAGTGACCACCTGGATTCCCAGGAGGAAGGAGGAGACTTCAAAGGTACATACAGAAGGCTAAGCTTATCAAAATGTACACTTTAAATACGTGCTATCAAATATGTCAATTACATCTCACTAAAGCTGTCTTAAAGAACATTGATCAGAAAGGAAGGACTTCCTGGTTTTTCTAGAGCAGCATGCTAGCCAGTTGAGCTTTGTGTGGCAATAAAATTCCATATCTTTGTTCAGTGCTGTCGGCCATGGCCACCTGACCTCTTAACCTTTCATATTTTACTGTGTATACCTTTTCCTTTCCTTGCTGTTAAGCTCCATTGCTTTTTCTTTGTCTGGTTTTAGAATGCTGGAAGAGAAGGAGGAGCCAGGGTTTCTCACTGGTTTAAAGATTCCTGCTCCATGGGCTGCTGGGAAGACTGTGGAAACAGTCCACCCTGTCAGAGACAACTATTATTGACCTCTTTCTGAGTGACCAGTGTGGCCAAGAAACTGAATTTTACATCGTGTTTCATTTGGATTCAATTTAAATAGGCACACTTGGCAAAGTAACCCCCACATTGGATAGCGCAAAGCTGAAACAGAAAAAGAGAATTCCGCAACAGCTTAGTTTAGGGTATAATGGCTGTGAAGACCCTGAGAGTTGAATTACAATAGAGAAGAGGACCTTCGAAAGCACTTTTCTTTAGTAAAAATTACAGTAAAAGTAGTCATGTAGACTCATGGGGTTTTTAACAGTTGGCATTTTAGTTATCAACAAGAGGAGACTTTGCAGGACCCTTCCTGTGCGATTTGGAAAGTGGCCAGTCTTAAAGGCCCTAATTTACAGTATCTTTTTTTTTCCCCTGAGGAATTTTAAATGAGAGTTGGCAAGGTGGTCTTCTTCTGGGTATGAATTCGGTTTCTCCCTTGAAATAAAAGAGTGGGGGAATGCAAATATATTGTCTAACGAAGAAAAAAGAACTTTAAATAAAGGAGTTTAAAAAACATTTCTAGGGACTTACGTGGTGGTTCAGTGACTAAGACTCTGTACTTATACTGCAGGGTGGGCCTGGGTTTGATCCCTGGTCGGGGAACTAGATCGCACATGCTACACAGTGCAGTGCGGCCAATAAATAAAAGGTTTTTTTTAAGTTTGTTTGTTTTTGGTTACAGTGTTGTCATACTGCATATTGTAGAAAATTAAAGCAAAATTTCTTAACCTTTCGTATTTTACTGTGTATACCTTTTTCTTTCCTTGCTGTTAAGCTCCATTGCTTTCTCTTTGGTTTTAGAATGCTGGAAGAGAAGGAGGAGCCAGGGTTTCTCACTGGTTTAAAGATTCCTGCTCCATGGGCTGCTGGGAAGACTGTGGAAACAGTCCACCCTGTCAGAGACAACTATAAATTTAAAGAAACTGTCCACATACCCGGAGCTCGCTGCCTGTACCTTAGATTTGATAGCAGATGCTCTTCGCAATATGACTATGACAAAGTAAGCAAGAACTGATTTAGTATTGGTTTCACCTCTAATAAGCTGTTTTTTTTAGATGCTTCTTATTTTTCTTTGCTGCTGGTCACCATTCTTGACTTATTTCTGTCTGCAGAGATCTCTTAGGGAGAACTTTCTAAGATAATGCCTTAAAGGGTAGTGACTGGCGGATGAGAGCCAGCACCTCTGCAGTCTAAGAGCAGTGTTCTAATGGGGTGTTGAAAGTGGACTTCTGTAAGCTCTCACAAGCGTATCTCAAGTCAGAGGGAATTCTCCTCCGCATGCTGTTCACCTCTTGCCTTCCCTCTGTGCTTGGGATTCCTGGGGGTGTGAGTGTCCGTTCACTTCAAAAGCTCTCGCTTCCCAGTTCTTGGGGCTTCTCATGTATCTTTTGGGAGAAGGTGGCTTTTTATAGAAGGGCTTCAGATGTGCCTAGGACCTGGTTTATATTTATTTAAATTATTTGTTCTTCTTTGCCCTTACCTCAGAGCCCACATAGTTTGAGGAATTATAGTTTTTAACCTAGTGACTTAACAATAGTAAGTAAAAGAAATCGTTTTAGGGGTTGAAGTATTTTCCTTTGTCTCTAATTGTTGCATTGCAAACCATTCGGTTGAACTTACGTGGAAAGGCTAATAAAATTGTGACATGTAACACACACGTAACATACAGGTACAACTGAAGGATTGTCTGATAGTGTTGTATGCACACAGGGTTTTTTATGTGACTTGTTAACTATCTTTTGTCTTTTTCTGTGAACCGTATAAGGGCAGATGATCTTAAAACCCTTCAAGGGAGAGTTTGAGGTTAAAAATAAAGAACTTGTTACCTGTAAATACTGAGATGGTGAAACATATTACTGGGCAAATTATAGTATCCTCTTTCCCCCCTTATCTTCTAGGATAGTGAAGATTCCCAGATGTCTAGAGCGTTTAAGACTTGCCCCTCAAACTCACCTTAGCTGGAAGCAAGAGAATTTAGAAAATTCTTTAGTGGGTTTTTCAAAAAATGTATCTCCTGGCATCAGTCTATCCCACTTCATAGCTCCTGGCAGTAGCTACCCCTATTTCCTACATTCATTTAATAACTATTTAAAATGGAAATGGAAGATGTTACCATTTTAGCTGGTGTCATTTTGTTTCTCCTTTTAAAAAAAATAAGAACTTGCATCTTCTGATGTAAGCTAACCTCCACCTGCCGTAGATATTAGTGTTAAATGTGGAGGCTCAGGGAGGCTTACTAACATGGTGTAAAAGTAACGCTTACTTTTCCAGTGGTACCTGGTTGGTGTCCCTCAAAGGTGCAGAAGGGTAAGGAATCACAAAGTGATGAAGCATTTAGGGCTTAAAGTGCAGCTTTTAGATCTGAACTGATCTCAGTAGTAGTCAGAGTACACATTACAAAACAAAATTTGGTATTTACAGAAGCCAGAGCCTTCTTCCTATGAAAGTATTTGAATGCCAAATGACCTCTAAATGTTTTTCCTGCATGTTATTAATAGAAAGTTTGTTAACTGTGTATAAATAAATAGCTTTTATTGAAGAAAAATACTGATACATGAAAATTGACCCAAGAAGAAGCAGCCCTTTTCTAACCTGTTTGTGTCATTTTCTTTATATACCATAAAGCAACATTCTAAGAATACATGGCTTATTTTCAATTTGTTGCATCTTTTTAAATATTCACTCATTAAATTTTTTTGACTTTTGTTGTTGTGTTAGCTATAACCATCTTACCATCTGTATTTGCTCACTTTATTAATTTGGGGGAGGATTTAAGGGGCAAACTATACCTGTCATTAATAGGCTATATCTCATTACTTAGAATTAAAACAGATTTTTTAAAAATATGTACAGTAGCTGAGTATAATTTATTTTAATGTGAGGTCCCCAAGCCAATTAAATTGTGCTAATATTTGTTACTACTCTGAGGCTACCCTGTAAATACCAATGGCTAATTGCATCTAAACCAGTATCAGTTGTACCTAAAGAAAAAAAATCAGGAAATATTAGATATATTATAATGACCCCAGTGCCTGGTTATAAATGTGTTTTTAAACAAACATTTTTTTGCAGCCTTTTTATTTGTAGATGTTGTTTTTGTTTTTCTTTTACAGTCTAACAGTATATTTTCTGTTTTGAAGTTGGTGATATACGCGGGGCCTAACACAAACAGTAGGAAGGTTGCTGAGTATGGAGGCAATACACTGGGATATGGCAGCCGTAGTGTCTTAGGAACTGGTTGGCCGAAAGACTTGGTGAAGGTATGGTATTCAGGCACATTCGCTTCCTAGAAAAGAAAATGACCTTGCATTCCTCATGGGCCCAAGTATTAACTGTAACTCTAGAGAAAATTTGCCATGGGGCCTCTTATTGAGGTGGGGATCTTGGATAGGCCTTAAACTCACTAGAATGAGCTTCCTTTCATTTATAAGACATCAGACCGCTATCCACTCCAGAGCTTGGATCTTTTCCATAGGTCGCCCCATGGGCTGAGGTTGTCACAGCGTCTTTTCCCTGGCCATCGAAAGGACGGCTAGTTCTTCCCGCTCACTTGTTCTCTAGACTCCCTCGTGAGGGGTGTCCAGAACCACAGGGCTGTTGCCTTTTTAAAATATGGAGTCAGTGTTTTCAAATGAATTGGGGACTTGAGAGCAAAAACAATGATCCATTCTCAAACTGAGATTGGAACCATGCTTTGTAATGTGGGCCTCAACTTGAATATATTCCCTAGAATATAAATATGAACGGAAATGCCCACTGAGACCTGCAAACCTCTCCAGAGTCTGTTCCCAGAGCCTTTATCTCAAATACATTACATACCTGCTTTAATTCAGCCACAGGCAGCAAGTTACCTCCAGATGGGTAGCCCAGATGCAGCCAGATCCAGATTATCACACGACTGAATTGTTTTCTGATTTCCTGCATTTTGTCTCCTACTCACGTTGTTGGTTCTGCAACACAGAGCATGGTCTTTCAGCACTCTCTCTGTGTTCTTCAAGACACTGTCTATTTGCCCACCTTTCAAGTGAGGTGGTAAAAGTGGAGGGGGGAAGGCAGAAAGTGCTGAAACTTGGGGAATTTATTGACATTAGGCTCAAGATTTGATCTTTACTCTGGTCCCACTGTTGGGCAATTGTGGCCCATTTCACAGATGCCTGCTCCCTGGTCAGGAGAGACAGCTGAAAGGTTGGTTTCCAGCTGAGAGGGGATGGAATTTGAATCAAAAAGCAAGTGAGGAAAGGAGTGAAATATTGCTGTGGTCCTTTTCAAAAGTAAATCTCTAAAATTCATTGCTCTCTTGCAAATTGTGTGTCTTGTTTTTAAAGTGCATTTTCCCCCCTTAAATTTTAAGGTGGAAGGAGATACAGTCACCTTCTCCTTTGAAATGAGAAGTGGCCGTGAACACAACACTCCCGATAAGGCTATGTGGGGCTTTGCTTGCACAGTTCGCGCTCAGGTATTTGAACCTAACCACTGCTGTGGGCAGAATGTACTTTTTCCTGTGTGCCTTGGTTACATACATCATATTTGCCTTGGAAACAGGGCAGAATATGAACTACTGTTTCATCCATCTCTTCCACTTGGCTGTAGTAAGACCATTAACAGAAGTTATAGCTTTATGGAATAAAGCTAGCTAAGACCTAAAATCAGTATAGCACCACAGAAAGAATCCCTTGTTAGGGGCCCATCTTCAAAGCCTGGAGAGGTGGTCTGCTAGCATCTCTCCAGAGGGTGAGGAAGACTCGAACACCTGATAGAAGTAAGCACTTGGATTCTGGTTTTCAAAGTAGTAGGATTGGATTCTTTTTATTCAGTTCCCAAAGGCTCTTCTTGCTGGTCTAGATCTGTCTGTGCTTATTTACTCGTGTTACACTCTGTATATAGCTTAAATCTACTCCTTTTAATAGTGCCAGTTACTTTCCTCCCAGGAATCTATTTAAATAAATTCTTCTCCCACCTGGAAAAAAAGAGGAAGAGAGAGTAGTAAGAGTTTTCCTAACACCTCTAGTTGACTGATTTGTATAATTACATTTTATATAATATAAAATATATATAGTTGCATTTTAGCACTGGGAGGTTGCTTAAGTTTAACCAAGCCAAGACTCTCTAGAGTGGGATTATCTTCTAGAATGTAAGCTCCATGAGGGCAGGCATCTTCATTTTGTTCTCTGCTTTCTCTCAGGCACCTAGCACAATGGCTGGTACATACTAGGCACTCAGTAAATATTTATTGAATGAATTCAGGGTAATCATTGACAGCATCTTCGTTCAAGCACAGGATGGAGGTGACAATACACAATAGTGATTTATACCTGGTTAGGTACAGCAGAGAGGAAGCTATCCAAAAATCTTGCATGTGTTTTGTGCTGTTTCTAATATGGAGTCTTATCGGCTCTTCTCTCTCCAGAATTGTGTTGAGACTTCACTCTGTGGTCATTCGAGTGCTACCATCTATCTCCTCATGGTGTTGGGTGCTGTCTCTGTGTCCCGTAGCAATGATACTTGATGCTGCTCTGTGAGCCCTCGTGGTTGGGGACAGTGCAGCGTGATGCAGCGCAGGTGACGTGCTCCACCGTGTAACTGACCAGTGCGGTTTGCCCTGTCTGCATTGTAGGAGTCTTCGGAGGATGTATCAGGAGGCTTACCCTTTCTGGTAGACCTGGCTTTAGGTCTATCTGTATTAGCTTGTTCCATGTTAAGAATCCTATACAACGGACCAGAAGTTACCAAAGAAGAAGAAGCCTGTCAGGAGCTGTTGCGGTCCAAACTTTTACAAAGGTAACAAAGGCTTCAAATCGCACTGGTTTTGCTCATAAAGAAAGAGGACTTTATGTGAAAAACTGCTTTTAGTACATTTCCCAGCTGATTGGGTCTACTGCCTGCCAGTCCTGTGGGTATCTCTTTGTCTAAGAAATAAGATGAAAATTACACCAAAGTGCCTTGTGGTCCTTCCTGTACTAAATGTGAAATTGCAGCCTTGAACTGTGTAAGCTTTTCTCCAACCCAAATATTGTATAATTAAGTTAAAGGATCCCCAAAAGGATGGGCAGATGGATGATAAAGCAAACAGAGCAAAATGTTCATTTTAGAATCTCAGCTGTGTGTATTTGTGTATTAACTATGTATTTCCTTCAACTTTTCTGTATATTTAAAAGTTTGCATAATAAAATGTTGGGGAGCAGGCAGAGTCCCAAAGATGGGGTTTCATGTAATGTTCATTTTTCTTTAGCCTCTTGAGGAGGTTTGATGAATCAATTCTTAGCACATAGTGTGATCCTTCATGTGCTTAATATATCTGCAAATGTTAAGTAACTTTCCAGATAGAGGAGGAGGTGAAGATTCTCTTTTCTTTATGCTCAGGTGCCAGTGGCAGGTAGAGGCCAACGGTGTGATCTCCCCTGCCCTTACTCCAAGCCCATCTCCGCTGCCTCTGACCATCGAGGAAGACAGAGAGTTCACTTACCCCGCTGATGTCCTCGTGCCTCCTGTTGGAAACTACTTTGACCTGCCCCGGATCAGGCTGCCTCCAGGAATCATGATAAAGCTCAGGGAAATTTCTGGGCGTGCTAGACCTCAGTTTAGACCAAGTATAAAGTATGTTGCTGTATAGCATTTTATTTTCCCAATGAAAAAATGTTTAAACAAGTGAAGGGAATGTATTTCTTTTTGTAGTCTAGCAAATTAATCTTTCATTTATTTTTATTTTATTTTTGCCCTACCAACTGGCATGCAGAATCTTTGTTCCCCAAGCAGGGATCAAACCTGTGCCCCCTGCATTGGAAGCGTGGAGTCTTAACCATTGTACCACTAGGGACATTCTTGAACCTTTAATTTTACGTGTACTTTGTGAATGTTAACCAGGTATTGTGGGGAGTACCCCAGGTGGTATTCCAGGTCAACAGGCTTCAAAGTGTGGGCTCTCAGACAACAGCATTAGTATCACTTGAGAACTTGTTAGTTCTTAGCTAGGAAGGATTGGGGGTGGGAGGAGACAGGGACGACAGAGAATGAGATGGCTGGATGGCATCACCGACTCGATGGACATGAGTTTGAGTGAACTCCGGGAGTTGGTGATGGACAGGGAGGCCTGGCGTGCTGTGGTTCATGGGGTCGCGGAGAGTCGGACACGACTGAGTGACTGAACTGAACTGAACTGAACTGAAGCCCCATTTCACACCTACTAAATCAGAACCTCTGAGGATGGGACTCAAGTTTTCCATATGATTTTGATACAGGCTAACATTTGACAAGTTCCAGGTTTTTCTCAGATGGTTTGACCTTCTACTTTAAGGAGTCATGGTAATCATCATGGTTTCCATGGAGTCTAGAGTCATCTATTTATTTTCAATGCCCAGAGGGATGCTAATGGTTTTTAGAATTTGAGGTCTTACAGTGACAAATGTCTTTGTGATATTCTTGCTTAAAGTCAAGTCTGTTTTGCAGGCCTCTGTTCTGCCTTCCGAGGCAAGATTGGCCATTTCAGAGAGAAAAATTTAAAGAATAGATGAAATTTAATGTGAAAAAATAGAAAAGCACCATTGTTTTCAGCCTAACATCCATACGTCTAAAATACTATGAACCATAATACTGCATAAAATGAATTGACAGATAAATGGTGCCAAAGATCTTTTATTAGGATTAAATCTATTCCAACTTTAATATAACTCCAGCTCAAATTTTTACAAATAGTAGAAAATCAAGTCTGTTTAATTTGGATTTTCAGCTTCATTGGCCAGTGTCAAGTTTTACCTGTTAAATATATTAAGTTATTGCCATATTGTTATGAAAGCCATCATAATGTTCATGCCACTTTATTGTACTAAAGATGGTGTGGTGAATATTTAACATACTTAAAGTGACATTCTTCCATCTATAAAAATACAGTGTTGGTACACTGAGAGCATGGCACATATCTGACCAGTTTCCCTTGTGATCACAGAGAAGTAATTCAGCCAGATGTGATGGAGGAAATGGTGGTATCATGTGTTATTAAGCACTTGAACTTAGTTGATGCACTGCAGTCCCTAATAAATTTCCAGTATCAAGAAGAACATGCTGAGGAATATGATTTGCTGTGTAAAATCATGGGAGAGACATTTAAGAAACTCAATGCCATGGAGAGACAGCTGCAGGTAAGTAAAAGTTGAAAGCATTTGGATGTCTCTTATAACTGTTGGAAATGATGTCTTTCCTAAAAATTTAACGATGTTTAAAAAGTGATCTAAAAAAAAAGATAAAATATTGAATGACTATATTCTGTAACAGGAACTAACATAGTGTAAAAAGAAGTATCTGAATTTTAAAAAGTTATTGTGACTAAAATTTCTAAAGTCACAGTTTCCTTATTTTGCATCTAGTTTCATGTTGTTTTCTATTTTAATATGTCAGAGTGTTGCAGAATTAGAACAGAAATGGCAGAGTGAAGTTGATGATGCCATGCAGGGGAAACTGGAGAACAACATGCCTTTCTTCTATGATTACCATTTTAATGAGGTGAGCAAGTTGTATGACTCATCACTGGGCATTGCTGTTTGTCATATTGGGTCAGCCAAAAAGTTTGCTCAGGTTTTTCTGTAACCTCTTTCAGAAAACCCAAACGAACTTTTTGGCCAGCCCAATACAATGATATATACTGTATGTCGAAATAAAAAAAAATGTCATTCTTAAAATGTTGCATACCTCAAAATGTACCCAATCTCTAAAAAAGGTTAAATAAAGTTGATTAGATTAACATGTCAGTGATACAAAGAGTCAGTTACTCAAATTATTCAACTGATTAATAGTTTTATAGAGCAGTTATTATCATTGTCAAATTCTGCTTTCAAGCCTTTTTCAAAAAGACAAGAGTTACAGGCAATAAAGAAATCCCTGGAAAGTAGTCAATGCTATTTTTAATCATTAAAATATCAAGTAGTAACTTATAAATGTGCTTCTGGTATAGTAACATGGACCAAAGGTGGGTTTTTGTCCCTGAAATTTTCTGTTCCTTGTAACACGTACAGTAAAATTCGGTTTTTGCAGATCCTGCATACCATCTTTTCTTGATTTTTCCTTCTTTAGAACAAAATGAAAGAACTAGAACTTTTGTGTTCAATGAAGGAAGTCTCCTTTGATGGAAATGATCTTGAAAACATGGTGCTATCTCTGAGGTTAGTGATGTTAGTAACTGTGTAAAGTTAATTTATCACCTTGATGCTCAAAATAAAATGCAAAGATCGCGTCTCTTAACAGATATTTAAAAAAATATTATGCATTCACTAAATATTTTAGAATTGAAACTTCTTTGGTATTTGGAAATTTTGATTTTAACCTTCAAGAGTTAGCATATAGGCATCTAAAACTGGGCAAGAGGAACTAAAACTGGCCACAGTTAAAGCACTGCCTTCCTTGGATGGGGCAGGGAGAAGGTGGGCAATGTTTATCAAGTTACTTCCGTTTAGTTTCTCCTCTGTCTTCTCATACCCTCTGTGATTAAACACTTTGGTTTTGATAAACCAGAGGACGACTAAATGCACATCAGTCTTTCTTTATAGGGAGAAGTTCCTACAAGAAGTGAATTCTCTTATTCAGAAACCCTCGCACCCACTGGCTAAAACGAAGACGTTAGTGAAAAGTTTAATGAACCGAGCCGAGCTGTTGCTGCATGTCACCATTGCAGCCCAGTCTGGCCTCACAAGAAGCATCTCAGGGACCCCCGCGGAAACACCAGGTACTGCTGACAGCAAGCCCTACAAGGCTTTCTGCACTAGTCTGTTCATAGGACATACACTAGCTATTTTTAAAAAAGAAAGAAAATAACTCTTGTGTACTAGTAGAAAGGAAAAAAAGGAAATTTCAGTGTTATTTTGCTTTTTACTTTTTCCAGCCAAGAAATACTTTCCATTGAAATCATGTGGTGCTTTGTGAGTCATCTGAGCATTGGGGGAATAGCTTGTCACCTGCCTTGTTTAGTTTTGGGGGAGCATCTAAGGAGCACAGTGACATATATTGTTATAATCCAGTGATCCTCACTTTTAGATTATGTATTATCGTTTTCATAGTAACATATAATTAGTCGACTTTGTGAATCCTGTACTGCATCATATTTTCCTCTTGAAACTGAGTTTGCATTTCCTCTTTAGTAATTATGTGGAAACTTCTAGCGTAAATTTGCACTATTAATTTTTTTCCTGGTCACATTATATTTGTTAGTCTGAGAATACATTTCTCAGGGAAATCAATGAGTCTTCTTACTTATGTCACATCCACAACACTGGGCAGCTGCTGCTGCTAAGTCACTTCAGTCGTGTCCGACTCTGTGCGACCCCATAGACGGCAGTCCACCAGGCTCTGCCGTCCCTGGGATTCTCCAGGCAAGAACACTGGAGTGGGTTGCATTTCCTTCTCCAATGTGTGAAAGTGAAAAGTGAAAGTGAAGTCGCTCAGTCGTGTCCGACTAGTAGCAACCCCATGGACTGCAGCCCACCAGGCTCCTCTGTCCATGCGATTTTCTAGGCAAGAGTACTGGAGTGGCTTGCCATTGCCTTCTCTGCAACACTGGGCAGAGCAAGTGTTAATTCTCACTCTGAGAGAATAAGTCATAAACATATTCTTAAACGAAAGACTCCATGTCGTCTAGCCCCATTGCCCAATGGACACTATGGAACAAGTGAAGTTGTTTTCATCCCAGCTGACTACCCAGGGCTCTTCTCACTGGGGAGAGAAGTCTAGGATGACTCCTAGGTTTCTAATCCCAGTAATAGGGTTTCCCTCCCTGAGAACATCAGGGGAAGCTTTCCAGACATGAGATAATGATCACATGCCAAGGTGATCTGCTGTGCCACGTCTCTGGCCCTGTTAGCCTGAGTTCATTAAGGCCCCCCAAAAAGTTTCCCACTCAGTAAGGCTAGTGGTGCTTTCCAAGAGGCTCTTGGCCCCAGAGATGATGAACCAGTAGTTTCCTAAGAGATAATATCTTCAAAAATTATAATTTTTTTTTTAGATTGAAGCTATCTAACTGTTCTTAAGACAGATTCAAAATGACCTCAACTTTCTTAACATCTTTTTTCTTATCTGATCTTCACATGCAGTTTTGTCTGCTTCCATTAAAGTATTCTTTTACAAAACACCTATTTCCTGGATAGGAGCCATATATCTTATAGGAAGGGCCAGTCAGATTCTAGGAAAAGTGTAATATTTAGTCACACCAGCTATGATCAAAGCAGAGGTTTCACCAAATGGCAGTAAGTCAGCAAAGTAAATCCAGGATTAAAGGGGGATCAAAGGCCATCTCTGAAAAAAAAATGATCTGCATTTATTTGAATTAAGATTATTTGCTTCCAGAGACTATTTTCTCTGTCCTCTCTTGATTTTTAGAATCCTTATATTAAAGTTAACATTGGGAATTCCCTGGCAGTCCCGTGGTTAGGACTCCTAGCTTTCACTCCTGAGGACCCTGGTTTAATCCCTGGTCATGGGGTCACTAAGAGTTGGACATGACTGAGCGACTTCACTTTCACTTTTCACTTTCATGCATTGGAGAAGGAAATGGCAACCCACTCCAGTGTTCTTGCCTGGAGAATCCCAGGGACGGCGGAGCCTGGTGGGCTGCCGTCTATGGGGTTGCACAGAGTTGGACACGACTGAAGCGACTTAGCAGCAGCAGCAGCAGGGAACTAAGATCCCACCAGCCACATGGCCTGGCCAAAATAAATAAAAACATAAAGTTAACACTGTTAACTTTATGAAATTACATGAATTTTTCAGGTTTTTTTTTGAAACCCAACTTAATAAAAGAATGTGGTTTTTCAAGCTGAAGTAATTTTTAACCTTGGTATTCGAGGTTTAAACCTCGGTTTTCAAATTTAAAAAAAATTGGCCTAAAAATCATCTGTGCGTTGTGCTGGCTGGTTTGGGGACCAGTTTCCTGGAAAACGAAGGTACTCTTAGTTTGGTGTTGGGTTTTGCTGTCGCTGTGTCATTCTTACAAATAGGATAGCAGATACCTCAACCTTCTTCCTTTCTGTTTCAGCTTGTAAATCAGCCTCTGAAACAAAGGTGATCTCTCATGCTGTGCGGCAGCCTGTTTTCCTTCGCAGCATGTCGGCTCCTTCTGACCTGGAAATGATCGGTAATGAAGATTTGGAATTTACTAGAGCAAATCAGAGGTAAATAGCTGAGGGCCAAGTCGGATCCCCACATGCTGCCACGCACCTTCACCACAACACACTCCCTGAGTGGGTCTCTTGCTTGGCCGTAGGCGGCGCCATGTGACCAGCCACCGCAGCAGCTCCTTCACGCTCCTGCAGTCATTGGCCATAGAGGACAGCAGGGACAAGCCCACCTACAGCGTCCTGCTGGGGCAGCTGTTTGCTTTCATCGGCACCAACCCTGACCAAGCTGTACGTTCATGTTTTTTGTTTGTTGGTTTTGTAATATTTGTTTGAGTGTGCTGGGTCTTAGTTGTGGCGTGCGGGATCTAGTTCCCTGACCAGGATTCGAACCCAGGTCCCCTGCATTGTGGACTCAGAGCTCCAGCCACTGGACCACTGGGGAATTCCCTGTGCTTCATGTTTTGCTGAGTAGCTGAGTAGCGCGAGAGGTGCTGTGACCGCAGGAGTCAGGTGTACTTCCTTCTCACGTGTTCAGGTGTCCAGCAGCAGCTTTCTTCTGGCCGCACAGACGAGATGGCGGCGGGGAAACACCCGCAAGCAGGCGTTGGTGCACATGCGGGAGTTGCTGACGGCTGCCGTGCGAGTCGGGGGCGTGACACACCTTGTCGGTCCGGTGACAATGGTCCTTCAGGGAGGACCCAGGTCAGTTGTTTCTCTTAGTTTGTCCTGTCTGGAATGGGCACAGGCCAGTCCAAAGATTTCTCTTGGGGCCAAATGTTAGATCATGGTGTTTGCTAGTGTTTTCCCCTAAAATAATGTATTTTTCTAAAAATGGTACAGGATATAATTTAAAAATTCAGTACATGTAACATAAAGTAAATTCTCCTTACCTTCCTTTTCTAAATTCCACTATTAAGAGCTTGTTTCATCAACTATACACACGTAAATAGCTATTTCATTCTCCTTGTATGCTTAAGTGTTTGTGTGTGATTTTTTTAAAAAAATTCAGATTATATTTCATGTGCCTTATTGTAATCAGTTGTTTTCCTCAATAAATTTTGGACATCTGCATCTTTTCATGTTAATATGTATTAGCTCTGCTTTATAGCTTTTAAGAACTTCACAGAGCTCTATTGTATGCTATGTTTATTTAACTCCTCAGCTGCTGATGAACACATGGGTTCATTCATTCTCTCTTTCACTCCCCATCTTTTCTTTCATCCCTCCTTTCTTCTTCCTGTTTTGTTTTGCTTTTCTATTAACAATAGTGCTGCAGTCAACAACCTTATATACCTATATTTTTGTATACTTTGGTGCTTATTTTTATTGGGTCAAATTTCTAATAACATAATTGTAGATATTAACTTTGAGGAAGGGTTTATAACTTATTTGTAAGGAGTTTTTCTGTACTAATGCCTGACTGGGCTTCAAAGGTACTTAGATAGAAATAGAAAAGGCATTCTCTGCAAGGACTGGACTACAACTGCTGGAGGCTGCTTGTGCCTCCTGACAGCTCTCAGGAACTCTGGCCAAGAAGCAGAAGCAATAGCTGGAGGGAAACATGAACTGAGAGCTAACATGACCGTCTTGAGAAATTTCTGTGTCGATCAGGAGAAGCCAGGTTATTCTTTGGAAACAAACAACTCCCAAAATCTCAGTAGCTTAAAAAACTAAATTTTAGTTTTTGCTCATGTCCCTCACAAGTCTGTCTTGGCTCGTGGTAATTATAGAGAGCTTGGGACAGAGGAGGGGACAACCATCTTGAAAGCTGTCAGGCCCCTTGTCAGAGAGCTCTGGCTCATTGGCCAGATTAGTCACATGCCCACCCGACCACAGCGGTTCTCAGAAGGCATAGTGCGTTACACTAATGACTCACAGCTCACTTCCAGAAGTTTCTCTGTAACACTGGCAGCATTATTCCTTTTCCCCTCATTATATTACATTTCCCTCATGACATTATTAACACCATATGTCAGACATTTTAAAAAATGCAGAAAATCCCCAAAGTACAAGATAAAAATCACCTGTAAATCCAGCATTTTAAAATAAACCCATTAATGTTTTAGCATATTTGTTCAGTCTTTATTCTAACCTTGGTGATCTCCTATAATGTTTTTAGTGCTTATATATCATTGCATCATATCCTTGAACCTTTATTAAGCCAATTTCCTATTTTTAAATCATAGTTTTTGCTTATTTCACTATTATAAGCAATATTATGTTGCATATCTTTGTAGATAAATTCAGTAGTTCCAGTTTTCAACTAAAATTAATTGCTGTAGAATCTATCCCAGGTTGTGTTTTTACATTGGGAAAGTCTTATTTCCCAACTGGATTCTCATATTCTGCTAATAATTGGAGTGTGAACTTGCAAAGGACACTTAGTGTATTTGTGTCTTGGTTTTCTCATTAGTACAGTTGCATTTACAGTATTCAGTACTGCATGGGATGAGGTAGGCCTGTCTCAAATGAATGGTTTCATTATTAAATAAATTTGGGAAATGTTGGGTGCCATTCTCCTGCTCCGAGAGATATGAAGGACTTTAAAGCCTTGAGTTGTCCTGGAGTGAGGAACCCTGCTTACCTTTACCTAACCTAGGATTTCCCAGAGCATCCTAGAGTGTGGGCATTGTCTCTGAGGCACTCTTAGAAATCCTGCCCAACAGCCTTCTGTGGTCCTGCACTTTGGGAAACACCAATCTCCAAGGTTCCTTCAGTTCTGGATTCATTTAACCACTTTTGTGTTTCTCAGAAGACCTCTCCTGCTTTTGTGTTCACTATTGCTGTTCTTGACATGGTTGAGGAAGCCTGAGCTTCGGTTCTGTTTCCTAGAATTGAAGAACTGACCTGTGGTGGTATGGTCGAGCAGGTCCAGGAAGCCTTCGGTGAGACCATGACCTCTGTGGTGTCTTTGTGCGCACGTTACCCTATCGCGTGTGCAAATAGCATTGGACTCCTGTGTACTATACCTTACACCAGGTAAGCAAAGAAATGCTTTTTAGAGTATGTAAGTTACACCACAATGTCATCAATTAAATAGAAATATTTTTATTTATTAAAAATATTTTAAAAAAGGATTTTTTGGTTTTGATTATCCAGTGACACTATCACTCTGATTAAATGAGCTTGTCGCCCGACAAACACCTAAAGTTACTATGTAAATTCTTATTGTTGAGTTCCTACATGATCGAAGTTGGATCCCCTTTAGAGATTATGTTACATTGTCAAAATTGAGAAGTTTGAAGGAAAGAAAAGGTCCCTAGGAAGTTCCTTATTATATTGGGCAAAACTTTTTGCCTTTGCACATTTCCTTTCTTATTTGATTAAGAGTTTGAAGAGTTCAAGCATTGATGAAGTCAGTCTTTAAATCCCCTTATGATAAAATATGCAATTTTTTTTCTATTATGATAACCTTATGTTGATTCCATTGATTTTTACTTTGCTGTCCTGTATGAACTAACCAGAACTTGAAATTAATTATTTATGAAGGAAGTCACCATTCTAAAAATTTCTGTGTTGAGTTTTACATGGTAGCAACCTAACTTGTAAATAAAAGATTATATTGACATGTTTTACAGCACTTTGATAACCTGGATCTTAAATGAGAAGTTCCTAAGAACTGGTCAGTTATGTTTCTTTCAATCAACCCTTTCTGCCTGTCCAGGAGTGAAGAGAAGTGCCTGGTGCGGAGTGGCCTTGTTCAGCTCATGGATCGACTCTGCAGCTTGAGCAGTCAGACCGAGTCCAGCTCCAGTGAGAAACAAACCAAGAAGCAGAAGGTGGCCACCATGGCCTGGGCAGCCTTCCAGGTGCTTGCCAACCGCTGCGTTGAATGGGAAAAAGAAGAAGGTGAGAAGCAGGATCCCTTTCTATAACAGAACTCCTTGATTTCTTCTATCGATGTGGGTTTTTGTTTTTTTTTTAGTATTTGTGCTGGATGGGGAAAAGAAAGACTATTAAATTATATAACTAGATTGATTTAATCAATTATGATTTCATGGGAGCCTCTTCATCAGCATGGTTCTGTGAAAATTTATCACTGTGCTGTGACATTTAACAATATCCTAATGCAAAAGACATTATGCTAAGTGAAATAAGCCAGGCACAGAAAGACAAATACTGCAGTGATCTCACTTATGTGTGGAATCTAAAAAGCCAAACTGATAGAAACCAGAGTAGAACAGTGGTCACCAGGGCTAGGGGGCAAGGGGAATTTTGTTCCAAAGGACACACTTCCTGCTGTAAGATGAGTAAGTTCTGGAGCCCTAATGTACAGCTTTGTGATTAGAGTTCATGATACTTCACTTATACTTGAAACTCGCTGAGATGTCTTGTATTTTTACCCACCATACACATACACAGAGAGGTAATCGTCACGTTGTATACCTTTTAAAAAACTCACATTCTACAGTCTGAGTATATACAGTTTTTATTTGCTAGTCACACCTCAGTAAAGCTGAGGGGGCTGGGAAGGAGCAATGACCACCTGAAAGAGGACAGTAACGCCAGGAAATTGAAGACATCTTTCCTTTCCTTCCTGCCATCACTGCTAATGGTATCCGAATAGATACTTTTATGAAATGATTTTTCAGTTGTGCTTTTGAGATGCTATTTCCAAATAATATGTTCAGTCAGCAATCCAACTTAAAAAGTAAACTTGAAGGATAACTTCTCCATACTATCCCAAGTATATAACGTGTCATTCACTGTGCGTTTTATTGTTCTGGGAGCCAGGCGTAGGATGACTAAGGCATGTTCCTCCCTTTAAAATATATGGTCCAGTGGGGGAAATAGGCCAGTGAACAAATAATTCCAGTGCAATCAATGCCATGATCAAGGTGAGCACAAGGTGCTGTAGGAGGAGCATACAGACCCTCTGTACTAAGGAATCAGGCAGAGCTTCCCAAAGAAGGTGATGTGAGCATTTTTCTTGAGGGGTAAGGAAGACTTCCCAGGGAAATGAACAGTCAGTGGCAAATAATTTTTGTGCCTTTTATGAGAGGTGCTTGAAAATGGAAAAATCCAAGAAGATCTTTTATTGTGTTTGAGAAGAGGTCGGGTGTGAGTTAAATATCAGGATGTTTTCCAAAAAAGAAACAGACTCACAGACAACAAACTAGTGTTTACCAGTGGGGAAAGGGAGAGAGGAGGGGTTATATAAGGGGAGGGCACTGTGAAAGTGAGAGTGAAGTCGCTCAGTTGTGTCCGACTCTTTGCAACCCCATGGACTGTAGCCTACCAGGCTCCTCAGACCATGGAATTTTTCAGGCAAGAGTACTGGAGTGGGTTGCCATTTCCTTCTCCAGGGGATCTTCTGACCCAAGGATCAAACCCAGGTCTACCTCATTGCAGTCAGATGCTTTACGATCTGAGCCACCAGGGAAGCCCCAATTTGTTGTGTATTAAGTAAGCTACAAGGACATATTGGACAACACAGGGAATATAGCCAATATTTTATAACTAAAAATGGAATACAACCTTTAAAAATTGTGAATCATTATATTGTACACCTGTAATTTATATTGTACATCAACTACTTCACACACAAAAAAAAAGATGTTTTTATCCCAGTAAAATGATAATTCTTCCCTGTCAAAGTATGTTTCTGGGCTTTGTGTGGATTAATTATATTCAATTTTAATTTAAAAAAATGTCTTTTCCTGGGACTTCCCTGGTGGTCTAGTGCTTAAGAATCACCTTGCAATGCAGGGAATGCGGGATCAATCCCTGGTTGGGGAACTAAGATCCCACATGCCTTGGAGCAGCTGAGCCTGCAGGCTGCAACTACTGAAGATAAAAGAAAAAAAAGAATTATGTATTCCCCCAACACTGAATCATTTTTCAAGTTACTATTACCTTCTTTATGTTTTTGTGTGTGCTTAGTCGCTCAGTTGTGTCCGACTCTGCAACCCCATGGACTGTAGCCCAGCAGGCTTCTCTGCCCATGTGGATTCTCCAGGCAAGAGTTCTGGAGTGGGTTGCCATGCCCAGTTGTTATCTAATGAGAGGCACTAATCGGATGGCTAAAAAAATACTGAGCAGGTTAAAGAAAAATTGGGCAAAGGGAGTCTTTAGTGCAGACCCGCTACAGCTGCAGACTCACCATGCCTTCATGGGGTTTTCACCGTGCTTTTTCTTGCTTGAACTCTGAAGGTGGCTCCACAGAGGCTGTGCACTCAGGTCTGGCCCGTCAGGTGTCCAGCCTTCTCACAAATCACCTTGCCCGAGCGACCGAATGCTGCGGCAACCAGGCTGCCGGGAACGACGCCCTCCAGGACGTCCTGAGTCTCCTCAATGATCTCTCGAGGTATGGAAGACCCCCTGGAGCTATGGGAGGAGGTGGCTTTTCCTCTGAGTGATGGCATTCCTTTGGGGAGAGGGTGGCTGTCTTTAGAAATATCTCAATTACTAGGCCATCCTGACATGCTCCTGCCTCAAGAAAAATAGTAGAGAATACTGTCATTGAAAAATAACACTTAGTTCCAAAATGTGGAAATTATTTATTTGAATATCTATACCACAAAATTACATATTATCATTTGCTCCAATACTTTGCTGGTAACAGCTGCTAGCCTTTCAGGTCAGTACCACTGCATTCAGTAACCAAACAGCTTAACCTTCATTATAGCAAGATTAAAGACTAACCAGCCAGGACTTGTAATTAATTCACCTTCTTGTGCTGTGTCTTTGAAAGAAGATATTCTTCAGAGGTTTATTCATGTGTGAGCTGTGAGGCCCACAGAGGTTTGTCCACCTAAGGCTGCTTATTCTCTGGTTTCTGCTGAAATGTAACAGGTTCAGCTGTGGCAGAGCCCAGACTCTTGAGGTCTGTCCAGCACTGTATTATCTCTTTGGTCTTGAAGCACTTCTTGAAAAGGAATAAAAGACTAAACTAAAAGCCTCCTAGCTTGGGTTTCTAAGCCTTGATGCTCTGTGAATCATGCTGACCTAGAGGATCTCAATTAACTAAACATAAGGAATCAAAAAATTTTCAAAAATCTTTTAAAGTATTACTGGTCAATTATGAGCCTTCATCAGATGATTCTTAAAAAACCTTCATAAAAACATATTGCCAAAAATCTGTGTCTTCTCATGAAATCTGAAGTCCATTTGTTTAACCTCATTGAGAGAACCTTTGTTTCTGAATTTCTATAGATCAACATCCCCAACGTCATGGCCCTTTTCTTCCTCTCTTTTCAGGAGTCACATAGGTAAAGCCATCCTGAGCCAGCCGGCTTGTGTGTCCAAACTCCTCTCCCTGCTACTTGACCAACGCCCGTCCCCAAAGCTGGTTCTTATCATTCTTCAGCTGTGCCGGGCAGCACTCCCGCTGATGAGCGTAGAAGACTGTGGGAACGTGGAGCTCCCACCCTGGAGCTACTCCGTCCCCTCCCTAAACAGCGAGCAGGAGGATCCCAGTGACCCAGCGTCCAAGATCGCCTCGCTGCTCTTGGCAAAGCTGGCAGACTACGTGGTCCCAGGTGAGTCACCTCCAGGACGGGAGAAAGGCACCGTCACTTCTATGGATGATCAGACCGAGTTTTCCCTCATCCACAGTCACAGTTGTGATGAAAGGTGGAAAGGGTAGGAGAGAGGGAGGGAAGAGATTCCAAAGCCAGTGCTTTCCCCATCCAGGGGAGCTGCACAAACAACTTTGCAATTTTTCTGTTTGCTTAAAGGATGTCAGACAGTCCTTTCTCCAACCGCTTCCGAACCTGACACCACGTTGACAAAAACCAGCCCCAAGAATTCCTTAAAAGGTGATAAAGATCCCGGAGAAGAGAGTGAAGCAGTGGATGGCAAGCTCTCTATCTTCATCCACAAGCGGGAAGACCAGTCGTCCCATGAAGTTCTACAGCCATTACTAAGGTGATGATCGTAAAAGTCCATGCCTTCAAGCATGAGCCATGTCACGGGCACTGTGCTGAGTAAGCCCCTTACAGATATCAACCATCTCAGCCCTCTTCACAAGTAATCACTGCTACTAACATCCCTGTCGTCACACACGGACAAACTGAGGCAGAACTGAAATGTAGACACAGGTCCCTCTGACTTTAGAGCCTGAACTTTTAACCACAATTCTGTACTGTCTCTCTGGACTCGACAGAGTGAAAGTCCTATTGAGTATGTATCATTTGTGTCCAACCAAGTCTGTAGTGTGATCTCAGCTGTGAGAAGGAATAATGCAGCTTGATTTTCAGTTATGGGCATCCTTCAGTCATAGTAAAATTAGGGATACCATTGACTATGAGGTAAAGAAGTAAGAAACTTTTTCAAAAGCCATAATTAATTGACGTATGAATGATATGATTCCTCAGCAAAGAAGTAAAAATATAATTATTGTCCAAAGATTACAAACCTGCAGGGCCCTGTTAGTGGAATCCAGGACAATGAGAAGGTCCCACAGAACCCAAACTCCTAAATTTAGGAGAAATTTAGGGAATTTAGAAGAGATGTTTGTCTCAGATGGAAGAGTCCTCTCTTCAAATAAATGATTGAATGATGGTGTCATCCTCATAATCGGGTCCCTTGTCTGCCATCATAGAAACCAAAAGCATTGTGGGCTACTGGCATAGGCTAAACCGAGTCAGGGGAAGTCAGCACACAGATGAAGAAATTTCCAACGAACATTCCTGGGCACTGTGAAATGTCATCCTACAAACTTGGTGAAAGCTTTTTTGAGAGCCAGGTTGAGAAGGCAGGGGGAACTAAATTCTTAGAAAGGAGGATCCAGTCATTCACACCCAGGCACCAGTCCAGGCTGTTATTAAAACCACCTCACTTGGAGATTTAGGTCCCTCACTGAGGCCTCCCATGGGCCTGGCCGTCTCTTTATTTTAGGATTAGCTTGTCACTTAGTTTGTCATCTTCACACAGGTTTTTAATTATCATTATAACTCTTAAAAAAAAATGTTGTTTTGCTCCCTAAAAGTGCTATAATTGAGCAATAAAGAGCATTTCCTTTTGAAAAATTGAGTCTTACTGTGGATTTTTGTTCCAGCATGTAGTAGTGGCCTGACCATTACCAGGTTGCCTTGTGGCCTGCAGTCCCCAGCTGTGACCATCCTGTAAAATCATTGCCTCTCTCTGACTTCCCATTTCAGTAGCTCAGAAGGACGGCCCTTCCGACTTGGTACCGGTGCCAACATGGAAAAAGTTGTGAAAATGGACCGAGACATGACGAAGGTAACCCCATTGTGGAAGAACCTGCTCTAATAAGAACCACAGTTGAGAGCATTTGCCAGGCTTCAGGTTTTCAGGAGAAATTTTTTTAAAAACATTCACGTTACCACAAAGAAGCAGGGTGAGAAATTGAAGTCATTAAGGCTATTTTCAAGATTCAGTTCAGTTCAGTTCACTCAGTCGTGTCCGACTCTCTGCGACCCCATGAATCACAGCATGCCAGGCCTCCCTGTCCATCACCAACTCCTGGAGTTCACTCAAACTCATGTCCATAGAGTCGGTGATGCCATCCAGCCATCTCATTCTCTGTCGTCCCCGTCTCCTCCCGTCCCCAATCCCTCCAAGCATCAGACTCTTTTCCAGTGAGTCAAGATTAGTCAAAATCAATTTATCATCTAATCAACAAGGACCTACAGTATAGCACATGGAACTCTACTCAGTGTTATATGACAGCCTGGATGGGAGGGAATTTAGGGGGGGAATGGATACATGTGTATGTATAGCTGAGTCCCCTACGCTGTTCACCTGAAACTGTCACAGTATTGTGTTTTGTTTTAATTGAAGGATAATTTGCTTTACCGTTTGTTTTGCATTGGTTTCTACCAAACATCAACATGAATCAACCATAGGTTTCCCCATGTTGAAACCATCACAATATTGTTAATACCCCAATAGAAAATAAAAAGTTTAAATTAAAAAAGATCAATTTATCATTAATAGTAAAATATGGAAGAGAACTGTTGATTTTGGCCTAGAAATTTTCTTAGCTCTGTTAAGAAAGTTCTACAGCCTAAAAATAGTTTAAAAATTATCATAGGGTGAAAGGTTAAAAGAGTAATAATAATGGATAATAAGAAATAAAGACAAATAGCCCATAAAAAATATGTCCAGTCTCACAAATTACACAGTAAATAAATAAAGGGAAAGAATAAAAATAATAGTACTGTGTCATTTTTACCTTATCACCCTGATAATGTTAAGATTGATGATACCCTTTATTGCCAAGGTGAGGGTAAATAGGGCATTTTCATGTATCCAGAGACAGGCTTATTCTTGGCAGTTCTGTTTGTAAAAAATAAAATAGAATTCATGTACCCATAAATAGGGGATTTGTTAAAGAAATTATTACACCCATTTGATGAAATGCTCTGAGCTTCCCTGATGACTCAGCAGTAAAGAATCCACCTGCCAATGTAGGAGACTCAAGTTCGATCCCTGGGTTGGGAAGATCCTCTGGAGGAGGAAGTGGCAACCAACTCCAGTTTTCTTCCCTGGGAAATCCCATAGACAAAGGAGCATGGTGGGCTACAGTCCACGGGGTCGCAAAGAGTCGGACATGACTTAGTGACTAAACAACAGCAACGAAATACTGTACCAGATATGTCTATATTGACATGGATATTCATGATATTTTATGGTATCAGATTCATATCAATGATCAAAATTCACAATGTTTTGATAACTGTTAAAAAGAATTCAAAACAGCATGTAGCATGACCTATGATTCTGTATGTCAGAATCTGCAGGGAAAAAATTCTGGAAGACTAGCAATGATCTCTGTCTGGCTGAGGACAAGGGATCTTGTGGAGATTTAACTTTCTACAGTTCTAATATTTTAATGTTTGCATTTATAAAAATGAGGCTAGATTGGGGGACACAGATTTTTTAACGTATAGAAGAGTGAACTCTAAGAAGAGTGAAAAGAATATCACGAGAATCTTTAAACTGACCCCCAGGGTGGCTGCTGTGAGGTGATTACGGAAGAGGCGGCAGCTGCTCTGCGAAAAGCGACCAAGTGGGCACAATCAGGCCTCATTGTCAGTGTTGGGCCACCTGTGGAGTCCCTCAACCCAGAGACCGTGAGCGGGCTGTCCACAGGGGACAAGAAGAAGACTGCCCAAACCTCCATTTGCCGAGAGAGGAACTCTGAACTCGCCAGGTAAAGCCTTCCCTAGGGTAGAAGCTGTCTACTTTCTTCTCAGACTTACTGTGTGAAGGGTTTGTTTTGAGGGTTTTAATTTTATTTTTTTATATTTTATTTTGTATTTATTTTTGTTTATGTATTTATTTTTGGCCTCACCAAGTCACATGCGGGATCTTAGTTCCCTGTCTAGGAATCGAACCCATGCCCCCTGCATTGGGAGGGAAGTCTTAACCGCTGGACCACCAGGGAAGTCCTGAAGGTTTTAATTTTATATCCTCCCCTTGACCTGCTGGAAGTGAGGAAGTGAGACTTAAAATACCCAGCCATTGTAGTAGTTTCTCTCAAAGTCGCGTCAACCAGTGATGACCATTCACTTGGTGGATCTGATGCTGTGAGGGACGAATAGGAAGGCCCTCCAGCCTGAGTGCACATCTGAAGCCGGAGGACTGTTTTTCTGAGAAAGACCACCATCAGGAACACCAGCTACAGTTTTTTTGAGCAGCAGTAGTAAATTCTGGCCTTGCTTCCTTTACTTCATCCAAACGATACTTGTCACCATTCCAACTGTGTACAGAAGGATGAACACATGTTGCCCCTGATAAGTTTGGGTGAGATTCTATGTTTGCCAGCCAGAGGCAGATGCAAAGAAGTCACCAAAATCCACTTTTTCTAGTATGAAGCTGGCCAAAAAGTTTATTAAGTTTTTTCAGTAATATCTTGCAGAAAAACACAAACCAACTTTTTGGCTAACCCACCGTAATTAGAAAATGTTTTCATCTGGTGCCAAGTCTAAAGCCACTCTTCTGGCTTCTTTACCATCATGGGGCCTTGACACTTCTCCCTGTTGACACTTGCAGGACTGACCCTGTCCGACCTTTCATCAGTGGGCACGTGGCAAACAGCATGGCCGCTGAGGTGATCGCCTTGCTTCATAGCTTGCTGATGGCACCTGAGTCAAATGCTGCTCAGATATGGACCACAACAGCAGAGAAGGTTAGTGCGCTGTTATTGCTTAAAGGAGGAAGCAGGACAGAAGTCAGTTTTTTGTTATAGCAAGGGACATTGTAACAGAGAGAGTTCCCACTTCAGCCAGATAGACTTATGTTTCCCCTGAAATCTGCTTTGATTTAGTGGTTTCAATTCTGTTAACCCATATCTCCTTTCACTGCCAGTTCTGATTTCACAGAAGGCAGGCTAGTATTCTCAGGGAAAGAATGGCACACCTTGTTTCTCCTCCTTGCTTGTGTTCAATCGGTACTAACATTAGGAAGTCATGTATCCTTGGTTTATTGGATTTGTTAAGTGGAGTTGGTGAGTATTAAGGAGACCTCTATCAGATTTACACTCCCTGAGCTCTTCAGTAATTCATCTTGACAAACTAGTCCAGTCTCTGAAAAACTAGAGTTTTGTCATCAGTTTCCCTTTTCCCAGTCATTCATCTTGTGAACACCTTATAACACATCCTAAAAGTAATTGGGTGTTCCAAGGTAGATGGTATACTATTATGGTCTTTCTTCAGATAAATTTTTGGCTTTATTTTAGGTGTTTTTTTTTAACTGTGTTTGATTTGCTCCTGTTTCAAGGTTGTGCATTTCCAATTTTGTCCAATTACATAAGACCAATGTGGCAAGATCATCAGTGGTCATTCCTGCTTGTTATTGCACCCCTCCTGTGTCCAGAGTTCCTTTAGTCCAGGGGCCCTGTTGTCGATACTGCACCACCCGTAGTATCAAAACAACCCAAGTTCTAACTCCTGCCATGTGGGCTGCTTCATATGTTTAGGTTCTGTCTCGTGCACTGATGTACATTCCACAGTTGGGGAAATATGCAGAAAGCATTCTGGAAAATGGCAGCAGTAGTGGCAGAAAGCTCGCCAAACTTCAGAGAATTGCCCGCCAAGCTGTGGCTGCACTGTGTGCACTTGGAGGCTTCAAAGAAACAATCAAGATCGGGTCTGAGGTCCAGGTAACCAGCCACCATTTTCCCAAGTCATCACTTTCCCTTGTGTATAAGTCCATTGATTCATCTATCAGCTGTAAGACAAATATCATCCACCCAGTTGGACAAAAATTCTTGTCTTTTCAAGCTAAGAAACAAGTGGCTTCTCATCCACACAGTGCTGCAGATTATTTAGACATCAGTACAGTACTGCGCAGTAGCTAAAACCCTTGTGTCCTGTGGTGGTGTCAATATTGGGAGTGTTTTAGAATTGAGGCTTGAATTTGCTTCATCCTGTGATCACCTTGATATAAGGTTTTAGGACCTATTATTTTAACTCACATTCAGGGCTTGGCATCTGCATTATAAGAACCTGTTGCTGTAATGCCAATAAGGACAGCTGTAGATTTACTCCTCCCACTTGTCACATCAGATTGCTGTTGACACCATCAGAGTTGGTAGGTAGTGCTAACCCATCTGTGTCTCTAGGTTTTAGGTAGAGGAATATCAGGAAGCATCGGAGTGGTGGCTTCTATCAACGAACAGGAAGGTATAGCTACAGTCAGATTCCCACCCATAGACTGTAGAAAGACTTCGCAAGCATCAGACACACTGACTATCCCATTGTCTAGACTTTGTGTTCCAAGATCAGAGGTAAGGTGATTTTTAAATGTATCCTCAAATGTCACTGCAAATGGTAACCATCCTGTAATGAGTAATATGCACGTGCACAGTGCTAAAGCACAAATACGTGGTTTTCTTAAATTTTACTTATGATATGTATTTACATATTGGGTATGATTTTTTAATAGTAACGTTGATGTGAAGATTTTTACCTAAATGACCAAATTCATTTCTTTGTTGAGGAATATTCCACAGTATCTTGTATGTTTAATCATTTTGGTCTAGCTTGCAATTTTCTGTATGGTGATTTTTTTTTAATTGAAATTTTGAGAATTAACTCCAGATGATAATAACACCCTCATTTCTTATAAACTAACTACCTGAATTTAACTTTTTGCCGTGCCCCCCCCACCGCCATCAGGCATTGCCTCTTCATAAACTGTCCATTACTGAGAAGGTAGTACAGGCAGTCCAGTCCATGTTGCTTCCTCAGGAGGGAAGTCTCTCTATTCATACCTCACTTCCTGCAACAGGAGATGGGTCAGCTCCTGTGATGGCAGTCGTTCGGCTCCTGGCTGAAATAAGAACAAGGTGAGCACCCTCCAGAGACCCCCTAATGTGCTGAGGTGGTGCAGGCCAGAGGGACAGGGGTCCTCCATGAGACTGTCTGTGCCAGGTTTACTGGGTCCACAGCATGAACTTCATGCCAAACTAAGTAACAGAAACCATCTTCTTATGCTGTGTTTACTACAGTTTTTGTTGCATTCCCCAACTTCTGTGCTTTGAAATAAAGTTTAGCTGTTTCCCTAAGGAAATGAACAATCAAAATATGAGTGGTATATGGAGTGCATGCATAGACCCCACTGATTTGCTTTGGTCAAAGAGCTTTGTTCTATCACAGGAAGTCTTCTGTCACTTGGCCCTTTTTTAAGTAGTTCAGACCACATCAGTACCTATCTGGTCTATCACTTTCCAAACTGCTGAGGAGAAAATTAGGGAATGCTCACAAGTGTCAGAATTGGAAAGAAACACATTTATGTACAATTCAACAACAGCAACAGGTTTCTTTTGACAATGAAACTTGCCAGAAAGTTCTAATATATGTTTTGAATCTGGTGAGAGAGATCAGTATACAGATTTCCCAAGCATTCGGATCCCTCTTGTTCTCAGAACATTAATATTGCCTACAAAGCACAGTTTAGGAAAAGGTATTAGGAGACAGTGCTTATTTCATGCTGGCACTTGGTGTCTTCATGTAGGGAGATGGCAACCATTTCCCCCTTTTCCAATTGTCCATGCAGTGTCAGCAGTTACTGTGCAGGAAAAGAGAAGCTAGTTACATATATTCAAACCAATGCAGCTCAGTAAAAAAGCAAGAGGAATGGAGAGTTGGAACCTTATTTGAATTAGTGGATAGAATTAATTGAAATGCTTTTCACAGTCGGCTTTTTAGACAATGACCATTGATGACTTTGAAATATTATAAATCTTTTAACATTAAGAGCATGCCTGGTCATGGCCCAGCTTTTAGAAGACAGCTTATTTTGTGAAGAATTCATACAGCAGTGTCCAGCAGCTGTTGAAGTTCTTAACCTAGTAGCCCAGGAATGCAGTGCTGGTGAGTACCTGTTGCTTTCCTTTCTACCCTTTGTGTCGAGGTTTGTTAGCACACTGACAATTTGGAATGGAATATTGACTGTTTTCACATACACTTCCAACAGCTAAGCTCTGGACACAGCACTTACATGACTGACTTTCATTTCAAATATGCAAATGTAAATGAAAAGCTTCAGTATATGCCAACTAGGAAATCAGCATTTTTCATTTTAACTTTAGGGCCATGGTGTCAGAGTATTTTCTTGGCCCCATTCATGTTAATAAATGGGTTTCATTTCTGTATTAGAATTCTTCGTAACCTGCCATTGGGGCTGTAGATACTTTCTGACTATTGTCATTGGCCACGTGTGAATTCAGAGTCCAGAAATTTGCACTAACATCCATCTTTGTGTGTTTGTGTTTCTGTGTGTCTGTATGTGTGCTTATGGAAAAGTTCAAACAAATACAAAAATAGACTTTTTGTATAATGAACCCTCATGTTTCCATCATCTAGTTTCAACAGTTATCAACTCATAACCAATCCTGTTTCTTCTACACTGCACCCTCCTGGATTATTTTTAAGCAGAATTTTAGATATTCCTTTTATTTATCTGTAAATATTTTAGTGTGTATCTCAGTAAGGACTCTTAAACCACAATATCATTTTCACATGTAAAAAATTTATAATAATTTAATATTATTTAATATCTAGTCAGTGTTCAACTTTCTAATTTTCTCAGAGTCATACTTGTTTTTACGTTTGTTTATTTGAATCAAAATCCAATTAGAGTTCATCCATTGTAATTCATTGTTGTCTTTTAAATCGCTTTTAAAATACAGATTCCCCTCAGTATCTTTTTTTCCCTTACAACTTATTTGTTGAAGAGTTTCCCATAGTCTGGGTTTTGTATATCCTATGGTGCCATTTAATTTGTTCTCTTGTTCTTGAATTTCTTGTACATTGATGGTTGGCCTGGGTTTTTCTGAGTGAAAATTTACCCTTTATCCTCAAGGATCTAGTTGGACTCTAAATATAATTGTTCACAATTAGATTAGCATTTCCCCAGTGCTCTTGTACTAATGTTTTAATAAACTAAGGGAAAAATGGATGTCTTTACCTCCCTTAATGGTTTTAATCTTATCTATTTTTTTGGTCATTTTTCTTACCTATATTATTTACTGTCTCTCATGCTATTTGCTTTTTTTCCTGTAACTCTCTAATTTTTTCTGTCCTTAAATTTTTGTCCTTTTTCATGTGACAGTGATTTCTTTTGGCTTGTTTTTGCTTTTTAATTCATCTTCATTTTTATATCTGTTTTACTTCTCAAATCTCCTTCCTTTAATAAGCATAGCTGTCTGGGGCCAGCAACCTTTAAAAAGCCTCAGAGAGATCCCCCCACAAGAGACAGCAAGAACAAAAGAAAAGGAGCTTGCTTGCTCGGCTTCTCAAGTGAAATTACTTGTGACTAAACACTTGCTCATTATTTAATTTTGTATGTGTCATAGGTAGTTCTCTACTTCTGTTTTTCTTATATTCTTGGCTTAGGTTGCATCCTAAGACTTATTTGACTGATTTTAGCAAGCATATAACCTTCTGAATGAATCGCTTTTCTCTAGGACTCATTCTGGGTCTCTTTTATACATTTTATAGACTACAGTAGAATACATTTTATCTTACTCTGTGAAATTAACTTTGGTACTTAATGTGTAAGCCAGAAATCATAATAATTTAGAGCAAATAGCTTTAATAATAACCCATCTAACCCATTTTTCCCCCGTGGAAAAGAACCCTATAGAAACAAAGAGTTGAAAGAAACATGTGGGAAGTTCTTATTAATTGCTACAAAAGAGAAGACTATAAGCTTATACACAGCAATTTATATTCTAAAATAGTGTCCTATGTCAAGAAAGTGAAAGTGTTAGTCGCTCCGTTGTGTCCGACTCTTTACCACCCCATGGACTGTAACCTACTAGGCTCCTCTGTCCATGGAATTCTCCAGGCAAAAATACTGGAGTGGGTTGCCATTCCTTTCTGTAGGGAATCTTCTCGACCCAGGGATCAAACCCGGGTCTCCTGCATTACATGCAGATTCTTTACTATCTGAGCCACCAGGGAAATCCATGTCAAATTTAACAGTCCTTAATAACTCACATATTGGATTACCAGAAAGGATTTTAATGTTTAAAGTAGGTATCTAAGTTTGCTGATTTACCTGTATTTAAAAAAAAAAGAATAACTATGTCTGAATTACTTTCCAACACAGCAGTAGATTCTTAAAGCCTACTAGAGAATTAAAGTCCGTGCTCAGAAGAAATGCTGTTTACTACATGAGATTCAAAGTAGTGTGTAGAAGAGAAAGAGTTCTTTGATTTTTATTTTTTAATATATCAAGGTTTTTTAATTTCATAAATGAATGTGTCATAGAATTTATAAGCAATATATATATAGATTCTCTAAAGTGAAAATTGTTTCAGTGAATTCCTCTTATTATTTTACTTCATCTGGGATAAATTGAGCCACAGACTTGGCCATTGTAATTACGCTTCCCTCTTTGGTTTGTCTCTCATCTCTGCCCATGTTTTTGTCTTATGTCACATAATAACACACTTCAGCCTTGTTCTTTGTCATATGTGTGTGTGCATATACATGTCTTATCTCTCCTCCCAGATTAGGGGCTTCAGCTCATATTAACTTTCTATTTTCCAACATCTGGCCCTGTCCTTTGCTTGTGGGAGATGTTCAGCAGGTTAAAGTCTTAAAAAAATCAATTTAGATGATAAAAATAATAGTTTTCATTCATTAGATGATAATAATAGCTTTCATTTATTGAGTGTTGTCCATGTGTCAGGGACTTGGCTAAAGGCTTTAACTTGCATTGTCTCATCTTCACAACCACCCTGTGAGGCACAGGTACTGTTATTACCCCCATGTTGGCAGTGAGATGGTAAATATCAAGTGATGGAACCAGATTCTGGATCCAGGCAGCCCACCCTCAGGGCCCATGCACTTGACTACATTGCTTTGTTGCTGAGTTACATGTAGGAGACAAAGATGTCTCAGGGCGTTTGCTCTTTGTAAGAATTTGAATAATCTCTGTAAGTATGTCATTGCTCGGATCCAACTCCAAAAGAGTTGGAGCCCTCTCAGGAGTTGTAGGATTTATTTGCATGTCTTCAACATCTCCCCTTCCAGGAGAGCGGCTGGCAGTTGTGGAAGTGCAGTGTGAACGACTGAGGATGCTCTACCGGGACTGTGCTCGGCCTCCGCCACCTCCGCTGCAGGCTGACCGGAGACAGGTGAGCCCCCTGCTGTGTCTGCAGCACGCAGCATGAGAGAATTACAGAATGCCAGGCAGGACATTCATGATTTTAGAAGGGGTGTTTGCAGAGCCATTTGGAGGTATAAGCTCTGCAGTGACATGTTCTCATCTCTGAATGTCAGAGCACATCAACTTGACATTCTGAATATTGAAAGATTACAGCAGAGGAGCAGAACTCGGCAGTCTGTAAATAATTTCTGCATTATCAATAAAAAAAATAAAACTTTTTCAAAATTTTAGATCTGTAGTTCATCTTGTAATAATACTAATAAGTATACACAGAGTGACTAAAAAGCAAAAGTGGCACAGAGAAAGACATTACTGTGTTATATTACTTACACATAGAATCTAAAAACTACAACAAACTAGTGAATAAACAAATGAAAAAGCAGACTCACGGGGAAAAAATAAATTTCACTTGAGGGGCAAAAGCAAAAAAGGCAAAACTGTCCAATATTGGCATATCTGTGAATGTTCTTAGCAGCACTAGTCATAATAGCCAAAAAGTAGAAATAGCCTAAATGTCCATCCACTGATGAATGAATACATAAAATGGGTATATTCATACAATGGAGTATTATCAGCCTTAAAAAGTAGTGAAGTGCTAATACATGCTGCAGTATGGATAAAACTTGAATTATGCTAAGTGAAGGAAGCCAGTCACAAGAAACCACATACTGTATGATTCCATTTCTTGTAATGTCCAGAACCTGCAAATTCAGAGAGACAGAAAGCACAGTGGTGGTTACCAGGGACTGGCAGGAGAGAGGGATGGGAATTAACTTCTAATGGGTACAGTTTCTTTTAAGGAGAACAAAAACGTTCTAAAATTAGTTTGTGGTGATGATTGTAGAATTCTGTGAATATACTAAAATCCATTGAACTATACACTTCAAATGGGAAAGTTACATATTATGTGAATTTTAATCTCAAAAAAAAATTTATCTCAAAAATTTTTTTATACTAGGTAAGAGTATACAAAAATTGCTGTAGTCTTATAATTTTTCTATAGATTTGAAGTCATTTCAAAATGAGACAGTTAAAAATATATAAGAGAAAAAAATGTCACTTGAAATCTCAACATCTCCATTTTGTGTTCACAATGCTATTGAATGAGAGTGTTTTTCCCCAATGCAGCCCAAAGAGATTACATGGAGCCCCTCACGAGTGTTCCCACCTGTCCGAGCCTGCATGTTCTCCTCGCACCTCACTTCTGTCACCTTCCTAGCAGACCCCAGTGCAGGGGGAGGTCTGCCCCGGGGCACATTTATCTACGCCACCTCACCACTGCCCGTTCAGGTGAGAAATCACAGGACCCTTTGTCTTTTGCCTCTGTCCTTCAAATATGAGAGAAAGAGGAAGTTCAAGGGCCCATGGTGAGCCCTGATTGTCTGCCCACTCCTGGTGTTTCTTCAGGCCCCGTCTTTCTACTGGGAAATTGAAATTGTTTCCTATGGAGATACAGATGATGATACTGGACCAATAGTTTCCTTTGGCTTTGCTACAGAAGCAGAGAAAAGAGATGGGGCATGGACTAATCCAGTGGGCACCTGTCTTTTCCATAAGTAAGTGGCTGCTATCATTGTTACCTAAAAAAAAAAAATTAGGGACTTCCCTGGCTATCCAGTGGTTAAGACTCTGTGCTTCCACTGCAGGGGGCATGGGTTCAATCCCTGGTCAGGGAACTAAGATGCCATGCAGTGTGGCAAAAAAAAAAACAACCCAACATGGATGTGGGTATTTTAAAACTATAGTAATATAATTATAGTCTCTACCCTAAAAAATATAGATAATACCAGCTAGAAATATACTCAGGTTCAATGAAAGAGAAGAGCTCTTAGGGTTTGTCTTCTAGTTACTCTCCTGCTACTGAAACTCCTCCACCCATTCACTGCTTACCTTCCTCTGTGTTGGCTCATTAGCCTTGTCTCTGACTGTTCCTTGTTTTTTTTTTTCAATAGCAATGGCCGAGCGGTGCATTACAATGGCTCCAGTTTATTACAGTGGAAGAGCGTTCGATTAGACGTGACTCTCTCTCCTGGTGAGTATGGTGGGAGGTTTTGTTTTTTTTTTGCACCTTGTCTATTTCTGTTGTTCCCAGGTTTGGGCCAGAATAGGTCAAAATTAATGAAACTCAGCAAATGGAAATGGACACTGTCTTCTAGTGAAAATGAAATACTTGTCATTGCTGTCCCCTAGTTTACACTGAACCTTTCATTTTATGAGGCACTGTTGTCATTAAAGCCTCCATTGGTAACTCAGGAGTCACATTAATTGTCATTCCTCCATCATTAGAAAAATCTGAGATTTTGCTTTTCTTTGAAGTTTGGTCTTTAATTAGCTTTTCATTAATAAACATATAAATATCTTCAAAAAAAAAAAAAAAACACCCCTACCAGTCGCCTTGAAGCACTCAAGAAATCCATTATCAGTAGGGAAGACAATGTGCTATAGACTTTGCTCTCAGTAGCCTAAACATCCAGTCCAGCTTCAGCAGATCTTCTGCCCAGGTGTTTCAGTCACATAGGCGATTCAATAAAGATAAAATCTTTCCCCTTGTCTTTTTAAGCCTCCATATAATAACTTGATCAGTAATAGTAGAGGAATAGTCCTAACTGCTCCAGAAGTAGCATAATACAAACATTGTCCTCTTGACATTAGAAGCAACCAAAAGTGTTGGTGACTTATTTTCAGACAGTAAATCTTAGCATCATCTTTGATGAAACTTGAAATTATTAAATGTGATAGATGATCTGAGATGCTTAGGGAGGGATTCCTGAGTCACTGAACCCGATAGATAACTTGTTGTAGCTGTCTGGGGGGTAATTTGGTCATCACTTTCCTTGAGGGAGCTCCTTATTAAATTGTACTTTACCAGTGAGCATGGTATTTTCAGTTATGGTCAAGTTATGTCTTGGGAAGTTACTTCCTGGCAGTTGTTTCTCTCTCTATGGAGCAGAACTCTGTAATCTGCTGAGTACTTAAGTGCTTTAAGCACAAAGGGAGGGGGAGTAGAGACAGCAGGAGACCCATAGTTAGGTGGTTTATTTGTTTGTTACAGTTGATTGTTTTGTTTGATCATTCTTTAGCTTTTGAGAAAATTTTGGATCAGACCTCAAGCAAGCCTGCCACCTACTCTTTTCTTAGAGAAATGTGTCTGTGTGGTACTAGGAATTAAGAACCTACTTTTAACAACACGATCCCAACCTCAGTACCAACACCTTCAGTGTCTGTTTATTAAGTTACTCTTTGAGCATCTCCTATGTGCTGGGCCCTCTTCTAGGCCCTGCAGATGCTGTGGTGAACAATGGCAAGTCCCCAGCCATTGGGAAACCCAGCCTAATGGTATCAAAAGCATATGAGACTGGAAATTCCCTGGCGGTCCAGTGGTTAAGACTCCACACTTTCATTTCTGAGGGCACTGGTTCGATCCCTGGTTGGAGAAGTAGGATCCTGAAAGCCATGCAGTGCAGCCAAAAAAAAAAAAAATAAAGCATGTGAGACTGATCAAAAGCAGAATCACAGAACTTCATGCACTGACTGGAGAGTTTACAACGGGTTAATTGTAAAGCTGTGTGCACTAACAACTTGCCTGAGGCAGCCCATAGTAGTGCTGATGTGGTGGACATAGTCCCCTTGGTTCTCTAAATTCATCCCAGTATCTAGTCATCTCATCAGAAAGCAGCTTGGCTTGTATTATCTTCACTTCCTGAAAAATACCTTAAATAAATATAAGTAAAGAGTCATAATATGGGTTAATGATGTATGTTTAGTTTACATTGTAGGTGGAGTTTTAAATTATATTTTTTAGACCCTTTCTAAGTCATCTGCAAACTTGCTGAGAAAATACTACTTTTCTTACCTTTATTCATAAGCAATCTTGTACGTGTCAAAAGAGAAAAACTTGTATTCTTCTATTAAAAAATCATATCCAATGTTTTTCCTTTTTGTCTTAGCTGCCTGGAAAATAAAGGTTAAATTTCATGTGTAATTATGTAACTATGTAGACACTACTATTTTTGTTCTTCTGAACAGTTTCTGACTTCTCTTTTTAAAATTGTTTATTTCTGTTGTGTTACTTTGAGTGAGTGAGTGTTAGTCGCTCAGTCTTCTGACTCTTTGTGGCCCCATGGACTGCAGCCTGCCAGGCTTCTCTGTCCATGGAATTCTCCAGGCCAGAATACTGGCATGGGTAGCCATTGCCTTCTCAAGGGGCTCTTCCTGACCCAGGAATCAAACCCGGGTCTCCTGCATTGCAGGTTAATTCTTTACTGTCTGAACCACCAGGGAAACTATGTTACTTTATATATATCTAAATATTGGGTTGGCCAAAATTTCCTTTGTATATTTCCGTAAGATGTTATGGAAAAACCCAAATGAATGTTTTGGCCAACCCAATACAAGGTATTCCATGTCTTTTTCAACTGTAACTGATGGCATGAATAAATAAAAACCATGATAGTCAATGGTATGTGACCGCATGCCAGTTCATATTGGAAGTTTAATAGTCAATAAAAAGGGAAAAGAAAAAAAAAAGTGTTGTCTCCTTCTGCCCTAGGTGACGTGGCAGGGATTGGCTGGGAGAGAACTGAGGGGACGCCTCCTCCACCCGGGCAGCCTGCCAAGGGCCGTGTGTACTTCACATACTGTGGGCAGCGCCTCTCACCGTATCTCGAAGATGTCTCGGGTGGGATGTGGCCGGTGGTTCATATTCAGAAAAAGGCAGGTTATCTTGTTGGGAATGAAAACCAAATTCTCCTCAGCAATTTGTTCCATCGGGAATGGAAAAATTAAAGACACTAGACGTGGACTGGTTGACATAGGATGTGGTAGCTGATGATGGAACCTCAAAAAACCTGAAGAAGTGGGTCCTTCCTTTGCATTGAATCTGCGTGCTTAAATGCTTTGATCTCCTTTTGGCCATTTTTCCTAAACAACAAGGCAAGGGACACTGGTGTTCTTCCAGTGCCAGCAGAAAAAACCTGTGGTTAAATAAGTTTGGAACATGACCTTCTTGGGTTGCTTTAGTATACCAAAAGCTCAGAGGTATCCTTCAGTAAAGATTTAAAAATTAAACTTTATTTAACCCAGCGTCCCTACACTTATACTTTATCATGGAACTCTTATTTTTAAGGGGCACCTATAAACAACTAATATTCTATGGGACATTACTACTTACTGCATGCTGGTAGCTCCCACATCCTTATATCCAGTCCAGATCTCACCCTAAATTCTAGACACAAATATTCAGCAGCCTAGACAACATTTAGAAATAGATATTCCACTGGCATGTCAAAGTTAACATGTCTAAAACTGAGCCTAACTCTTCCCCACCCCCAGCCTGCTTCTTCCCTAGCCTGCCTTGTCTCAGGAAATGGCAACTCCATTCTTCCAGTTGCTAAGGCCAAAAACCTTGGCCTCTTTCTTGACCCCTCTTCTTCCTCCCACTCTCCAGCCAGTCTGTCAGCAAACCTTGTTGACTTACCTTCAAAATGTATCCAGAATCTGACCACTGAGTTGATGGCCCAGTCACCCTCACCTTCTGGGTAGCATGTTACAGTATTCCTATATTTCCCTCTCCTCCCATCCCCTGAGTTCCTGCCCTTTTACATGTCTTTTCAACACAGCAGCTACAGTGATCCCTTAAAAATGTTGGTTAGGTCATGTTACTCTTCTGCTTTCAACAGGTCAGTGACATCCTGTGTCACATATAGTGAAAACCCAAATCTTAGAATGACTTAGAAGATCTTGTAGGATGTGCCCCTGTACCATGTCTCTGATAGCATCTTTCCTCTTTCTTCAGTGAATTGATTAAAGATGTCAATAATTTTGGCAGCCTGTTCTAGTCATTCAATTAATGTTTATTTATTGAGCACCTATGTTGAGTGCTATATCTCAAGTGCTATGCTAAACTCTGGACATACAATAACACTTTGTACAATTAAATCCAGTTGGAGGAGTCAGGTACTAATCAAACACTTACACAAACATGTGTGTGTGTGTGTGTGTGTGTTTATAATCACAAACTAATAAACACTAGGCATTGGTCAAGGTTCTCCAGAGAAACAAAAGCAATAGGATGTGTGTGTGTGTGTGTGTGTGTGTATACATATATGAGAGAGAAAGAATGTGTGTGTGTGTATGTAGACAGAGGTGGGAGAGGAGATTTCTTTTGAGGAATTGGCTCATGTTAATATGGAGACTGACAAGTCTCATGAACTGCCATCAGCACGCCAGAGACCCAGGAGAGGCATGGCTTGATTCAGTCTCAGTCCAATAGCAAGAGAAAAGAGAAGACGGAGTGAGATATCCTAACTCAAGCACCAGTGAAGAGAAAAGGGTTGAATTCTTCCTTCCTCCACCTCTTGTTTTATTCAGACCCTCAATGGATTGGATAGTGCCCACTCACATTGGGGACCTACAGTGTCCACCAATTCAAAATGTTAATCTCACAGACACACCAGCAATAACAATGTTTAATCTGGCACCCTGTGGCCAGTCAAATCAGCATATAAAATTAATCATCACAATATGATTGAATTGTAGACTTGAGGAAGCAAGTAACAAGCCAATCTGGTCACATCCTTATTACCCTGAAGAAGTGATGTTTGAGCCAGATCTGGAATTTTAACCGGTTTAAATGGACAAAATTGGAGGAAAGAATGTTGTAGGTGAAGGCAGTGGCATGTGCAGTGGCATCAGGTAGAAAGGAACAGTGTTGGAAACAAGAAAGTTCACTGAGCTTGAATAGCAAAGAACATGAGTGTGAGGTGAGGGGCAGGGCGGCCTTGCCAAGCTCGAAGCACCAGGGTCTATAGTTGCATCAGCCCCTCTGCTGGGGTCACAGGCTCTCCATAGCTGGGGACAGTGAATGAAGTCCACTTGGAGGTGTTAAAAGTGAACACATAAGTAACCTAACTCCTTTCAAGTCCTTTTTTTGGTTTCCTTTCCAGAACACCAAGACTCGCGCTAACTTTGGCTCCCGCCCGTTTGCCTACGCTGAAGGGCAGGCCCACCGCAACGCTGCTGACCTGTGCACTGACCTGGCCGAGGAAATCAGTGCTAACTTCGAGGCCCTGCCTTTTGCCATGGCCTCTGACAGTGATAATGATGCTGGCACCAGTATTGCATCAGACCCGGGCACTCACGGGCCACCATGCCGAATTGCTGCTGTAGCCACTGCTCAGCAACGTAAGCTGCCTCTCCTCAGGGTCCACCTGCTTCCTAGAAATGCAAATGCTGTTAATTCCATAAACCCATTTAGCTTGGACATACTCCAGTGCCCACTGGTAATGGGGTAATAGGCCCAGATAAAATAGGGAGCCAGGAGGAAGCCTGGTGGTCTGGAGAGTCCATCCCCCACATATAGGAAGTTTGCCACTACTCAGAACCAACAGAATATTGCCACATGGAAATGCAGGCCTGAAAGATTGTCCGCTTTTTATGAGACAGCTAAGAACCACAGAATTTTATATAAAATCTCCAAATTTTAAATGTTAATCATTTTTAAACTGATTTAAAACGGAAGCCATCAAAGAATAATAAAATGTTAACTGTGGAATCTAAGTGGTAGATGTATAGGTGTGCACTAAAAACATTCCTGATTATTTGAAAAATCTCTTAAGAAGATTGAATAAAAATGAGCTTCAAGACATGAGATGTCTGCAACCATATTTGGCCCTTGGGATACTGGTTTGAAAATTGTTTTAAGAGTCTGTTTAATTCTTTATCTTGTTGAAGAACCATCCAAAGTCTTCTTTGAGTTGAATGAATTATATCCATATAAACTATTTTAGGATTCAAGGAAACTGTAGACGATTAGTTATTCCTTGACTCTGTGGTTTAAAATTCCTCTAAGAACTAAGAGTCTTTATATCTCACAAATTAAAAGAATCTTGGCCGTCCATGGATGAGTTCATATGCCCTTGCCTAGAATTCACTGTCACTGTGCTTTGTTACAGAATATGATAGTGATACTTCCTGTCATTATAAAGTGGAGCTCAGCTATGAGAATTTCATCACCTCCGGCCCAGACCCCCACCCGCCCCCCATTGCAGATGACGAAAGTGATGACGATGACGACGATGACATCCCACAGGTAAGAGCCCCACAGCGGTCGCTTAGCTCCCTGGTAATGAAGACAAGCCACGAGGAATATTTTGATCTGAACATGCAAAACTGAAGTCTTTATGCTTTCAGTTATATCATTGTGTTTGGACAGTAATTGGGGTATTCATTTTTCTAAACCACGTATCAATAGCTGTGTCTGTTTGGCTCCACGGCCCAGCAGCAATCTGGATGTTGGATAAAGAGTTACTTTGATGGCAATTCAGCAGTGAAGTTTGGGATCATGTGAAGTGTTCATATGGCTTTAGAAGGAAAGGAAGAACTCACCCCAAGCCAGCTGTTGCCTCCCCTTGCCTCTGAGGGTGTAGTTAGTTTGGTGGTCTGCATTGTGTATTTCTGCCACTGGCATTTGAGGGGGGCGAAGACCTCAGGGGTGAAAGCCATAGTAAGTCAGGGAAGGATGCAAGGTGTTCTTTCTCCATTCACATTTGCCTTCTCCTTCCAGGAGGACCACTACGCCCTTCTGGTGAAAGCCTGGGAGACCAAGGTTTTTCCTACTATCCGAAGACGGTTCCGCAATGAAGCAGAGCGGAAATCAGGACTGGACCAGATAAAGGGTGCTTTACAACTAGGTCTGGTGCTTTATGTTTTCCTGTGGAATCCACTTCATGGCTTGAAGAGATGTGTTTACATGGAACTCAGGGAATAAATCAGAAAAGAGGGGCTCATCTAAAGTTGGGCCAGACTTAATAGTGTCCTCTTCTTGAACTTTGTGGTCTTTTGCTTTCTTTGCCAGGCTTTTCTTTGCTTGTCAGTTCTGCTCAATATTTTGAGTTGATGGGCTGTTAGAATGAAGCTGGCATTGTTATACCAAGGTACTGGATGGCCTGGTGGTTAATAGCTTGGGCTCTGACGTCACACCTGTGCTATTACCAGCTCTGTGACCTTGGGAGAGTTACTTAACCTTTCTCGACTTCCCTCACCTTTCAAATGGAACCAGTAATGTTATGAAAGATTAAAGAACTGACACAGATAAAGCTCCTAAGAACAGTTTCTGGCACATAGTAGGCATCCATGGAACTTCACTGGAAGCCTAGTGGTTAGGACTCTGAGCTTCCACTGCATGGGGCACAGGTTCAATCCCTGGTTGGAGATCCTGTATGCCATGTAGTCTGACCAAAAATAAATGTCACAGTAATGATGATGGTGAGATTTTTCATCCACTGGGCACATAAAATACAACGGAGTTTGACTACAGACAGTGAATTATTAGTGAGTCTTAAATGCAGATAGCTGATTTCTGTTTTAAGGCTTTTTCTAATCTGTGAAACACCTGCTTTGTGAGATGCAGAAATGCCTTTTTCTAAGAGGCACAGCCGCCCTTCCCTCAGAGCATCAGATCAGGTTTTCTGTCATCATCATGGCAGTCAGAGATGGTGTAAGGAGACAGTACTTGCTCTTCCTCTTTTCACTTTTGTCCTGACTGAGACTAGGAACAAATAAGGAGAAAAACCACCCAAAGACCTTTATTTCTTGACCTACTAATACACTGAATCCCTGATTTCCAGTGATAGCTGAGTAATTCCTTTTTCTCAGATTGGTGCCAGGACTAATCAGTACATGTATGTGTGTGTGTGTGTGTTTTGCGGCGGGGGTTTGTTTATCGTTTTTTCTCCCACTGAGAAACAGGAACAGAGCAAATTTCAGTACTGGATAGAAGAAGTTGATGGAGCTCTTAAATAAGCAACCTATGTCAGTTGTAGCAATAATCAAACACAGTACAAGAATGTCTAAAGTAAGAAAAAAATACAGCACTACCCTCACTTTCTTCTTCCTCTCCATTTGTCCTGTAGTTTGTTCTCTTGACTTAACTAAAATGAAATGACTGCATAATAATGTACAATCATTTTTAAGATGAATATGTTCAGTCTTTCCTTTTCTTTTTCTGGTTATACTTCCCAGCAGTGCTACAGGGGGTGCTCCCTGTACCTTTACACACTTGAGTTTGTGTTTCTGTGGGAGAGATTTGAGAGTTTCTTAGAAGTAGGGCATTGAGTATTTTAAACTTGATAGACACTGTACAATTACCATTCCCAAAAGGCTGCCTACTCCCATGAATTCCCCTTCTGTCTTCATGCTAGGAATGAGTCAGTGTCATGATTGTACTGAAGATCGTGTGCTCTCTGGAGGGTTACCAGTTCTGTTCTGTCTTTCAGGCATGGTGGATATTGCCCGGCAGACGGTTGAATTCCTCTACGAGGAGAATGGTGGCATCCCAAGAGACCTTTATCTTCCCACCATTGAAGACATTAAAGATGAAGCGAACAAGTTCACGATTGATAAAGTTCGAAAAGGTTTTGCTTCCCCCCCTTTCCTTCTTCTTTGAAACTTACCCTGAAATGAGAAGTTGAGTTTTCCCACACAAGAGTTTGAGCAGGCAGCTGCTGGTTCTCCTAGGGTGACTGTCTTCACTCTGAGGGATTTGAGCTCTCCTGAGCTCTCCCTTGTGAGGCCCTTGGCTCCCTGGTGGGGAAACTGGATGCTTGTCTGGCCTCTCGGGGCCTCTTGCACTTTCCCAGAATCTGTTGCATGAGCAGGGTGAGACAGAACACTTGAAGACAAAGAAGTGGGGCATGGTTGGAGGATTGCAGATAGGCCTCTCAGGCTTAATCCTGGCTGTGCAGCTAATGAACCATGAATATGTTGTTGTACTATGTTTTTAGAATTTTATAGAAGGTATATATTCATTTGATTTAAAATCTGTTGCAGATTTTGAGGAAACAAAAATACAGAAAAGCACAAAAAAGAATCTAAAACCACTCATTATTAGACTTTCACAAAAATGTCAGAACCTCATTGGCACAGGCAGGCATATATATTTACTTTTCTGTTTTGACTCCTCTTTGAGAGAAAAACTTCAGACCATAAAACTCACCCTTTTAAAGTATATACCGTTCAGTGGTTTTAGTATGTTCACAAAGTTGTGCAGCCTCCAAACCATTGCCTCTGATTCCAGAACATTTTCATCCCCTGAAATGAATCCTGTACTCTCAACACTCCCATTCCTCCTTCCTTCTAGCCCCTGGCAACCAGTGATCTACTTTCTACCTCCTATCTCTATAGATTTGTCTAGTCTGGACATTTCATAAAAAATGGAATCATACAGTGTGTGGTCTTTGTGTCTGGCCTCTTTCACATGGAATTCTTTTTCAGCATTCATCCTTGTTGTAGCTCATGTTGGTACTTCCTTTTTTATGGCAAAGTAATATTCCATTGTACAGATAATACCCCGTTTTGTTTGTCCATTCATCAATTGATGGTGACCTGGGTGATTTCTACCTTTTGGCCATCATGAATAATGCTGCTGTGAACATTTGAGTACATGTTTTTGTGTGGGTGTGTCTTCATTCCTCTTGGGTATATATGTAGAAGTGGAATCACTGGATCATATGGTAATTTTATGTTTAACCTTTTGAGGAACAGCCAAATGGTTTTCCAAAGTGATTACACCATTTTACATTCCCATCAGCATGTATAAGGATTCCAATTTCTCTACATCCTGGCCAGCACTTACTATTATCTGTCTTTTGATGATAGCCATCTTAATAGATGTAAAGTGTGGTATCTCACTATGGCTTTGGGTTGCATTTCTCTAAAAACGAATGATGTTGAACATGTTTTCATGCATATCTTTTCTCTTTGGAAAAATAGTTATTCAGATCTGCTTGTTTTTTAGTTGGCTTTTTATTGTTGAATTGCCAGAGTTCTCACAGAACTTTATTATTTTCCAGACCAAGCTGTGTTCCTTTGGGACTATAACTAAATTGAGGGTATTGGTAAATGCTGGAGAGTTTATTTGTACCCTAAAATATATAGGGTCCCAACATGTTAATGCTACTTTCTCCTGAAAAATCTTCTCGCCTCTACCTTTCTCAGGTCTCACGGTAGTAACCCGTTCTCCAGACAGCAATAACGTAGCCAGCAGCACTGTTGGAACTGCCCTGCCAAAATTTGCTATCCGAGGGATGCTGAAAACCTTTGGGCTTCATGGAGTTGTCTTAGATGTTGATTCAGTGAGTGAACAGCCTTTTATGTACACTGAGACTTTCATGCCCAGGCCTCCAAGTATCTTAAAAAGTGATTATACAGATAGATTACTCTTCAGAGTCAGGATAAAGAAACCATACTGAGTGCTGTCATGCCAGATGACTTGCTTGAGATTTTCTCAGGGGCCCAGATCAGAGTTGATGTTAGAGTGTAAGCTGTTAACTTTCGGTGCTGTCCGTAACTTCAGACCACACTGCTACTGCAGGGTTTTGGGTTTTTTTTTTCCATCAGCCATGTTCAATCTGCCCTTGCCTTATATCTACCAAGTTCCAAGGGAAAATTCTCCTGTTGGCCTTGTTGAATGGACAATCTGTCATTGTCACAGTTTTTATACAGATTGAAAGAAATAGTTTTGTTGATCACATCATGTTACTCGTTCTCACAAGCCTTGATTTCCCCGTCTATAAAATGTGTATATTAAACTAGATCAGTTGTTTTCTTTTCGGCTTTGCAGAACCCTCTCAAGGGGGTGGAGGTGGCAGAGGGGAAGGAATAGAAGAGAGTAAGGGCTGTACCAAAGCTTTCTTTTGAAAACAGAGTCCTGTTTGAAGGCTGTGATCCTTAGGTTACATATATGTGCTTGCATTTATGCTTCCCATGCAGGAAAAAGTGAAGAAATAATACATAGATCAAGCCTAGAAGTCACAGATTAAGAAGTAGCTAGCACCACATAGATAAGCTTCATTATCTGTCTGTCTACAGATACAGATAATGTTAGTTATCACTGATGCTTTGAAATGAGAGGATTTACATCTTTAACTGACTCCGTTTTACCAGACCATAACTTAAATCATGACATTTTAAAGAGAAGCTATTGACTGGTGGTTTACTAAGGTGAACTTCCAAGTAGAAAATTCCCTCAGTAATATCTCCCACTCCTTTCTGATACAAACTTCTGACTCTGGTTATCAGAAAGTATGTAACTGACAATATATTTCAGCAATGGAAATGTATGCCAGGAAAATTACAAAAATAGAAATTTGTTAAAGTAATAATTCTGGTATTTCTTAAGTAGTCTGATTCCCTTTGTTTTAATAGTAATCCCTAAATAAAGATTAAAATAAAGGGAATCAGACTACTTAAGAAATACCAGAATTATTACTTTAAAAAGTAATAGTATTGTTTGTTATTACTTTAAATAAAATAGTAATCCCTAAATAAAGATTGGGCTTCCCTGGTGGCTCAGATGGTAAAGAATCTATCTGAAATGTGAGAGACCAGGTTTGATCCCTGGGTCAGGAAGATCCCCTGAAGAAGGGAATGGCTACCCACTCCAGTATTCTTGCCTGGAGAATCCCGTGGACAAAGGAGCCTGGCAGGCAACAGTCCTTGAGGTCACAAAGAGTCAGACACGACTGAATGACTAACACACACAAAGAAAGATTACATTTCTACTGGAATCCAGAATGCACATGCATGAGCTTACTTTTTTAAAATTACTAGCAATAAAATAAAGCTATCAGACTAATCTCTGCTTTTACAAAATTAACATAAAACCAATGAATATAAATTTTACCTGGCAACAATGTATGTTGAACTGTTACAGAAATATAGCACTATTCTCTTTAAATTTCTGACTCCTGGTTACATTAAAGTTCTTTGATTTATTGTACCAATTAAAATTCTCAAGCAGCTATACTCCAATAACAATTTTTAAAAATTTACCAACTGGTATGAAACGAGTTGACTCACTGGAAAAGGCTCTGATGCTAGGAAAGGTTGGGGGCAGGAGGAGAAGGAGACGACAGAGAATGAGATGGCTGGATGGCATCACCGACTCTGTGGACATGAGTTTGAGTGAACTCCGGGAGTTGGTGATGGACAGGGAGGCCTGGCGTGCTATGATTCGTGGGGTCGCGGAGAGTCGGACACAACTGAGCGACTGAACTGAACTGAACTGAACTGATGAAGAAACTAAACACACTATCCAGGTGTCTTTGGACTTTTAGACTCAATAAATGACATGAAACTAGCATTTTAGACTCAATAAATGACATGAAACTAGCATTTACTTCTATAAAAGTTTGGTACCTGTACACATACATAAGTATTTTAAAAATTGGGAAACAAACCAGTACTCAAAAAACAAATAGACATTTCTTTTTTCTGTTGTAGGTCAATGAACTGGTTCAGGTAGAAACGTACCTCCGAAGTGAAGGTGTGCTGGTCCGATACTGGTATCCTATTGATATGTTGGAAAGGCCCCCTGCAGGCTACAGAAGGACTGCCACCAATGGGCTCGTCACACTGGACAATACCAACCTCCAAATTCACAGGTAAGGGAATTCCCTGGCGGCCCAGTGGTTAGGACTGAGCACTTTCACTGCCAAGGCCCCAGGATCAATCCCTGGTCGGGGAACTAAAATTCCACAAGCCATGTGGTATGGCCAAAAAAATTTTTTTTAAAAAGCATAGGTAAAGTTGAGCCCTTCTTTCTAAGCAAGTCACAGAAATCCACTTACTGTGTTTTGTCACATGTGCTAGTCATCGTTGACAAAGAAGACTTTTCTTTCAAAGTTGACCGAGTCAGAGGCAGCTAGTAAAGATAATAGTGAGATAGCAGGTTAGGAAGAAGAGGCGCAGGATCCAGTGTCCCCTGGCCTGAGCCATGGGTGCTCAGCTGTCATTGGGTGATGGAAGTGCGTCCAGAGATTTGGAGAGTGTGGAAAAAGTCTAAAGACTAAAGTGAATCAAGAAGAGACACCTAGGAACTTCCCAGATGGTCCAGTGGTTAAGACTCTTCCAGTGCAAGGTACATGGGTTCTATCCCTGGTAGGGGATCTAAGATCCCGCATGGTACATAGCCTAGAAAAAAGAGAGACAGCTAAGAGGAGTCTAGGCACTGTGTGAGCCGGCAGCTCGTTTTCGTTAATCTGACAATGAAATCCTTGAACCCTGCTTTGTGCCTAACACCCTGTGGGGGTCTCTAAGAAGAAAGTGTCTGCCTTCCGTGGGTTAACTCCTAAAAACCTGGCAGAATTCCCTCACATACACCTGTGAATTCCTTCTTTCAGTTAAAAAAATTCTCACAACAGTTCAGAAGAGAATATAATAGTAAATGGAGCTCTCTGATAAGTTTCCATAAGCTGTTTTCATACCATTCATCCATTAACATTATAACTTCTGATTTTATTGTCAGTTTTGAAGCAGCTTGAGTCTATCTCCAGCATAGACCTCTCCTTGGAACACCAGATACACGTATTCAGCTGCCTCCTTGCCATCTCCACTCAGATATTTCATCACCCCATGTGGGTGGTCTGAAGTTTCAATGTGACAGTCAAATTCACGAGACCCAGATAGGCTGTACGTGGCACTAGCTTCACCTAGGTCCAGGATGGGTCACACAGCATGCCACAGGGCGGTGTCATGCATGTGTTTCAGCAGGAGTCAGAGTCACCCACACAGAAGTTCAAGGGCTCTTCTCTCACCCAGTGACAACCCAGGTGTCACATGGCCATGTTCACGTGGTGACTGAACAGCCCCATGCCCAAAATAGAACTCAGCATCTTTTGTAACAACTCCACAAGCATAGCTTCCAGGGATTTTAGCAAGAGGCACGCCCCATTGGTAAGAGTCACCGTTTTCTGGAAAGCCCTGAAACCATCACCTTCTACCAAGAAGCTCTTCTTCCAGTCTTCTCAGTGCAGCTTGCCAATGGGGGCTTGTCATGACCATAAACAGGGTGCCTGGTAATATTGCTGATATTCGGGAGTTCCCTAGCAGTCCAATGGTTAGGACTCAGTGCTTTCGCTGCCAGAGCCCGGGTTCAGCCCCTGGTCAGGGAACTAAGATCCCGCATGCAGTGAGGTATGACCCAAAAAAAAACCTAAATGTGGCTTTTTGTTTTGTTTAAAACACAAGTGTCTAACTTGGAGCACAGAACATGAGGCCAGCGAAGCCTGAGATGTGGCCCTTTCTCTTCAGGAGCCCACGGCCCACCCAATGTGGTGGCCGGAGCGTCAGAGCTCAGCACCTCCCCCACCCTTCCCTTGCAGGGAGCTGCTGCGCTGCGAGGCCGCACTTGCCAGGTTGTACTGCCGCATGGCCCTGCTCAACATCTTCGCCCCCAAGCTGCCTCACCTGTTTACCCGCCTCTTCCACATCCCTGCCATCCGGGATATTACCCTGGAGCACCTGCAGCTGCTGTCCAATCAGCTCCTCGCTCCTCCCCTCCCAGGTAAACCTTGGCTTTGCCGCTGTGACTGTGACCCCAAACCCAGGACAGAATCGCCCTAAGGGTGAGCCAGGCGCTGAGCAGGAGGTGTGCGTGGTGTCCTCATTCTCCACGCGAGGATTCCCATCACAGGCCCTTTAGACTTAATATAGATAAGCAGCATGAGGAGATTGCTAACCTGTTAAGCATTCATTGAGCTTCCCAGACTAATCATGGATCAAGGAAAATAATGTATTTATGAAATCTAGTCACTGTAGTGACTAGTTGTCACAGGCATTCTGTTTGGTGGGTAAAGAAAATGCCCTTGACATCAGATGCCACCCAAGAGACCTAACTGATTCATCGTCACCTCAGGCAGAGCTGTTTTGGTTGACCAGCCTGTGTGCATCAGCTCAGCTTGGGGCCCTTGTGGTGTGGTGCTCTCTGGTGAACACTGATGACTCTGCTCTCAGCCCGGTTGAAGACCAGAGGGCCCCTGCTGTCTTCTGGCACGTTGGCCTCCAGCCTGTTCCCCTTGACCTCTTAGCAACTGCAATGGGAGCAGGAGTGAAAGGGCAGATGGCATTCTAAGCCTAGAGGATATCTCACAGCCCTGGGGTCCCAGCCAGTGCCCTTGTGAACGACATCTCCAGAGGCCGACTTTAGCATGTGGGGTCCACTGGCCCACCCCCAAGAACTTAGAGGCTCCAAAACAGACCTGAAAAACTTCCAAGTGCTGTGGAAGAAGCTTTATCACAATGACTAACTTGGGTTATAAAATCCACTCTCAGCTACCCTGGTGGTTCCTAACGGTAGTAGGCTGACCTAAGGCAGCCAGTAGGTCAGGCTGTGGGAACCACTGAATCCTCTTTTACATGCTTGATAGACCTGGGCCTCCACTCAAATTTAGGAAACAGTTTTGTAGCTTGAGAAAGCAAATATTTAAAGACCACTGAATTCCTGAATCCCACCCTGGAGGATCTGATTGGTAACATCTATTATCCAAGATCTAAAGCCAAGCTAACTCATTCCAGTTTTCCAGATGGGTCACGACTCGTTGCTACTTAGGATCTCACAGCCCTGGGCTGCTCTGATCCTCATCACCTGTGTTTCCTTTTCCATCCCCAGACGGCACCATCAGCTCCAGCTCCATCCTCTTGGCGCAGTCCCTACAGCACTGTGTCCATTCCCAGAACTGCTCAGCCACAGACCTCTTCTACCAGGGCAGCTCCCAGACAGTGCGAGAGTGGCTCAACGTGGCCATCACGCGGACCCTGCACCAGGGCGAGGAGAGCCTTCTGGAGCTGACCAAACAGATCTGCTCTTTCCTGCAGGTGAAAGTCCAAAGCTCTGACATCCCTGAACTACGATTACAGGTTCTAATTGGAAATCTTACTGGCTGGCTAAAAATGACACTTTCTTGGTGATTCCCTGGTGGCTCATTGATAAAGAATCTGCCTACCAATGCAGGAGACATGGGTTTGATTCCTGATCCAGAAGGATTTCATGTGCCATGGAGCAGCTAAGCTCGTGCTCCACAATTACTGAGCCTGTGTTTTTCAACCCGGGAGCCACAACTACTGAAGCCCGAGTGCCCTAGAGCCTGTGCTCTGCAACAAGAGAAGCCACCACAATGAGAAGCCCACACACCGCAACTAGAGAGTAGTCCCTGCTCTCCACAACTAGAGGAAAAGCCCCCTTGGCAATAAAGACCCAGCACAGCAAAAAAATAAATAATTAAAAAAAAAATAACACTTATTTCCCCAAGCCCCCACCTCACTAGCCTCCTTTTCTCTGCAGCTCCCCTACCTTGTCTGATCCATGTGTCCTTCCTCCCAGAGGGCTCTTTTGTCCTCCTGATCTTGTTAAAGTGCATGTATTATATATTGGCTCTCCCTTGCCTGGGAGCTGGGAAGATGAAATGCCCTCTTGTGTTGAATCTGTGGTTTTCCCTGTTCAATGTCTCTGCAGACAGCACCAGAGCAGTTCCCCTCAGAAGAGTTTCCGATTTCCGAGTCCAAAGTCAACATGGACGTCAATTTCCCCGGGGCAGCTTTCGTCGTCGTATCTTGCAAAGAAAGTCAGTCTGGATTCCGCAAAGAGTAAGTTACCTGACTCCAGCAGATGGTGACAGGGAGAGAAAAAGTCAGACAGATTCTGGTGAAACTTACAGAAAAAGAAAACGCATTGCTTTTATTCTTTAATGCATACTGTACTTGAAAATGATTTACAGTTCTTCCCTAATTTCCATGTTTTAGAAATTAGTCTGTATGAAGAATGACCTTCTAAAACGTGGTGGGGATGACATGTGTGCCCAGTTCTCACCTCCCTTCTCCCAACAAAGTGTCTGTTGACCTGGCTGAACTCTGCTCAATTTCATACCTCCTCTTCAGTTCCTCTCTGTACAAGGCACCATGGGCACGGGTGCTGGTGTATGGGCTGGGCCACAAAGTGAAGCGAAATGGCCAGCTGAACCTCATCGAGGCCGTCTGTTACCCGCGGGACGCATCTCCGGCCAACACAGGGCTCACACCACCTCCCACCACCAACCAGTACCCTTCTGTGATCCTCTCCACAGACAAAGTCCACATCAAACTGGGTAAGTCTCTGAATTAGCTCATGATAATAAGAACAGCCTTGAAGTCATTCTCTGCTTTCCTTCTTTGTGAAAATTGAAAGGATTTTCTACCTTGCTGTGTTCCCGTTTCCCATGGGTGAAGAATAGGACTGCTTGGGGCAGTGTACTTCAGAGACAGTAAATGAAAAGTTGTCCCTTTCCTGCCCAGGGAAGGCCTGGCAGATGTTGCCCGAATGACAGGGGAGATTTCGTCTCCTTTCTCAAGTGTGTGCTGGGTACATGCTGTTTAGAACAACCTGAACAGTGCAGTCCCATCACTTAGCTATAACCATCCTGGCTGGTCTTCCTCAAGTTCTCATTAACATTGAGTTCTCTCGGGTATACTGTGGCATGGCCCTCAGTGATCGTCCGCTCCCCACGTAAGTGATAAACAAAAGGTAGTGGCCAGGCTGGGAGGCTCACGTCTCCCTGGCATTCTTTGTTAAGACTTTGTCGGTTTGGACTGAGCTGAGGGCTTCTCCTCTGTAAATCCTGACACTGTTGCTGGCTGTCTACTTTATATACCGGGGCCAGCTGACTCTGTTTCTGAGTCAGCAAATAGAGGAAGGGAAACCTACTCTCAGACTTCCACTGCATGTCCTTGGCAGGTTGGACAAAAAGACAGACAGGTGCTTGCTGGAAACAGTCATAAAGATGTCTGTGAACTTTCAGCCAAAATTGGGCCTTGGCTTCTGCACAGCCCCAGTCCTGGGGACATTTCATCTTCAGGGAATAAAGTGAAAGAACATTTCTTAAGAGATCTGGTCAATGCTAAACAACTTTATGATCTCTTTTTTTTTTAGGGTCTGTTTTTTCCATTGTATTTTGCCCACATTGTTTTTGAAATTGTGTGTAAGCATAGAAGATCTCTGTCCTACTATCACTCACTAAATAAACGTTCACCCCAAAGTACAGAGCCGTTAGCATGGTTCCTCCTGATCTGGCCAGAGACCCCCGGTAGCCCAGCTTATGGGCTTTTGTTTATTTGTTTGTTGGTTTTAATGTTTTTTAGGACACACTGTGCAGCATATAGGATCTTAGTTCCCTGACCAGCCTCTGCACTGGGAGCGCAGAGTCTTAACCACCAGCCTGCCAGAAAAATCCCCCTCAGCTTACGTGTGATCATTGCTTGCAGAGAGGGTGGGAGTGCAGTTCAGGCTATGAGGGGGTTCTGGCCTCAGAGCCTTTCTCTCTCATCATAGGCAGCTTCAGTCAGATTTAGATCATAGCAGTAATGCAAGGCAGTAAAAAAGAATCAAAGCCCTGGTAGTGCCTGAAGTCTGGGGACCTCCTCACTGGTCTGCTCTGTCAGCCTAAGATAAGCTGATGCTCCCATGGGATTGCAGCCACACCAAGGAGCTGGTTGTTTCTTTACCAAGCCAGGACCATTCCAGTGAAGCATCTCTTAAAGTCTGACTTCCTGTCTCCACATCGAACCATCAGGCTGGGTGGTATCTGACTGACCAGGGGATGTTTATCCTTCCCTGTCCCCTCTATTCCACTCTTACACCAGCAAGTGGACTCCTTGGAGGTCATCCTCCGCTGCTCCTCTGCCTGCAGCAGACTCTGACTGGCAGGTGGGGAGTGAGGTTTCTTCTCACCCCCAGTGCAGGAGTGGACAGGCCCTGTTTCTCTGCTCACACCTGGCAGGTCTTTCTCGCAAGCTAGTTTTGATCAGGTGCTGCCAATCGCAAGCTTTCCTTCCGTGTGCTTCTTCTAGGGGTATCTCCCCCACCCGGAGCCGTGCTGGTATTACACTCCCTGCCCCTCGAGTTCCCCCTGGCAATGGCCTTCGCTGAGCAGCTGCTGTCCTGGAAATCAGAGGATGGCGAAGGGAGAGCTGAAGACGAGCCTGACACCATCCCGACATCTGTCCTCCTGCAAGTGGTGGAGCTGCTCGGTGAGGCCCACCTTCCTCGGGATCAGCCGGGGCAGCTGCTTGGGGGTGGCCACAGCAGCCTGGGGGAGCAATAGCTCTCACGAGCTGCTGTCAAGTGGGCCTGGAGAACTGAGTGGAAGTTAGACTTCCACATCCATGATCTGCAGGGTATTGTTGTTATTTTGAAGGGTGGCATCTAACTAAGAAAACAAGATTAATTTGATCCTGCTTTGCTTTAAAACACAAACATACGCCATCATTGTAACTTTGATTCTATGACAGTGTTCACTTCCATGCCACCTTTCACCTACAAACGTGGTAACAGCTCCTGAAAGGTTAAAGAGAGATTGCATTTAGGCAAAATTCATGGAATGGTAAACTTAAAGAGTTGTGAAAATAGCCTATAAATTGACCTCGAAATTTTTCTAAATATTGAACTTTACTATGTCTGCTTAAGTGGTTAGGGATAAAACATACTGATATCTGCAGTTCATTTTTAAATAATCAAAATCTAGGACAAGTCTTGGAGAAGGAAATGGCAACCCACTCCAGTGTTCTTGCCTGGAGAATCCCAGGGATGGCAGAGCCTCTTGGGCTGCCGTCTATGGGGTCGCATAGAGTCGGACACAACTGAAGCGACTTAGCAGTAGCAGCAGGACAAGTCTATGGATGGATAGAGGGATGGATAGATGTGCAATAAAGCAAACACAGCAAAAGGTTAGTGAGAGAATGTAAGTGGTGTGCATCTAAATATTTACTGTATAAGTTATTCGACTTTTCTGTATTTTTTCATAATATAGTGTCAGAGGGAAAACCATGTTCCAAACTCATATGCCCTCAGGGGTTCAGACAGATGATATGAGAGGAAAGTGATTTGTCACCAACCTATTTAATAACTTTATGAGAAATAAAATACTGATTTGGGAGGTCAGAGCTGTAGAAACTGACTCCATGTAGTCACGTGGCACAGGGGTTAGGGCCACCAGCCGTGGTGTCGGTCTGCCCTGTGAGATTGTGTGACTGTGTAGCAACTGTGTGAGCCCTTTGGCTCTTTGAGCCTGTTTCTTCATCTGTGAAATGAGGATGAAGGATGTATGTTTGTTTTGTGTGGTTGCGGTGAGGGTCTACTCTGTCAGAGCAATGCCAGGTACATAGTAAACTCTGTATAGGTGATTGTTTTAAGTTATGACTGCTTTCATTTGCTTCAGGCAACTTCCTCTGGACCACAGACATGGCAGCCTGCGTGAAGGAGCTGGTTTTCCACCTCCTGGCAGAGCTCCTGCGCACGGTACACAGCCTGGAGCAGAGGAAGCACCCAGCTGGCCTGTCCTCATCCATTGCCCTCCAGCTGAACCCCTGCCTGGCCATGCTGATGGCCCTGCAGTCGGAGCTTCACAAGCTGTACGACGAGGAGACGCAGAGTTGGGTCTCGGGTAGTGCATGCGGAGGCTCGGGGGCCACAGTGGCTGCTGACCAGGGCCGATTCTCGACATATTTCCACGCACTCATGGAGGGCTGCCTGGCTGTGGCCGAGGTGACCCTGCCTACCAACATGAGCGTCACCACCAGCGGGGTGACCTCAGCAACCGCCCCAAACCTCAGCGACTCGTCGTCCTCCTCGTCGTCCTCCCCAGGACAGACGCCGCAGAGCCCCAGCCTCCTGTCCAAGAGGAAGAAAGTCAAGATGAAGCGGGAAAAGGCCTCCTCCTCCGGGAAGCGCCAGTCCTCACGCTCTGTGGACTCGGACCCTGCCGTGCTGAGCATTGGGGGCAGCAAGCCCGAGGATATGCTGTGGTTCCATCGTGCTCTGACCTTGCTCATCATCCTCCGGCATCTCACCAGGAAGGACCCGCAGGGTCTGGGCGTGACAAGTGATGCCATCGCTGACGCCTGCCAGGCCCTGGTGGGCCCCACCGCCCACAGCCGCTTGCTGGTGATCTCTGGGATCCCCACCCACCTGGACGAGGGCATCGTCAGGGGTGCCATCCGCAAGGCCTGCAATGCCCACGGTGGGGTCTTCAAGGACGAGATCTACATCCCCCTGCAGGATGAAGACCCAAAGAAGCCAAAAGATAAGGCCGAGGGGGGCGATGGGAAAGCCGAGCCGGAAAAGACCGTCGGCTTCCCCTGCACGGACAGCTTGGAGGTCAGCACGTCCAGCAGCCTAACCCCCGCCATGAGCATCAGTGCATCCGCGTCCACCAGCCAGGCTTCCATCTGCAGCTCCCAGGGCATCTCGCAGACAGTCAGTGATCTCTCTGCGGATCCATTGCCTGCAGGCCTGGAGCTGCCCATCCCTGCAGGCTTGTTGGAGCCCCATGTGGTGTCCAGCCAGGAGAGCCTGGACATTTCCCTGTGCAGCACCGGCAGCCTGGGCAGCCTGGGGAGCCTGGGCGAGCCATTGGACAACGCAGAAACGGCCTCAGTGTCAGACATGGGCTCCATGTACACAGTCACATCCCTGGACAACCAGCCCCTTGCAGCACGCCCCATCAAAGGCTTCGCGGTCGTGGAGGTCAGCACCTCATGCCTTGGCCATCACTTAACTCACGAGCAGTTAGAATGCCCCTAGCCTCTTTACACCTTCCATTATTGTTTCCTAGGGACTAATAGGTGACGTCGGGGCACTTACGGGGCTGCCTGAGGCAGCTGTTAGCAACAGCAATGATTTATCATGTTGGTTGTCTGTATCTGAGGTCACATCTCTGAGCGTGATGGCAAGTCTGATGTCAGGAAGGAAACACAGCTCATTGCTGGATGTGGGAGGGAGGGAGGCTGAGGGGCTCCAGGGGCTCAACTTTCCTGAGGGGTGGGCTTTATCGAGTGCTTTCCCTCTCGGGCCCCAGTAGCATATTTTTGAGTGGCCTTGGGTTGTTTTAATTATTGCCATCAGCAGGAGTGATCCCCATTGAGCATGTGAGAACAGACTTGCTGTTCTGTTCCTAGTGCCTCCAGGTTTCAGGTGCTATGCGTGTTGCCAGGTTCCTTTTCCACTTCACAATGCCATCTGTCTTGTGGGCCTCCTTGTGTAGAACCCTCTGTAACAGGAGTCGGGTGCAAAGTGAAAACCATTCTCCCCTTATTGATATGGCGAAGAAGGCCCTGGGAAGAGAACCTGTACCCCCTTGCTCCCCACCCCATGGGCTCTGACAGGAAAGCTCAAGGATTCAGGGGTTGGCTTTCTCCCAGAGTCACCTCTCATCTGTCCATCTTATCCCTGGGGATTTTCTCAGAGCCTGGACCAAGCATGGCCTTTAACCACCTGGGCATTCAGGTAAAGCCACAGACCTGGCCAGGGTTTAGCAGCAGGAGTGTCTAGTTGAGTTATTCTGCAAGTAACTGCTGTTGGCACCTGAGAGAGACTCCGTCAGGAAGGCCAGCTCGCCCTGGTCAGGTGGTGCTCAGAATGCTGAAGATGAGCAGAGAGCTTCGGGACAGACAGGAGGGAAAGAGAGGTCATACAGCTGAATGACTGGTTTCTCCACTTAAATCATGACTCTTTCTCTTGTTCACACAGATAAGGTCCCGAGCCAAAATTGAGAAAATTCGAGCAAGTTTATTCAACAACAATGACTTGATAGGTTTGTCGAGCTTGGATGGCGAGGACGAATTGATGGAAATGTCAACGGAAGAGATCCTCACGGTGTCTGTAGTGAATCAGAGTCTATTCGACACGCAGGGGAGCCCAGGGTTAGAAGATTATTTCAATGATAAGTCAATTAAAGGTGGGTTACAGATTTTGTTTTTTAAATGAATAGACTTTTTCCCTCAGGGTTCAGCCAGCCAAGAGACCACCAGGAATGACTGTGCCACAGCCTGCATCAGTTTTGAATGTGGGCTTGCATTCAGGTCGTTTTTTCTTTTTGTCTAGTCAGGCTTCCCCTTGTTTGAGTTCAAGTGTATTTCTTTTGTTCTGTCCTATGGAGCTAGAATGTGCTGCGTACATGACTGGTAATCATTTAGTTGTATGCTTGAGGACAGCTGATGCCTCATCCTTTAAAATGAATTATTGAGGAAGAAAATGTCCCAGTTTCTTTTCCACAGACTCCCACTTTGTCATTTGGTGGCTCGTATGTTGGGGGGGATCTCTGTCTGGCTTCCCCATTTCTGTTGTTCACCCAGGACCCACAGAGCCGGATCTAGCAGGTCCTGAGGCTGAGAACTCACCCACCCACCCCCCACCCCGCCGCCAGCTTTGCATCAGAAGCACCAGCAGTTTTTCCCTTTTCCTTTTGGAACTGTAGTTCTTTGTGTGGTTGTCTTTATTTTGTATCAGTCTCTCTCAAATTTTTAAATTTATGTTCTTTTTTCCAACTCTTTTAACATTATTGAAATTTCACAATAGAGTGGTTGAGTTTGTTTTATGTTTGCTGAGGACAGAACTATAATATTGGGTATGGGTTTCTGTTGCTGTTCCAAATTATTATCCTCTAGTCATGAAATTTTGAAATACTACTCCAACTCTGGGACCAGAATGAGGTAAGTGAGGCCACAGAATTCAATGGGGCTGTGAAAAAACTCAGAAGTAGTATTTTAATACAGTACTTATGGAAGTCAAAATTAATGTCAAATATCCATGGTGAGTAAACCATTAAAATTTTAAATATAGACAGGATCAGTATTAAAGACTTTTCTTTTTGCATCAGGCTTTAATATGGCTCAGCACAGAACTTTAAATATTTTGCTCATCATGGGGTTTTTATGTTAATTTTGATTTTTTAAAAATATTGCAGTAAAATATGTATCTTGGTCTGTGAGTTTGTCTGAATCTTGCTCCCAAGAATCTGCTTCTCTCTCTCGGCCCTGGCTTCGGCCCTGTGCCCTTGTTGGTGGTACTTTGCCCCCTCAGCTCTCATCTGCCACATAGGCTTGGCTAGTGTAAGATCTGTGGGAACCCTGGGTCTTTTTCTGCCACAATTAATGCTATACCAGTCTTTTCATGCTTTAATATGAATTTACTTCTAGCTTCCAATTGCATGATAGTCAAACCTTTCACATGAGGTACTCAGTCTTTTGGAAACAAATTTGCTGCATCATAGCCACACTCGTTTTGCTCGAGTTTCTTCAAGTAGTGGCTGCACTGAATCACCTCTTAGGTCTTGGTCATGCCTTCATACACCCATCTCCTCACCCTTACCCAGATGCCCAGGGAGCCTTTGTGCTCTGGTTCTTGCAGCCCCGTCCCCCTGAACTGGGTGTGGCCCAGACCACACCCCAAAGAGAGGGGATGAGGAGAACGGTCAGTCACACCCCCAGATGGGGGGACCCTTGGACACAAGGAACACGTGGGTGGATCCTGACTAGCCCCTTACGAAAGGTAAGAGCATCTTCAGGAGGACCAAAAAAATAAGTTTGGGGATCAAAAAACTAAGTCTTTTTTTCTCATACTCATGGACAGTTTTCTTGTTTCTGAGAGAACTTTCTCTTTAAGTATTTATTTGGCTGCACCAGGTCTTAGTTACGGCAGGCAAGATCTTTAGTTTTGATATGCAAACTCTTGCAGCATGTGGGATCTAGTTCCCTGACCGGGGATCGAACCCAGGCCCCCTTCATTGGAAGCTCAGAGACCGAACCATTGGACCACCAGGGAAGTCCCTCTTGTATCTGAGAGAACTTTCTTTTCCACCTGCTGGTTGTGCCGGGTTTGAAATGTATCCTGTAACAATAACTATTGAACAACTGTATTGACTACTTTGCACTGAAAACTCCTGCAGCCTCTACATCCTCTTGCTCCCTGGGGGTCTGTCTGTTATAGACACATTCTTGAAGTTAAGGGAGGTTCAACCTCCATAATGCAGAGACCCCAGAGTACAGTGACTCAGACCCAGTGGAAGTTTTATTTCTTACCACATGTAAGAGTCCAGCGTAAGCCCTGAGGTCCGCCATCCGGGGAGCTTGTCATCTCCATGCAGCCAGCGGCGAGGACATGCACCGCAGAGAGCAGGTCGGTCCCAGGGGGCCCACGTCCCAGGGCCGTGCCTCATGGCAGAGAAGGCTGGACGTGTCCCTGCGGTATGCTCACAGAAGGGGGACACCAGGGCTCAGTGGACAACTCCTCATCACCACTAACCTCCCAGTACCCACTTCCCAAATAAACTGTTGATGAAGAATACATCAGGTGCCGCAGGGCTTGTCCTGCCATAGCGTGTTCACGGCAGAATCGTTTGCTCTCCCTCCATCCTGTGACAGGTGAGAAGCTGGTGCCCGGGGCCAGAGAGGTGCTGACGGAGATATTTAAGAGCTGTGCCCACTCGGAGCAGATGCTGAGCCTGACGCCAGCAAAGCCCATCAAAGTATCGGACATTTATCTTAGCAAAGAGCAGATCAACTCCCAGATGCCGGGCAACCTCCTCCACCTCTTCTTCACCAATGTCCGGCCCCCCAAAAAGGTGCTGGAGGACCAGCTCACCCAGGTAGCCATCCCGCCATCCCATTCCCACAACTCCTGTGCTGGGCCTCAGGCGTGCCCTGGGCTCAGCCTGAGGCCCTACCTCTTTGGTCGCCCCAGATCCTGAGGAAGTACGGTGTGCCGAAGCCCAAGTTCGACAAGAGCAAGTACAGCAAGGCGGGGAAGGAGCAGCACCCCGGGAAGGTGGTGAGCACCAAGCGGCCCATCACCAAGCCACCCACCAAGGACAAGGCAGTGCTCAACAGTGTCAGGTGGGCAGCCAAGGAGCACAAAAGCCAGGCTGGTGGGAGGACGTGGGCCACCTGCCAGCAGGCTTCCTGGGAGGCTGTGGGCACCTCAGGGAAGCCAGACATTCTGACTCTGCTCTACTGCTGGGGGCCTTTCTGCCCTCAGCTTCGTCAGTTAGAAGAGAACGTTTCTTTTGATGCCCAAGTATAATAAAATCTGGACCATGCAGCCTGGAAAGCAGACCAGTCTGAATTAATTAAATGTCTAAAATGTACAGAATTCTTTTAAAAGTCTGAGTTCTTTTACCCACACATATAGTGCACGGTTATTGTATAAAGACTAAAGTGCTCCCATGCACACTGGAGAATACTGAAGTACCCCGAGATAGCCACTGCTTGTAACATTCAAATGCAAAAGGTTTTATTTGTGCATTTGTATTATTTTGTTACATTTTAAATAGTGCAATATTCAAAAGTATCAAAGCCGGTCCTCTTCCCCTCCATCCTTGGTCCCCTCCCTGAGGCTGCAGTGCCCCATACATAGCCTCCCAAAACCCTTCTGGGTGTACACAAGCAAGTGTAGGCGTCCACAAGCAAGTGTAAGCATACCCAGATGTCGGCAACTGTACAGAAAGCATGTACCTTGTTCTTTCTGTGTATTCCTGATCTTGGAGATGATTCCATATCAGCACAAAAAGAGCCACCGCCCCATTTCTTTTTAAGGTAGCTGCATAATATTCCATGTGTGGATCTGTACACTTAATCTGATAGAATCTTCTTTAGATACAAGTTTATGGCTCCCAAGTTAAAGTTCAGATAGTAAAGTGTTACCGAGCAGGAGTCTCTAGAGGAATCCTTTAAATCATCAGAGAAAAGAGTGTCCATTAATTACTTACACACAAACGGTGCATTTGAATCAGTACTGTCCCACAGAGCTTTCTGTTACTATGGAAATGTGCTGTTTGTTTGTGCTATTCAATTCAGCACAATAGCCCCTAGCCACATATGGCTTCTGAGCACTTCACTTGTACAGGCGCCACCAAGGAACTGGACTTGTCATTGTAATCAATTTAAACTTCAGTAGTTACATGTGGCTAGCGACTCCGTCTTGGACAGTGCAGCTCTGAAGTATGCAGAAAGAACGTTTGGAAAGCATCACCTCAAGATTGTCCACATTTTAAAGTGTCCATTTGTCCCCATAATTTGCTCAGGAAGCTTGTCTTGATCAGAACAGAGCTGGTCTTGACCCCAGCCTCCCCTGAACTGTCAGCCATAGCTGGGGGAGGAGGAGCCATTGCCTGGTGAGGCTCTGCATTCCCCTCGCCGGGAGAGGGTGTGGGCATGAGGAATCCCAACTCCAGTGCTTTGGTCTACAGCAGGACTGCCTTGAGTGAGAAGAAGCCCACCGTGAAGCCAAAGTCACCTGAAAAGAGCAAGCCAGATGAAAAGGACCCCGAAAAGTCACCCACCAAGAAACAAGAAGGTAAATAAGCACTTGGGGCCTGATACAGGCTTGGAGCTACTGCCACCCTGGACAGGGGCGGCCCAGGCTGGAAACCAGTCTCCGTGCCTTTCCCTTCCTGCCTGGCTCCATTGCATTTTAGCTTAGGCAGGGCAGCCCTGCTCACAACACAGACCACATCCTTGGCCGACTCCAGTTACTTCTCCAGGCCTCCGTCTCTGCTGACCTGTCAGATTAGTAGCTCCAGAAACACCATATCCCCAAGAGAACCGATGATCATGACTGAAAGTAAAGATTGGCAATCTGCTCAGAAATTTCTTCCCAGAGGGCACTTACTTGGGCATTAGAGCCTGATCTTCCTAAAGGTCCAAGCAGAATTTGAGAAAGCTGTTACTATCATAAAAATTGCTTAGTCAGGAATGTTTGAGATACAGGAAGATGGGACTGCAGGGGAAGCGCCCCACCCCTTGGTGACCACCTGTCAGGTTGAGGGGTTGTGTGTGTCCTTGAGCAGCGGATGGAGACGATCTGCTAATAGACCTTGGAGTGACAGCGGGAGACAGAGGAGTCAGATGAATTGGGTCCTGAAATAGAGGGTGCACTGAGAGCATCTTGTGGGGCCCCCGCTTCTCACCAGATTCCTAACTCTGTGAACACTCTTTCGTCAGTTCCAGAGGAGAAGTACCTGACCTTAGAAGGATTTCACAAGTTTGTGATCGACCGAGCCAAGCAAGACATCCGTAGCGTCTGGAGAGCAATTTTATCCTGCGGCTATGATCTTCACTTTGAGAGGTAAGAGGCCGTCAGCCCAGTCAGTTCCTTGTGAAAACTTGTCCTCAGCCACTAGACACTTCCCAAGAGATGACTTCCTGGGAAGTCTGGCCTGTTTTTAATGCTGAATTATTTTCTAATTTTGCTCAAGTGGGTTTTCTCACCCATTTGAAACAGTGCCCTAAACAACAGAAATCCAGTATCTCACAGTCTGGAGGCCGGAAGTCCAAGATCAAGGTGTCTGCAGGGTTAGTTTCTCTGGAGGGCTCTCCTTGGCTTGTGGACGGCCACCTGCACACTGTGTGCTCATGTGGCCTTACCTCTGTGCCTGCATTCCTGGTGTCTGTCCCTCTCGTGAGGATCACAGTCCTGTCAGATTAGGGCCACCCTGTGACCGCATTTAACTTCATCTCCTCGTTAAAGGCTCTGTCTCAGCACAGTCACATTGCAGGGGTTAGGGCTCCAACATATGAACTGATGGGAAGGGACAGGTCAGTCCCTTACAAGGATGACTTATTCCAAAGAGTCTATTTTTGTCTGGCGTCACACTTTCTCTCCCATCTCTCCCTCCCAGGCAGGAACACAGCAGGGTCACTCGTCACCAAGGCTCCAGGGTCAAACTCAATATGGTTTTCCCTTTATGTAAGAGAATCCCAAACAGGCAAGATGTTTGCAAACCGGAAGAAATCTCCCTGCCCTCTCCCTCTGGCTCCACCACACAGGCCTACACACCCTGACCCACAGCAAGAGGCTCTGGCCCTCAGAGAAGGAATGGCTGCCAGAAGCATGCTTTTTTAAAGCCCTGTTTTCCAAACAATTGAGAAATTGTTTACTGCTTGGCACCAGCACTTTGTACCTTCATTGCTAGGACCAAGTTCTCTGGTTGGTTTTAGAAACTGTAATCTACATATTATGTGGCTGTAGCGAGGCAGCCCTCGCACACACACCTTTGCCTGCTTGTTCAAGGAGCTGCGTAAGTGGACCTGGGGTGGGGTCACAGGGGAAAGGACACCTGTGACTGGCGCTGCCCTCAGGAGGTGCCGGGCACCGTGTCATGTGCATTACGGGCGTCTTCTCATTCAGTCCTCCTGATGGCAGAAGGTCATGCCATCACCAGCTCCATTTTATAGACGGAGAAACTGAGGCCCAGGAAGTAGGTGTGCTCTGTAGTCTAGATTTCACCCAGGGACTCCACTCATATCTTTAACCCTCAGACCATGTAGTCCATGGACATGAGGGAGGCACATGGGGATGCATATTGCCCTCCCCGCACCCCACCCCCTGCCTGCTTCTTCTGAGGAGCGCTTTCTGCTCAAGAAGAGCAGTCCCTCCGTCTACAGTCAGCACTTGGCTGAGCACCAAGAAACACCTGGAAGGCAAGGCTGTCTTATAAACAGGAGCTAGGACATGACTGCAGAGGAACCCAGCGTCCCCCTGTGGCTGCTGCCCTACCTCGCCTATCCCTACCCCCAGGTGTGCCTGCATCGACGTCCGGCATGCGCACAAGGCCTCCAGGAAGTGGACCCTGGAGATGGACGTGGCGCTCGTGCAGTACATCAACCGGCTGTGCCGCCACCTGGCCATCACGCCTGCACGTCTGCATCCCCACGAGGTGTATCTGGACCCTGCAGATGCCGCTGACCCCAGAGTGGCCTGTCTCTTGAGTATGTGGGTCCAGGGGGATGCCTTTCAGGGACCACCGCCTGGGCTGCCCTGTGGGGGCCTTACCCACGATGGCACAGGGGTGTGCAGAAGGACTCAAAGCCCTTTACACATCCATTAAACAAATCCTTAGAAACACTTGCTGTGAACCAAGTGGGTAAGGAAAGAGAGAGAGAAAGACAGGAGGCTGTGATTGTGGCCAGAATTAACGTTTTTGAGGACTTATTACTTGCTCCTCACAACCACACCAAGGAGCAGACCCAGGAGCACGGTTGCTGGGAGGCGAGACCCCCACCATCATATCCAGGCCCCCCCTGCCTAGAGGCCACCTTGGATGCCAGCCCCCAAGGTGTTGGGGGTAAGAGGCCATCTGGTAGCCTGTGTTGGAGGCACAATCCTTAATGACAGGACAACAGCATTTTTTATCAAAACCAGGAATGCACAGAAAAATAATATACACACAAAAATGGACACTCTCCAGAAATCCACCCCTGGAGAGGGTGCCCTGTCACAACACAGCAGGCCCCAGGCTGGCTTTGGGGCTTTTGGTGCCCATGTGCTGCTTCTCAGGCCCCTCAGCCCGCTCACTCTCATCAGCCACACGTCTGAGCCCTTGCTCTCTTGTGGGCACTGTGACAGTGAACATGAGTAAGAAGCTGTCCCGACGTCAGTCTCATGGTCAGAGAGGGGACGCGTGTGAGGGTTGATAAGTACAAGTCAGTGTGCCCACATCACAGTTTCTGGTTTTGATGTGTGATGTCACACTGGGAGGAGCTAGGTGAAAGGTATATAGGACTCTACATTTGTTTTTTACGCCACTTCCTTTAAGCCTATAATTATTTGAAAATTAAAAACAGAATGCAGCCCTGGCACAGCCGCAGAGTTGGCCGAGGGGCCCTTTGCTTCTGCCTGGCCTCAGTCCCTTACCGGCAGCTTCCTGCCCCTTCCGGTGACCAGGCCCCCCAAGGGATTCACAGACAGATGGAGACTCGAGGCTCACCAGACCGAGCCCCCACCTGACTGCCCCTCCCCACTATGCCCCACAGACGTGCCCATCGAGAGCCTGCGCCTGCGCTTCGCCCTGCTGCAGTCCCTCAACACCACGCTCGAGACCTTCTTCCTGCCACTGGTGGAGCTGCGCCAGACGCCCATGTACACGCACAGCATCGCCGCCCTGCTCAAGGAGGCCAAAGGTCAGTGCCCGGCCTCCAGCAGGTTGTTCCCCACTCCCTCGCGCCCCAAGAAGATACTGCACGATGCACAGGGGACAGCCTCGGCATGACTGGAGCAAGGGAAGCCACCCACCCCATCCCAGCCTCTCTCCCACCTTCCTCCCTCCAGGGCTGATCTTTTATGACACGAAGGTGACCGTCATGAATCGGGTACTGAACGCCACGGTGCAGAGGACGGCCGACCACGCGGCACCAGAGATCACTCTGGACCCGCTGGAGATCGTGGGAGGTAAGATGAGCCACGCAGACCAGAAGATGCAGGCAGCGGCACCTGGCTAGTTGATTTCTCGCACATGAAAGAAGCCTCTAGAAGAGGATGTGGGAGCTGCTTTGACAGTCCCTCGTGGGTGGGGGTGCTCTTGCCACCCTGCTCTGAATCCCAGCCTGTGACTCCCCATCTAGTCTGTCCAGAGCTCACTGTGTCTCAGGGGTAGGAGGAGGGGTGTCAGCAGCACAGACCACGCCTCAGTGCAGGGACAGTGAGAGAGGTGGGCTTCGCTCTAGCCATGGACCTGCCAAATTCCAGGCTCAGGCACCAAAGCAGAGGGGAGGCTGGATGTTGGGGAGGCAGCCAGGGGTCTCCCTTACAGCACATGACCAGAATGGTGTCAGGAGGGGCATGAGCCGGGGAGTGAGAGGAGCCCGGGTTTATCCCCGGACACGTGGCAGGATGGGAGGGGCTGACCATGTGGAGAACAGGAGCGTGGGCTCCTTGAGAGGACCTCCCCATGACGGAGACGTGACAACTGAAGATGTTGCAGGAGTCGAGGGGAGGCAGGGGCTGCTCCAGGGGGTGGGGGGCGTGGGAGCAGTAGGCAGGGGCCCGGCCAGGAGGCCTTCCTGTCCTGGGAGTCAGGAGGTGGGAGTTGGCCGCTGAGAGGTTTTGAGCACCTCCTCTCTCTCATTCCAGGGGAGATCAGAGCCTCTGAGAACTCCTACTTCTGCCAAGCAGCCAGGCAGCTGGCCTCAGTGCCCTCCTCCCAGCTCTGCGTCAAACTGGCAAGTGGCGGCGACCCTACCTATGCCTTCAACATCCGCTTCACAGGGGAGGAGGTCCATGGCACCAGTAAGTGGAGTACCCAGCCAGTTCAGGTTGGAGGCCATGTGTAGAGTGTGAAATTCCTGGGGTTACTGTCAAACAGCCAATATCTTCCCCATTAGCAAGAGGGAAGCCACACACTCATTGCCCTGCTCTACATAGAAGCCAGGACTGCCCCCAAGTGACCAGTGGTCCCAGGTTCTTCAAACCCAGCCCCCCTGGACTTGCCCCTATCCTCTGGGGAGTGGTGCCACTGCTGGTCTAGGACTTCAGCCTTGAGCCATGCAGGCTCAGGGACCTGGCTTCTGATTGGTGTTAGGGGTGCATCTCTGGCAGAGTAGACCCAGGAAAGATGCCCTCAGTGTGGACTGGACTTATTTTCCAGGAAGAGCCCTTGGCTGAGGGGTTGGTCAGGCTAAAAGCTTGTATGTGCCCCATAAGAGACAGGTCTGGGGGACCCTCGATAAAAATGGCACCTTCTGCCATTTCACACTGCAGGGATGAGGGATAGCCACTCTGAAAGTGCTCCCTTGTGGTCCTCAGTTAAGCTCAGACATTCCGAAAGTCTCCCACACTGGGTGGGAGAATAAAGTTCTTTCACTGGGCGCCCTGGGCAGGAAAGCTGTTCAGTGGCTCCATCTCCCATGCCCGCCCTGATCATGGGACATATTCCTGCAGCAGCCTTCCCTCCAGCCAGCGCCATGGCCTCCACTGGGTACACCTTACTTGGAGGCTCTCTGAGGACAGCTCTTTTCACTGAGAGAACAAGCCAGGCCCAGGCGCAATAGCTTATACTCCTCCTGACACCAGCACTGCCCTGCTTTAAAGATGGGGAAACTGGGGCTTCCCCAAAGTAGGCTCACTGGGGTTCAAACCCAGGCTTGTCCGATTCTGTCCCAGCCCTTGGCGGCTTCAGCAGGTAGGAGTCTCCTGCTTCTCCGTGAAAGCTATGAGGACCAGGCCTTGACATCTGTCCCCAAGCAAGTCCTCCGCACACACAGCTCTCCTTAGAATGTCCAGACCCAAGGGCACTGACAGGGGCTGCCCAAGGGAGGGTGGAGGAGACCGGCCACAGACAGGAGTTTTGTGAGACGCCCAGGGGCATGTTTGAAATAGCAGCAGGAGAGGAGCTGATCACTGCCCATTGCCCATCGCACTGTATCTTTATGTCCGTCCATTTATCTGTGTTCTCACTGAACATGCCGAGCCCTGGGCTTGGTGGGAGGCCGTACTGAGGAAGCCGGGCACCCTGCTCTTGGCCCAGCGCAGGGGACAGACACAGGTCCCCCACACCCTCATATCAGTGTCAGCTTGCAGCCATGACAGCTGACCCACGAAGGATCTGCCTTTGATCTCGTGGACTCCCCAGAACTAGCCTGGGAGGTGGATGTAGTGATGGCCCCCATCTGCTAGGTGGAGGGCCGGAGGCCGGCCTCAGCAGTGATGCGGTTCCCTGGAAGTCGCCAGCCAGTTAGTGGCCCCTCAGGCTTGAACCCAGGTCCCTCAGCCCTCGGGCGGGTTCTTTCCACTCACCGAAGCCCCGGTACAGGGGAGGCAGAGTGGCTGATGTCCTGGCGGGGTTAGGGAGCCCCGGTGGGGACAGGGCCTGCAGGCAGGGGGTCTGAGAGGTTCCCTTCTGTCCCGCAGGTGGCTCCTTCCGCCACTTCCTGTGGCAGGTATGCAGAGAGCTGCAGAGCTCCTCACTCTCCCTCCTCCTGCTGTGCCCCAGCTCCGCTGCCAACAAGAACAAGGTGAGACATGGCGGCTCCCTGAGGGCTGGGGGCACAGCTCTGCGCCTTCCACAAGCCCCCGAGTCCATCCCTCACCCCTGCCTCGGCTTCCAGGGCAAGTACATCCTGACCCCCAGCCCCATCACCTACGGGGAGGAGCAGCTGCTGCACTTCCTGGGCCAGTTGCTGGGGATCGCCATCCGAGCAGACGTCCCCCTCCCCCTGGACCTCCTGCCCTCCTTCTGGAAGACACTGGTGGGCGAGCCCCTGGACCCTGACCAAGACCTGCAGGAAGCAGACGTACTCACCTACAATTATGTCAAGAAATTTGAGAGTGTAAGTGAAAAGCACATTTTTTTCTGGGGGGTTGCGGGGCTCTGGAGCAGTGCCCCTGCCCCGTGTCTGCTGGAGGAGGTGTCAGCTGACCCAGATTGAGGTCCCTGGCGGGGTAGGGGACAGGTCCTCGCTGTCAGGCTCTCTGTAGTCCCCTTAGCTGCCACTTGAGGGCAGCTGGTACACAGGAGCCGCAAAGCCAGGGGCTGGGATGGCAGCTGACTTCTCAGCAGAAAGTGGCCCACAATGAATTGCTTAAAGGGTCAAAGCAGGACACCCCCCAGGGGCTGGGGGTTATGAGTCACTGCCGGGCGCTGCTCTGAGAGGCCCTCCCAGAGCCGTGGGTGGTTCCAAGGGCCTGAGGCAGGCAAGGGATGTAAGACGGTGTCCAGACAGACAGTCCAGGCAAGGCTTCCGTCTAGAGGGCATGGGCAAGGCCCTAGAGGGTGCCGGAAGACAGACCCACCCCAGGGTTGGCAGGGAAGGCAGATGAACCTCCTCTGGGGTGCTTGCAGCCTTCACTGCCCCAGAGCCACAGGCTGTTCTCCTCTGGGTGGCCCTGCATGCACTTCAGTGTGCTGCACGGTGGAGGGTGGCCCGTGTACCTTCCACAGGTGGGATTAAGTCAGGGTTCTCTGGTGACAGGTGACAGGAAACCCCAGCTCAAACCAGCGTAGAAAAACTTTTTTAAAAAATGATTTGACCTTAAAACTGAAAGTATAGATATAGACTGGGCTTCAGACAGAGCTGAATCCAGGTACTCCAATAACATCATCAATGACTCGTCTCAGGATGCCTCAGCAGTACAAGGCTCACCCTCCTTCAGCCGTGCCCGCACCAGTGAAAGAGGGAGGCTGTAATTGTCTTGTTAGCCAGGCCTTGGTCAGTGCCCAACCCTGAACCGAGGGCATGGCTGACGGGCCAGGCCAGTGCCACCTACCTCTTCATGGTGGCCAGGGTAGCCCTGCCCCCAAATACCCAATGTTTGTCCCCAAACAGGGATGAGGTTCTATCACTGGGGATCTGGGGAGCAGGGTAGTGGTCAGCCTCGCTCTGCCGTGCCCTCCCTCCAGATCAATGACGAGACAGAGTTGGAGGCCCTGTGTGCCGAGATTGCCTCCCAGCACCTGGCCACCGAGAGCCCCGAGGGACCCAACAAGCCCTGCTGCCGGTTCACCTACCTGAGCATGACCGGCGAGGAGGTGGAGCTGTGCAGCCGCGGCCGGCACATCCCCGTGGCGTGAGTGCAGGGCCTCGGATGGGGACAGGTGGCTTTCCCGGGGGAAAACAGGAGGCAGGACAGGGGGCGCCGGGAAAGATGGTGGAGTATCTTCAGGGGAAGGACCGTATTCAGAAACACCGGCTCTAGGGCAGGTGACACCCAGAGCAGGAGAGGAATTCCCTGAGCTGCCCGGCCTGGGAGGTCCAGGAAACGCCGCCAGCAGCCTCCTGAGTGTCATCCCTTGCCCATGCCCCAGGTGGGAGAACAAGGACATCTACGCGGCCGCCATCCGGAGCCTGCGGCTGCGCGAGCTGCAGAACATGGAGTGTGTGATGGCTGTTCGCGCGGGCCTTGGGGCCATCATACCCCTGCAGCTGCTCACCACACTCAGCCCGCTGGAGATGGAGCTGCGCACCTGCGGCCTCCCGTACATCAACCTCGAGTTCCTAAAGGTCGGTGGCCAGGCCAGGTTGGCAGGTGCATGCCGCCTGTCGTCTGTACCGTACTCCTGTGTTCTGGCACTCTGTCCCCCTTACGTAAGAGAGGAGCTGTGCTCATCCCTATCTCACTGCTGAGTACACGGAAGCTGAGAGAGGTCACTTGCCCAGGGTCACCCAGCCAGGAAATGGCAGATAACCTGCCTCCAGAGCCTGTGAATTAAGCCACCAACCAGAGGCGAAGCCACTCCACTGCTCGGTGTGGCCTGCTTTCGCCCATGCCAGCTGGGAGACCGTGCCCAAGTGACTTCACCTCTAACGGGAGCAGTGGCAGGACCCACCCAGTGCGGTCAGTGGGGTAACGTAGGTAGAACCCCTGCTGCGGAGCCTTGCTGGTAGGCCAGAGTCACTCAGACTCCCATTACCACTGCCTTTGCAGTCCTTGTCGCAGTTGTGACCTCCCTGTGTCCTGCAGTCATCTCCGCTCCCTGGGGTTGGGCCCAGCCTGGGGTTGGGTGGGAGGCTGGGTTAGCAGAGGCCCAGACCTGCTCACGTCTGGGGCCTCTCTCCACAGGCCCACACCATGTACCAGGTGGGGCTGATGGAGACCGACCAGCATATCGAGTTCTTCTGGGGGGCACTGGAGATGTTTGCCCAGGAGGAGCTGTGCAAGTTCATCAAGTTTGCCTGCAACCAGGAGCGCATCCCGTTCACCTGCCCCTGCAAAGATGGGGGACCTGACACGGCCCATGTGCCCCCGTACCCCATGAAGATTGCCCCCCCGGACGGCACAGCAGGTACTGGCCTCCCTTGTCACATTCCAAGCAGGGACACTCGGGCCCTAATTGGAGCTGGGGCTGCTAGGCACTGCATGAGGGGGGAAGGACAATGGACAGGTACCCCCGAACACCATGCCCCAAATGTAAATGAGAGGTGCGGGGGTGGTGGGGGGTCATGTGCGTCCCAAACATGACTTTTCACCAAGTGGCAGTACAGGCCCAAAGTTGACATATCCTTTGAGATTTTCAAAAGCTTAAAATCCAGAAATGTCATCTTTGACTTTTAAATGCGGCAAAAAATTTTTAATTTTTGAAAAATCCAAACAAAACTCTTTGCTGGCCAGACCTGCCTGTCACAGGTCAGCCATCTGGGGCCTGTGCTGCTCTTTCCTCCCCTAGAATCTCCTCCTGCCCCACCCCAGCCTCCCAGACCCTCTCCCTCCACCCGCCACCCGATAACTGGGCCTTGGGGTTGTCTTAAGAGCTGCCCAGTGAGGTAAACCTGGAGGCGGAGGGGCCCGCCAGGCTCCCTGGGGTCCTCGCTCTAATGCTGGTCTCTCCTGTAGGTTCCCCAGATTCTCGCTACATCCGAGTGGAGACCTGCATGTTCATGATCAAGCTTCCCCAGTACTCCTCACTGGAAATTATGCTGGAGAAACTACGTTGTGCCATTCACTACCGCGAAGACCCCCTGAGTGGCTGAGGGGAGGGAGCCAAAGTTAGGCTGTCACCGAGGCTCTGCTCTGCTGGCTTGGGAAGCCTGCCACTGCGGGCACACCCCCTCCGGGGCCCTGTGTGAGGAGTTGGCGACATTTTGCTTTTCTGAACTTTTGTCCACATTCCAGGGCCTCCTGGAAGACTTAACCTTATGTATTTGTACGTTTTGTGATGGGTTGGTTCTTTTGCTACCTGTTTGTGGTATGTTTGTAGGATAGTTTAGTTCCCAGACAACTCGTGTCTCATTTGATCTTCCTGGACATTTTCCTTCGTGGCTACCGGGTTCTGACGCTACGTCACAGAACCACCTAGCAGGAAGCTGGTAGTGAGATGCTGTCAGCCCGCAGAGCGCCCTGTTCGCATCTCCACAGACAAGTCTGTGGCCAGCCCTGCCTTCTGCCTAGAGCTGGCGTTTCTGCCAGACATGGCTCCTGCAGGCCTTCTTCCAACTTGAAATGGTTGGGCCAGTGACCCAAACATGGGAGACACACATAGAGGGTTTTGTGTGTTGATCTTCCGGCTGTAGACTCTTGTCTATGGTCTGGGTTTTTCTGAGGAAAAGCCCACCGTGGTTCACCCTTCCCTTCCCACCCAGACAACCCTTCTGCTTTCCGACTCTCCTGGGCTCAGCCTGACAGGCTCCAGCTGAGTGCTGCTTAGGAGCGGATGACCAAAGGGATCCCTCCTGACCTTAGTCCACAGAGTCAGGCCAGGTGCGTCCCAGCTCAGGAGCTGAGAGGAGCCCGGGAGCTGAAGGGACAGAGCTCAAGTGGGGGCATTTTTCCGGGACTCTGAACACGAAAGCACATGACTCTGGCCTGCCCCCCAACCCCCCCGGCCCTTCTGTCCTCAGAAACAGCCCTTCCTCCCTACAGTGTTTGTGATGTGAGGAGCAGCGGAAAGGCCACACCCCATCTTCAAAAGAGCTGTCTGAGGTGCTCTGCTCCATTCGGGGTCTACTTCAGTGACTAAGACCTTCAAGTCCAGATGGAGACACTGGGGTCCTTCCGCCCCCCTGGCCAGGCCCGCCCTGCACCCCCTCCCTTCCCCACGCGAGTGTGTACCAGGGCTGAGCTGCCGCAGCTCCCTACAGCTCCAGTGCTTCTGTGCCCAAGTAGGTCTCTGTCCAGTGGTACTTTGTTCGAGAGCAGCATACGCCATCCTGTTGGACCCTGTCATTTTTGGACCTTGCCAGTTCGTGCAAAATCACATCACTGTATTTATTGTAAAATATTGTGAATATTGGAAGTTCTGCGTGAGTGCTGTCTAGAAGGTTTTGGAGTGTGAGTGCTGGTGAGAAAGAGGATTTGCTCTTCCTTTCTCGGCTGTGGCCCTGGCCTGTTGGAAAGGTGTGGATTTTAGAGTTAAAGGCATTAGCATCCACCGCCTCCCTGATCTTCTTAGGAGATGCATTAAGGACCATTCCCTGACCTAAGGAAAGGATAAACCTGGATGAATTGTTCCAATCGCATCAGTTACATTTGATGCAGGATCAGTCACGTCTGGAGGTGCCTGCCAGCAGTTTCCCTGATTGGAAGGAACATGGTCGGCCACTGCCTCCCGGGGGCCATAGCCCCCTTGACTGGGGGTCTCGCCAGGACACAGTCCTGACAACAAGGATTCTCTTATTTCATTTCTGCATAATGAAAGAGCCTTTGGATTTACTAAAAGTGGTTTTTCTTCCCTGTATTTTTAAATCTTTGTCCCCCCACACCCCCCCATCCTTCCCATCCCTTGAATGGACTCTGATTGTCAGCTACCTCCCCAAGAGGAAGCTTTTGTTGGCCCATCTCTTGACTAGATGACAGCTGTGAGTAAGGTATCTGCTGCTAACACGACTGCTTCTCCCAGAGAACACATTGAGGTCCAGACAGATCCAAACCTTGGCCCTAAAAAATGTGTGCTGTAAAGTTACTTGATGTATATTTATTATAATTATTTATGGTTGCATCTAACAAACTTTTCATTCAGTTTGATGCTATTTACACCACTGCTGTGTAAAGGAAGCTCATGACAGGAAAAGTCACACCAATAAATAACCTTCATCTAATTTTGATTTACCTTAAGAGTTGTGTGGTCAATCTACTCTTGCTGAGAACATTCAAAGACCAACATCCTTGAATGGCTCTGATGCTTGAGGTTCACCAGGAGGCTAGAAATTAAAAGTGTTTCTAATTATTATGGTCTCTTTGCACTTGGTGTGATTCTTAACTCCATTATGCTTATAAACGACCTATTGCTCCCCGACTCAACCCCTTAAGTCTGTGGCTTTATTTTTTTTGATGTGGACTTTTTTATAAAGTCTACTGAATTTGTCACAATATTTTTTTCTATGTTTTGGTTTTTGGCATGTGGGATCTTAGCTTTCCAACCAGGGATGGAACCTGCACCTCCTGCATTGGAAGACGAAGTCTTAACCAGTGGACCATCAGGGAAGTCTCTCTGGTTTTCATATAGGGAGTCTGATCGAAGGGATGGAAACCAAAGGTCAAAGGTAAACCTACCCCTGCAGATCTTGCCCACTCCTTATTTTCCTTAAGTGGGCCCCTGTTGGACCACGTGTCCTCCCTTGGGCACAGGCAGTGGAGTTAGAACTACTTTGTGCAAAAGGAAAATGCGTGGAAGAGGGAAAGACTTAGAACTAGCATACAAGATCCACGCTCTACCTTCTTGTCCCGTGTCCATCACACGCATACTCCCCGCCACAGCACACACAGCCTACACACACACGCACATATACTTGCACACGCTCTGGTCTGCATTTAGGAGACTGCAGACCCGCTTAATCCTCATTCTCTCGACTGCACCTGCTTTGTGCTCAGTAAACGCTCTAAGTGGCTGTGTCCTGCATTTTCATTATACAAAGAGGAAGAACCCTGTTGGACGAGGAGCAAGCAACTTTCCTTTCTTCTCGTCTGTTGCTTCAGGGTGCTAGAAACAGAGCAAACAACCACTCACAGCAGAGAGAAGACTGGCAGACACCCAAAGCTAGAGAACAAGACACCTTCGCTGTCACATCTTGGATTCTCCTGCTGGCCGGATCACTGTGTCTGACTCTTTACGGCCCCGTGGACTGCAGCACGCCAGGCCTCCCTTTCCATCACTAACTCCCAGAGTTTACTCAAACTCATGTCCATTGAGTCGGTGATGCCATCCAACCATCTTTCCCTCTGCCGTCCCCTTCTCCCGCCTTCAATCTTTCCCAGCATCAGGGTCTTTTCAAATGAGTCAGTTCTTCACATCATATGGTCAAAGTATTGGAGTTTCAGCTGGCCAGTATGGTGGAGGCCATTTCCTTTTTAAAAAGTTGTCTCGAATATATTCAGAATTATACCATCTAACGTTGAGAACATATCCAGTCTCTTTAGTTATATCAGGGAAATGCAAATTAAAATCACAAAGAGCATACTGCACCACCAGCAAAAGGGCTAGAAAGACAGCACCATGGTTGGGGAAGACGTGGAACCCAGAGAACTCTTATGCATTGCTGGGGGAATGGACCCTACACCTGCTTTAGTTGTTCTGTTTCCTCCTCGGAGACCAGCAAGTCCACTCCTAGGTGTAAATCCAGTAGAAACACAGCACCAAACTTCCCTAGGGGTCCAGTGGCGAAGACTCCGAGCTTCCACTGCAGGATGAAAAAGGGGGAAAACCTACAACCAAGAATACTCTAACCAGAATGGTTCTTGTTCAGATTTAGTGGAGAAATCAAAAGCTTTACAGACAGGCAAAAGCTCAGAGAATTCAGCACTACCAAACCAACCTTTTAACATGCTGGAAAAGGGCAAAACTAGAAAATAGCAAATACTGAATGGAAAAGCTCACCGGCAAAAGCAAACCTACAGTAAAGGTAGAAAATCATCCATACACAAATAGAATTTCGAAACCAGCAAGCATGAGGAAGAGTACAAATGCAGGACACAGAAAACGCATTTGAAGTTAAGTTATCAGCAACTTAAAATAGTCTTGTATATACATAGACTACCAGAAAGCTATATGGGAATAACCTTTTTTAAAAGTTACTATTTATTTTGGCCATGCTGCACGGCTTGCAGGGTCTTAGTTCGCGGACCAGGAATGGAACCCACAACCTCTGCAGTGGAAGCACAGAGTCCTAACCGCTGGACCGCTAAGGAGGTTCTCCTTTCGGTTTTTCTCAGTATAACTCAGATCCAGATGAGTCCTGGCTGCCATGAATTAATAGCTGCATAGCCTTATACAAGTCACCCCCGTTTCCACATATGAAATTGGAGCAATTCTTCCTACTTTTCCCACTCCCACTAGGTTGCTGAGAGGAAAACAAATGAGGTCAAAATGACCTACAGTGCTAGATGTTCTGGTGCAAAGTATGAGGTGCCGGGGGGTGATGGATAATTTTGCTAAGGCTCAGCAACTCTCGATATTGGGGCTTTTGAGGAATCTGCCCTCCTCTCTTTGTTTGGGGGTGGCCCCCGCCGTCCCCAAATCAGCCCAGAGCTGCAGCCACCTGTCAGTTTCCCCTAACTCCGAGGAGACAGAAAAGCCACATCTTGACTGTCTGGCCCTCTCTGAGAAGGCGCACCTTCCCTGGTCTGCCTGCACTCTCCGCAGAGTGCGAAGCAGAAGGAAGCACACGACTCTGCTGAACTCCAAGTACAAAGTTTATTTCTATTCCAAGGATGTTAATAATAACAGCAATAGTAAAATAAAAAGAGGTGAGGGGGCTCTGATTCTTGGTTTTCAGAGCCAACCACAAGTTTAGGCTTCAGTCCTGATTAAGGCAGAGCCCAGCATGGCTCTGGAGGGCACAGGGAGCCCCAGGCCTTCTCCATCAGAAGGCAGTGAAGACAAAGAAGCCATGCTCCCCTCAGAAACAGAAGGCAGTGATGCCAAATGCCAAAGAAGCAGATTAAAACAAAGCCCGTAGTCCACTAACCTGAAACTCATCTCCAAAAGCCTTGTTCCTAACACACATTGCAACTGGCCTGAACACTTTACAAAAGATCCTCCATGCACCCCAGAGCCCAAATTCTAGAGTAGGGATGGGCAGGACACACAAGAGGTTACCCTCAAGGTCCCAAATTCAGGCCACCACAGGAAGAGCATCATCTCACTGGTGGGACCAGCTTTCCAGAACCTTCCCTCTTTCCCACCAGGACCCCATAGCACCATGAAGCAACGGTGACAATATGTCAAAAGATGAAGCCCTGGTGGGGCGAGGGGCCCTAACGTACATTTCTGTGCTGTCAAAGGCAGCAGCTAAAGCTGAAACATTCTCAACAGCCTCCCTGCCAACCCTCCCTCAAACCCCCAAACTCCCACAGCACAATCTCAAAAGACACAAAATGGCCATAACCTAGAAAACGTTAAAATCTGAAAGGTCGCCCCGCCCACAGAGCCCAAGGGGCAGGGCTGCACCGTGACAAGTCGTGCAGAGAAGATGGAACCAGCGCGCAAGTTCTCTGTGGACACTTGTTACTCCTCCTCCTCCTCTGCATCCCCAGCTCCCTGCTGCTTGGGGGTTTTTGCCTGTTGGACAACAGAACACAAACGAGGTTTACACAGACAGAAAGAATGCAGTGATCCTCCTGAAGAGCGCCAGAAGTGCCAGACCTCTCTGAAACCTCCTGAAGAGCCAGAGAGCGGTCCTTCAGCCACCAAAAGCCTGAGGCCCAGCAGCTTCTCTGACTTCAAGAATCACACCAGCCCACCCACCGGAGTCCTCACTGAGCTTTATGGGCTGGATCCCACTCACCTTTGCAGTTCTGCTGTGGTAGCTGGCAGCTGTGGGGGTGACCCGGGGGTTCCTGCCACCTTCACTCCTACCGCTGAAAGAGAAGGATTGGAAACTCATTCCTGAGATGCCCCGAGCCAAAGTCAGGAAACTCAGGACAGAAACAGCTGGAGCCAGACAAAAGCAGCTCTCCAGAAGATAAAACTAATGAATAAAAAAACCACAGAGGGACTTTCTTGGGGCTCTGTGGTAAAGAAGTCGCCTACCAATGCAGGAAGAGGCGAGCTCAATCCCTGGTCCAGGAAGATCCCACATGCCTCAGAGCAACTAAGCCAGTGCACCACAACTACCAAGCCCGGGAGACGCAACTACTGAGTCCACGTGCCTCAACTACTGACGCCTGTGCGCCTTCAACGAGAGAAGCCACTGCAGTGAAAAGCCCACGCACTGCAACTGGAGAGTCGCCCCTGCTCACTGCAACTAGAGAAGTGCCTCTGTGGCAATGAAGACCCAGCACAGCCAGAAATAAATAAAAACCCAGAGTGCAAAAGGACATTATGAATCAAGCCACGACACAAGCAAAATCCACACTTCCCTTCTCCTGAGCTACCCCCAAGCTCTCCTCCCATGCAATGTTTCTTACCTTGCTGAGTATCTCCCTGAAGGCCCACGGGGGAAAGAGGGCACAAGGTTTTCTGGGTGGAGACTCCGAGCAGGGTAAGCCGCTGGGACGTGGCCAGGAGCCAGAGCCCCGTTATGGCTGTTTCGACTGCGCCCCCGGACACCCTGGCTGTCTAAGTTGTTGAGCTTCAGAGCGCGCGGAGGGCTCGGCTGGCACCCAGGCCTGGGGCCTGATGTGGATGTTGACAGGCGGTTAGGAGGAGCTGTCGTATTGTTAGGGGGTTGGCTAGAGGGGAGAGGGCAGGCGGGCCCTTTAGCCGTTTCCTGCTTGAGGTCATCTATGTAACCAGAAGACAGGTCTCCTGAGAAGAGAAAAGACCACCAGCTTCAGGGGAAGGGCTGCTCTTAGTGCTGAATTCAGGGCAAGAACAAAAGACCCCAGGTAAAAGATGACTGCCTCACCCCTGAAGGATGCTGAAACCCATGTCTCCAGGACAGGGTTGAGAAAATAAATCCACACTGTACACTTACCACCTAAGTCTTCACTAACTAGTCAGCAACGGTGCATAGGCAAACTTTGACAAATCACTTCTACTGGCTTTAGGTTTCTGATAGTGACTGGGTTTCAAAAAGTTTACTTGCCTAGTCCCGAGACTGTAAGAATACTGAGGATAATTTTGATCACCCTACTCTGCTGCTGCTAAGTCACTTCAGTCGTGTTCGACTCTGTGCGACCCCATAGACGAAGCCCACCAGGCTCCCCCATCCCTGGGATTCTCCAGGCAAGAACACTGGAGTGGGTTGCCATTTCCTTCTCCAGTGTGTGAAAGTGAAAAGTGAAAGTGAAGTCGCTCAGTCGTGTCCGACCCCTAGCGACCCCACAGACTACAGCCAACCAGGCTCCTCTATCCATGGGATTTTCTAGGCAATAGTACTGGAGTGGCTTGCCATTGCCTTCTCCATCACCCTACTCTAGGTGAGCATATTTCAACTAGAAGCAGGGGCCCAGGGCAGCCATGGTAAGGTGTGAAAATTACTTCCCAGTCATCCACTAAGTGTACTGGCAGGGACTGGCAGCTGAATAAGCACTCATGCTAAGCATATCTCATCGCTGGCCCAAAAGCAGCCGAGTCTAACCTGGGACCACAACTAGCCCCAAGGGAGTCCTCAGCTCGTACTGCGCTTGCTAATTTTGGGTGCAAGTAAACCCCGTTAGAGTAGCTGATGAGAAGTGCAGCCTTGGCTCAGCCCTGGCCCATACCCTGGTGTCGGACACGCCTCTTGGGCAGCTCTGGTGAGGTCTCTCGAGGCTGGAGATCCTGGCTAGGGATTCCCTCCGACATGTGGTTGTTTGCTGTGACTGGGCGTTGGTCACACTGGTCCTAACAAGAGAAACCGGAATTAGTACACAGTAATTCCTATGAGACGAAGCACTGGGAGGAAAGGAACAGCAGGTTGGCAGAACACACCTGACGGGCAGGAGGGTGGCAGGGTGGTGTCGATGGGACAGGACGACTTTGACAACCACCGAGGGGAAGGGCCTGGGAGCAAGAAGAAGTGATCTGGAACACAGCGATCATTCCTACTAGCACTGACCAATCAGGAAGATCAGGAAGCACTCTCTGATCTGTGCAGGGATGAAGGAAGGGCGGATCCTGGGAGCCCAGAAAGGTCTGCCTACATTTTGACCACAGAGTATTGGCACCACTGCTTATTTTGTGGTCTCCCCTAGGAGACAACAAGCAGTTAACTTATCTACTGCTTGATCCAAAGGCACAAGTGTTTATTTCAGAAATGAAATGTGTGGTGTTCAAGCAACAGCTATATGGCATCAATTACAGAAATGCCTCTGAAATACCTTCAGTGTTCACCCCCATAACAAACAAGACGCGGCAGAAAACATATCTTCCACTAAGACGCTGGAATCCCAGACTGTGAAAGCTGAAAAAGGACTTCAGATCATCCAGTCTAATTCCCTCATTCACAGGCATCCCCCGTGAGGGGCTGGGACTGACCGGAGGCCAACCGTAAGGGCAAAGCTAGAATCAGATTCCAGATTCCTGGAATGCAAGATGCAAATGCCACCCCAACAGGAAGAACACACATGGTCAAAAGCAGAAATTGTCAGGGACCTCAGGGAAACTCCTCTAAATGCTCTAGCAAGTCCTCCATACCTGCTTACCTGGAGTCCTGGCTCCTTGAGCTGCAGCTCGTGATACAATGGTTTCCACTGCCAGAAGGCCGGGAAAGTCCAAAGGCCTGAGGTACTGTGTACCTCAGCTCACAAAACAGGACACAGCCAGAAGCCAGATCAAGTATGCACGCAACTTCAAGGCCAGAGAGGCCTTCTCAGCTCTGAAAGCCTCAGGTTCACTCCCAGATGATCAAGGAGACAGGAGAAGTGCCCAGGTCCTCAGGGACTCTCACCTGGTGATGGAACAGCACCTCCTCTTCCAGCTGGACCCCACAGAATTCACACGGGATGACAATGCTGTCCTCCACAGGAGGAGAGCTGCTGAAGCCCATCAAAGACTCAAACTGGACACTGGCAGACTGCCGTATCAGCTTCTGGAAGATAACATCAGGGTCCTCCACCCCTCGGGGGGAAGTGCTACCCACATTGAGCGGAGGTAAGGCACATGATGGGTTACAGCTTGTCTGTCTCAAAAAACACAGGTTAAAACAAAACAAAAAAAAGGAAAAAAAAAACAAAAACAGAAGTTAAGGAATAAACTAAATTCTGAAAATATTTTCAGGAAGTCACAACATTTTCATAATGCTTAATTATATTTGGGAAAAGGACTAAAAAGGGTCAGGGGAACACAGATCAAACACTCACTCTGCTTTTAAACATTTCTGTACTGTTTTAATTTTTTCAAGTGTGTTTTTATGTGATTATTCTCTCTAAATTAATTTGAAAAGCTTTAAGATTCTTTCCACAGACATACAGTAAGAGAGGCCCATATATTCTTTGTTATCCCTGTGAATGGATTTTCTTATGTTACTCCCAAACCAAATACTAGATGTATTCAAATGCTGTATTATTCCACATGTGGGGGAATGCGTGTTCCACCCAGAGCACAGGGACCACTTACTAGCCAAGGAAGTACCAGACTAGGTCAAACCAAATCAGAGAGTAAGAATGTTGAGAGGGAAAGGTGCTCCCTCCCCCACTGGAGCCACTCTTCTAACACAAAGGCTATTTTCTAATCCTTCCTAAAGAGCACAGGAACTCCAGTCATTCAAAAACTACCTGACACCTTTCATACATCACGTATTAAGAGATTCAGAAAACAAGAAAACACAGAACCTGTCCTCTAGGCACTCCACCTAGTGGTACAGACCAACAGGGGATCAGCAGTCCACACCACAGGGTGAGGGTAACAGGCTAAGAAAGATAGGGGCACAGGACGTCTGGGGAGCACACAGATGGGACCTCTGGCCTAGCTGTCAGAGCATTTCCCAGGATACTTTCCCGAGAGTCATGTCTGAACCAAGTCTATGAGTGAGGGGTCTGTGTGGCTGGGTGTGTTAAGGAGACAGGGGTAAAAGGCCACATGTCCAGGCAGAAAAAGTAAAGTGCAAAACAGACCCCTGGCCCTCCCAGAACTGCAGGGACTTCAGCAGGGCTCCTGTAAATCAAACATGGCATGAGATGAGAGCTGATTACAAGATGGTCTCAAGAGACATACAGTATCTCCAAAGAATGGAGGCAGCAGCTGGACCTGCTGGCATGAACGTTAATTTGCCCAGAGAGAATGAGGCCGAATTCTCACACCCACATGTCAGTCACACACAATTACGACTGGATTTTCCCTGGCAGTTCAGTAACTAGGACTCCGTGCTTTCACTAGTGGCCAAGGGCGCAGGTTCAGTCCCTAGTTGGGGAACTAAGATCCCACATGCTGTGCAGCATAGCCAAAAAAACCTAAAATACTAAAAAAAAGGGAAAAAAAACACAGTTGCTCCTCTCATCACAAGAGTTATATCAGTTTGCTCAAGATTTCATGTGGTCTGCAACACCAATATGGCCTGCACACATTCTTCCTTAAAGCTTAAAGCCCTCAAGTAACTCACAACCCACCTGATGGTCAATCAGCAGTTCCTCTGGGTAGAGCTCCTCACAAAATTCACAAGGCAACATGGTCTCGTCAACTGCACCTAGGTATCAGGCCACACAGACTCAAAGTGAAAAACACACTTGATTCAACCTTTTATACCCCTTAGAGGGGGTTGACAGGAAAATCTGATTTCCTTAAAACTATTAAATATGACGACAAAATATATTTTCAGACCCAAACAAAGTCTTTATGATCAATAGATACTTGCAGTAGAACTTCTAAAGAATGTACCTGGAAGAAATGTATCCTAAAAGGAAGTCTGAAGAAAGAAGGAAGCAGGGGTGAACAAAGAGAATGGTGAACACATAATACACAAAATGATAAATATGAGCATATAAAACAAGAGAACTCTGCACCAGCGGTTAAGAGGAAACAACGGAGGACACTAACATCCACCAGTGGATTTAAGTCACAAAGGGGTGGCCCATGTTCTACAGGTACCGTGCTAACTGAGAGAAGTGTGAGGAGGCCGCCTAAACTTAGACTTCATGAAGTTAGATAAGCATGCTGAAATTTCCAGGGCGACTACTACAAGAACTACAAGAGAATATAAAGTCCAAACCATTCATTCATGCGGGATCTGGAAAGATCCGACAAGAGTGAATGAAACATGCAAACAAAGAAAAAAGTCAATAAAGCAATCTAAGAAATGACCAAGAAAGGAGAAAGTAAACTACACTGAATCCAGAGTCTTCATTTGTCACAACTATGCTATTAAAATTTTACTTTCTTCACCAATCTAAATGCTCAGGTCTGAGCCCTGGTTGGGAACTAAGATCCCACATGCCATACAGCTTGGCCAAAGAAAAAGAAAGACTCAAATATCTGGATCCAGGACCAATTCCTATTCTATATCAACAAAATGTTCGAAGTTAATCCTACTGTCCTTAAGGTCATTATTCCTACAGTAACATGAAGAAAAACCACAACTGAGAACTGCTTAATTTTCAGGTCCCTAAAGTCTTACAAACTGAGCATTTTAAACATGACATGCCTTTCTCAAACATATTGTTCTCTAAACAAGAGACCCAAAGGGTGACTCACTGCTCATAATCCAACTTTCATTTTTAAAAACTTAGTTTTAATCCAATCATACTAAAAAAAAAGAACTGGTTTTAAATGGGGGTGGAGAACCAAAGTTCTCTGCAGATGAAGGGCAACTAATAAGTACAGAACAGAAGAGAGAAACACAAGAATCACCAGTTTACAACTGCCGTAATAATACCTGATTCAAGCATGAAACATCAATGCACACGAAAACTGCTGGTTAAGACTGTGAGTATCCTGTTCCCCAGCAATCTAGAAACAGCATCCTACACGCAGCTAATACGAAGCAAAAAGGCTACCTGCACAGAGGTATCTGACAGACTCCACTCTAACAAACAGGACAAACTGAAATCTTGAGGAAGACACAGCATGGCTGGTATAGCACTCCTGCCAAAACTAGAACATGAACTTAAACATGGGAAAATAATCAGACACATCTTAACTGAGAAAGCAGTCTACAAAACAGCAGGCCTGGATTCTCCAAAAATGCCAAAGAAAGAAAAGAGGAGGACGGGTGCTTCCCTAGTGGTACAGTGGCGAAGAATTCACCTGTCAATACCAGGGACACAGTGTGATCCCTGGGCCAGGAAGACCCCACATGCCGCTGAGCAACTAAACCTGTGCACCGCAGTTACTGAAGCCCATGCCCCCAACAAGAGAAGCTACCGCTGTGAGAAGCCCGCATGCCCCAGCTACAGAGCAGGCCCTGCTCACTGCAACTAGAGAAAGCCCACACACAGCAACAAAGACCCAGCACAGCCAAAAATAAAGTAAATACGTTTTTTAAAAAAGAGGGAGAGGGTAGGAAACCAAACTAAAAGAACCTAGAAAGAATTAAATGTATAATGCATAATCCTGGATTTCAAAAACAAAATTAAAAAGCTCTAAAGGACACTATGTATAAGTAAGGAACTCTGCTGAAAGTGATATTTGTATTGTGTTCACATAGGAGAATGCCCTTATTCTAAAGAAATACATCTTAAGACCATTCAGGGATAAAATGTTATGTCAGCAACTTATTCTCAAATGGCTCAGGAGGAAAGAAATATAAAGAAGTGGAAATACTAAAATTGATGAATATAAATGAGGGGCATATATTAATAGTCACTGTACTTACTATTCTTGACAATTTTTAAAGAAGAGTTGAGAAAAGCAAATAAATGAAATTAAAAAAAACAAATTCTAACTCATGAAAAACTTGCAATCTTATATGAATTGTGACAGAGAGACAGAGGCTAGTGCAGAATAAACAAACACACCCCTGATGTCATTCAGAGCGCTGGGACCTTCACGCGACTGGTCTGCCTCATATATGACCCTCCAGAAGTCCTGCTCTGCCAAGGTGGGGGCCTGGCCTTCATTCTGCAGACTTAGGGCCAACATGAAGTCCAAATTTGCACTGTCTTCACCACGCTCCTTGGGGGTCTGCCGGCTTCTATTCCTTTCCTGCCTTTCTTGTTCTTCCACTGAGGGGAGGGAAAAAAAATAACAACTAGTATTTAAGAAATGTTAGATATGCTGCCATCCCTTAGTTCAAGTCCAGGCCTAGCAAATATTCAAGGTTTTCAGGAATCTGTGCAGGAACAAAAGAGGCCCAGTCCTACAGTGCTCACAGGAATCCAAATATTAAGACTGCCATGATAAAAGGCTCCATTATTATTCTAATTGTTTTATTAGTAAGTAATATGAGTGAACTGTAACTATGAAACAGGCACTATGCTAAGCATTTTACACGTATTTTCTATTCAGATAGTAAAAAGTCTGCCTGTAATGTGGGAGACCAGGGTTCAATCCCTGGGTTGGGAAGATCCCCTGGAAAAGGGCATGGCAACCCACTCCAGTATTCTTGCCTGGAAAATCCCATGGACCAAGGAACCGGTGGGCTACAGTCCATGCGATCACAGTCAGTCAGACACAACTCAGCGACTAACACACTTTCTGCGTGATAGCAGAATGGTTTAAAGCATGGGGTCAGATGGTCTGAATTCAAACTCCAGCTCTACCACTTACCTACCCTCAGAAAACTGTTTTGAGAACTAAATGAGTTAATACAAGTAAAGCACTCTGTAAATGCCTTTAGGCACGCAAGCGCACACTCAGTAATGTCAGCTCTGAACAGCACTGTCACCCAACAATAATTCAATAGCAAAGAGGTTCTATAGGAAAGTTAAGTATTCCTCATGTTACAGTCAGGTTTCTATAATTAAGATCTATCTGGTTCCAAAGCCCTGTTCCCATTTGCCCAGATCCTGATACCATTCCAGGTTTCTACTCCCAGACACAACTCACACAGATTATTCTGAATTGGAAACTGGGCTGTCATGCTCCTTTGGTTGGTGGTTCTACTTTGGAAAAGGTCTGATTCAAAGGCTCTCAGGGGCCTTCGAGGGAGCCTCATGGGTGGGTCCAGAGCCTCAATCTGTCTGAGTTGGGACGCAATCCAGATCCTATCTGGACCCCAAGACTCATCATACGCGTTAGGTGGCATGGCAGCCTCGGCTCTCTTTTCCTCCACCTCTCTCCCACACACTTCAGGGTGAGTCTTCAGATCTTTCACCAGGACATTGCGCCCACAGGTGCCACATAACTCCGTCCGGGCACCACAGTAATCTTCATGGTCCTTCAGTTTGAGAACAGAAAGTTCCAGATCACAGTGCTGGCAAAGGGCAAGCCGTAGAGGACACTCAGTCTCCTGCAAAACAGAATAATGAGGCAGTTAATATTCCTAAGAGAGGTCATGCTGTCGCATAGTGCAAGAAAAGCAAAAAGTATTTACAAAAATATTCTCTTCCAACCCTAGCTCTGCCTGCCATTCTATGTATTTAAGAGTCACAGCTTCCCTCTGTCCTGCCACCAGATTCTACAAAGGGAAAGAAAATCTTATGAGGAAACTATTCACTACTTACAGCCACCCTATCGTCATCTTGTGTACACATTACAAAGGAACCCAAAATCAGCCAGCGAAGTCCAAGGGCAAACAGCAAAAGCAGAGCAATTCCCATAAGCTTGTCAAAGCTCCCCCAGACCAATTTCCCCTTACTACTCTGATTTAAGTACCTGGCAATGAGGAAAAGGGATCGTCCTTTAGAAAGACACTGACTCTTCTAATCTGCACATTTGTATGTAGCACTGGCTTTTTTCACTTTTTGTTCTTTTTAAAATATTTATTTACTCATTTATTTACTTGGCTACGCCAGGTCTTTGTTGTCACACACAGGATCTTGAGTTGCTGCATATAGGATCTAGTTCCCTGACCAGGGATCGAACCTGGGCACCCTACACTGGGAGTGGAGTCTTAGCCACTGGACCACCAGGAAAGTCCCAATACTGCCTTTAAACTAACCAAATAAATCAAGAATCATCAACAAAGGGACTTCCCTGGCCTAATAAAATGTAGGTCAAATGCTTAGAAAAAGCAATGAAAGAGTGCCAAATAAGATGTTTATATCTGAGCTTTGGGGTCTTGAAGTAGTCGTTTTTATATTTTCCAAGTTTTCTACATTGAGTATGAATCACCTTTCTAAATTATAAATTAATAAGTTAATAGCTTTTTTCAGGTACATAGAATGAAATGCACAAATCATAAGTACATACCTTAATGAATTTTTACATGTATATACACACTCCTGCATGACCACCAACTAAACAGTTGTTGGGATTTATTAATTGGTGAATATGTTTATGTTCATTCAAAATACACACACACACACGGACTTCCCTGGTGGCTCAGGTGGTAAAGCGTCTGCCTGCAATTGAGACCTGGGTTCGATCTCTGGGTCAGGAAGATCCCCTGGAGAAGAAAATGGCAACCCATTCCAGTCTTCTTGCCTGGAGAATCCCATGGACAGAGGAGCCTAGCGGGCTACAGTCCATGGGGTCGCAGAGTCATGACTGAGTGACTTCACGTACAAATATATATGTATGTATAGGGCTTCCCTAGTGGTCAGGTGGTGGAGAATCCCCCTGCCAATGTAGAGGACACAGACACGATCCCTGGTCCAGGGATATCCCAAGTACCTCAAGGCAACTGAGCCCATGGGCCTTCTGAAGCTGGCACGTCCTAGAGTCTATGCTCCACAAGAGATGCCACGACAGTGAGGAGCCTGCACACCACAAGAGAGCAGCTCCCACTCACCGCAACTAGAGAAAGCCAAAGTGCAGCGACAAAGACCCAGCACAGCCAACAATTAATTTAAAAAAACAGCACACACTTATTCAACTATGTCCAATTTTATCTCAACTAGACACCAAATGATACTATGTTCTCTCTTGTCAAATGCTAAGAATTTGTTTGGGTGTAAACAGCATGTCACCCAAGCGATCAAGAAGTCAAAATGGAACTAGAAGATAGAAGGCAGGCTGTGTGCTAAAGAGGCTGTACCACACTGGCCATCCCAGGCTTGGTTTAGCGCCAGGTGAGCCTGCCAACAGTCAAACCCCAGCAGGAAGGACTCGGTTCCAAAGACTCTGAGGCTTGAGCCTGAGGCACAGCAGCCGTGCAGTCAGATCTGGCAGCAGACAGTCGAAGTCTCAAGTGGGCTCAAACAGGCTTTAAGAGGCAGTGTGCCTGGCGCAGGCGGAGAACAAAGGCTCCACAAGACTGGCTTTCTGCTCTGCAGGCAGCTCTGTAATCTCAGCAAGACTGGCCCCATGGTAATTCCCTTCACGGTACAGGGAAACTAACCTCGTGCTTCTTTAGCTGCCTTTTCTCCAACTTCTTGTTACACTTGCAGGTCACCTAGGGTAAGAAGCGAGACTCAGTAAATGGGCTCTGTGACAACACGCTCACTTGCTGTTACACAACAGCAAGTCTAATCCGTTTCTGAACATTTGAGTACGTGGTGGTTCACCTGACAGTGTTCTGTAGCCATGTGCGTCTCCATGTCAGATTTGGGAAATGGTTCCTTGCAGACAGGACACATACCAATGTTCCTTTGACAGTGGATCTCATGGATGGTAAAGTTAAACACAGGAATTTCTTTTTTGCTACAGAAATAGATCAAAGAAAAAGGCAAGAATTACTGACATCTATGCCCAGAGGAATCACAGGGAAATCTGTCTGGTCCAGTCTTCAGACTCCATTGCTTCTCTTTAGTGAGGACCTAACGAATAAGCTCTGTGACTGTCACTGCCCCTGCTTTCCAAGAATTAACTCCTGAAGGTTTTCAGTCTTCCATGCAACACTGAGTTCTCAGTGCTGTGCACAACCTCTAAAAGCTCAGCCTCACTTTCTAGACGTCAGAGTTCATCACAACCAACAACATGAAGTCAGATGCCATGAGAAGCTAGCTGAGCTAGGCTTTTCCAAAACCATCCATGCTCCAAAGCACAACGATCCACTCTAGGATTTAAAAAAAAAAAAAAAGTCTACCATTTACTTTCAGTCTCAGCTACCTTTAATCACATTAGATTTTATACCACTGAAGTCAAACCAAAAGGGGCAGATGCCAGCTTTGGGATAGTCAGTGGGGAAGGGATCCTGCCCCCTTTATGTCTCACATGTCTTTCAAAGCAGGTTGGACATGAACTGGGAACAAGTTCTCTGGTTGGGTTGGTATAAACTTTACTGCAGAAATGTACCAAAAGGAAATCCTGAATCCCTTCCCCCAGAGTACACATACACTCAAACTAGAGGCACAAAACATTCAAAGGCCTTCCTTTTGCTCATCCAGTTATGACCATTAGAAATCTCCAATTTCAGTCTAACTAAAGGAAGCATTAAAAGAATGTGCCTGTAAGTATGTCACCTAGGATAAATTTTCAGAAAACAAAACACTGAACAGGATAAATACAGACAGTTACACAATAAATCTGTAATAACCTGTTTCACCTCTGAAGCTGAATACTACAGAGACCTTCTCCCACATCAAGTTGTAGATTATTTCTCTTTTATAGTTTTCATCTTCAGACATAGTCTAAGAAACATTTCAAAATAGGATGACAGATGTGCCTCCAGCTAATCATACTCCCAATCTGAAAGACTAAGGCACCAAAAAAAAAAGGAAATTCATTTTTATCCAAAGGTAGAACCATCAAGGCACGCACCTTGATGTCACTTGTACCCTAGTCATCGAGGCAGCTCTCAAAACAAAACTGGAAGGGGACGCAGAGTAACAATCAAGTGTGAGAGATGGAAAGGAAACTCAGAATGGGTAAGAGGGAAACGACCAAGGCTTTGACATCCTTAACGTCCCCTATTTTACCAAAATTCCCAGCTTTCTAAGAAAACCATCAGTTTTAAATTAATTCAGCTTAAGTTTTCAAAACTGAAGAATATTAAAATATATAGTGGAAGGAGCTATAAATCAAAGTTATCATTTAAATCTATTAAACTAATAAATATTAAAATTAGTAAATCCTAGTATTAAAGATGTTATGAAACTAGTACTCTTAACAGATTGCTGGTGGTAGTATAAAACCACTGCTTTTAAACAGTCTAAAACTACATTTCTATTTCTAAGACCATTAACAGTTAAAGTATGTTTAATAAAATAAAGACCCTGTCAGTTCAATTCAGTTCAGTCGCTCAGTCGTTACCGACTCTTTGCGACCCCATGAATCATAGCACACCAGGCCTCCCTGTCCATCACCAACTCCTGGAGTTCACTCAAACTCATGTCCATCGAGTCGGTGACGCCATCCAGCCATCTCATTCTCTGTCGTCCCCTTCTCCTCCCGCCCCCAAACCTTCCCAGCATCAGAGTCTTTTCCGGTGAGTCAACTCTTCACATGAGGTGGCCAAAGTATTGGAGTGTCAGCTTTAGCATCAGTCCTTCCAATGAACACCCAGGATTGATCTCCTTTAGAATGGACTGGTTGGATCTCCTTGCAGTTCAAGGGACTCTCAAGAGTCTTCTCCAGCACCACAGTTCAAAAGCATCAATTCTTCAGCGATCAGCTTTCTTCACAGTCCAACTCTCACATCCATACATGACCAGTGGAAAAACCATTGCCTTGACTAGACGGACCTTTGTTGGCAAAGTAATGTCTCTGCTTTTTAATATGCTATTTAGGTTGGTCATAACTTTCCTTCCAAGGAGTAAGCGTCTTTTAATTTCATGGCTGCAATCAGCATCCACAGTGATTTTGGGGATTATGAAGATTTTCATTAGTATCATAAAATGGTAAAAAATGGAAAACCATTAAAAATACCTAAACTATAAGGCAACAGTTAAATACTGTATACCAACAAAGCACAGGAAGCAAAGCCATATCCTGATTGCAAATCCTGTGTGCACAGATGCCATGAAAAATTAAAGCCAGCAGTTACCTCTTACAGTGCTGAGAGTCTAGATTCTTTTTTAGTAATTTTGACAACAATTTTCTTTAAACAGTCAAAGTCAAGAAAATAAATGTCTGGTCTTTATTTCACAGGGCTCTTCAGGACAATCTACTGACACAGAGCATTCATTCAACATGTATAATGCCACTAAAAACTTTAGGATTAAAAAATATTGAGGACCATGACAAAAAGAAGCAAGAATCAAAAGCAGTTGTCAGGTAAGATCACAGAGCATTTACAATGTCATCTTTTGGGAAACCTTGAAAGAAGATAAAAGACAACTACAACAATTACACAAAATGGTTGCCTGATGGTTACTTTTTTAAAATTTAGCTGCCAAGGTAGTTCCATGAAAAGTTCTAAAGAGAGACCAAATACTAATATTCTTGCCTCCTACCTACAGATAAAATTAAGATGTTTTAAATGAGAACACATTCAATTCTAGATAAAACTGCTAAAAGTCCCAACGAAGAACTAGCCAAGTTAGAGATGAAATTTCATTTTTCAAGGTTTCCAGAAAAATCCCCAGCAGGCTTCCAAATGACATAGAACCATGCAAAAATAAGAAGTCAAAGTCTTCTAACACTGAAGCTTCTGTTTTTGAAACTCAAATTCTCCCATCAACGGACAAAACAGTAAGAAAAGTGGTAACATAAAAAAAAAAAAAAAACAACACCTTCAATCACAGCAAATTATTCTTTTTCCTGGCCCAGGAGGTTTAACTGCAGCGCATACTCTGATGAGCACCTTAACTTTTCTTAGGGAACAACAGGAATATGGCTCTAAAGACAGAATTTTAAAACCTGGAATTTAAACAGGGCTAATTAGATGGGAGGATTGTACTGGCTTGGTCAGGTTTCCATGCTAATCTGCCTTTTTTCTTTAAATTGCTTTGGCTTTGAATAACCTTGTTTTCATTAGCTTTCCATTAACTTACCCTTTCTTTTTTTAAAAAAAAGTCCCTTAGCATAGGGACATTTATATACAGTCCTAGGTTTGAGATTCCTTCAAAATGTAGTGGACTGAAAAAATGAGAATCTCTTAACTGATGTTAAAGCCAATATGTCTGTTTCTTTCTAAAAACACAATGTTTTCTTGTGATTATTTGTATAATTGATTACTAGACTTGCATCAGAAACTGTACATGTAAAACCTAAACAGAGCTAAAATAGTTTTTTTAAAAGGTGAAAGGGACAGCGGCACCGTACCAAAAAAATACCCTATAAGGCAAGACATCCTCACAGAAATAAAATCTCAGTTCCATTCAGGGAAAGAATATTGTGACCAGCAGTTGTTCTGATTGTATCCTAATGCTGCCGAGAAGCTGAGGTTAGAAAGCAAAAGGCAATTAAAAAAATAAAAAATTTTATCAGGCTCATCTTTCAACAGCCTCTCCTTCTACCACAATTTGGTAAGTTAAATATAGCACAGGTAGTTCTGCTTTGCTTTTGCTTTCAGTAAGGGAACTTGGATATCCCTAAAATGCCAAGTTCTTGAGAAAGTCCAACCAGAAATCAGCTGATTACAAGCTGCACTCCCAAGTTTCATTTCAGCAGAAAAGAGTTGCTCTTTCTCGTCACTCTTGTCAGTTAAAAAAAATGAATATAAGAAAGCTTGACATTCAAGTCTGCACCCTGTCGTTCTACTAACAGTTCTGGAATCATGCGGGACTGCTGAAAAGACTTTGACTAAACTTTTTTTTAAAGCAATGGAACATTCTTTCAGTAAAATCCTTTACAAAAACAGCTGAGCTGTTCTGTTGTACACATAGAGCCAAGTTCACACTAAACCATGATCCCATTCAACCTCAAGACAGCCGCTGCCACCATTCAGGGAGGTCCTTGCAACACACTTTGAAAAACACTGCTCTAGTCCAAACATTTCATTATACTTTTATTACCTTTAAAAAACATATGATATTTTTCAGGAAGACAAAAAAGAAATTCTTGAACCTATAGGTCAGAAAAGTGAGGATTCAAAGCCGTCAAGTGCCTTGCCAAAAGTTATTAACTGACTCACGGTAGGAACCAGACCCCTAACTCCCAGCTCCATCCCATTGGTGTGTCACTGCTCTACGCTACCTAAACCAATTACCTTGTGGAATTTCTAAAACAGACAATTTTATCCAAAATTGTTTCAAAAAAACTTTAACCCCATATATTTGCATGACATGTTATATAGCTCCAATTTTAACCTGCCAACTATTAAACCAACTGTTTATAGAACTGTCCTCATTCCAATAATATTTCTTCGATTTCTTACCAATTGTCACACAGTCGAGTGTCCTGGTCATTTAGAAATTCAGCCATCTTGAGCTGTTCCTAAAAAGCAAAAAAGGAAGAAGTAGGATCTTTCCATTTCATTTCTGTTTTAAGAATGACCACACACACACACAGTACACAGAAAATGTCACTAAAACCAGTTCATGTCAGTTAACACCCAACACACTTGGGTCTGACTATTTTCATTTTCATTTTAAAATAACTTGACTTGCAGGGCTTCCCTGGTGGTTCAGTGGTAAGGAATCCACCTGCCAATGTAGGAGACACGAGTTCGATCCCCAGTCTGGAAAGATCCCACGTGCCACAGCAATTAAGCCCTTGTGCCACAACCACTGAGCCTATGTTCTAGAGCCCAGGAACGGCAAAAAGAGAAGTCACCACAATGAGAAGCCCGCACACCACAACCAGAGTAGCCCCTGCTCTCTGCCAACTAGAGAAAAGCCCACACAGCAGTGAAGACCCAGAACAGCCCAAAATAAGTAATTAACAACAAAAAATAAACATAATTTGACTTGCAAAAACAGCACAAAGAACTCCCACATATCTCTCACCCAGTACATCATAAATAACCATAGTAAAATTACCAAAGGGTGGGAAACTAACACTAATACAATACTAACAACTAATCTACAATTAGTTAATTTCACAAATCATGCACTAATACCCTTTCTTGGGTTCAGGATGCAATCCAGAATCAAATATTGCATTTATTTGTTACTTCTCCTTAATCTTCTTTGATCAGAGATATTTTTTCAGTCATTCTTCTTTTTTTTGACCAAGCAGCATGCAGGATCTTAGTTCCCCAACTAGGGACCAAACCCTCAAACCCATGCCTCCTGTAGTGGAAGAACGGAGCCCTAACCACTAAACCACCAGCAATTCCTTCAGTCTTTCATCCTGCATGACCTTGTTAAATATACTGGCTAGTTATTTTGTAGAATATCCTTCAAGTTGAATTTATTTGATGTTTTCCTGTGCTTAATACATTTTTGACAATGTATTAAGTGTGATGTGTGCTCATCTCAGGGCATTATATCAGAAGTGATGTTGTGCTCATCTCAGGGCATTATATCAGAAACCACATGAAGTCAACAGTCATTAATACTGATGATGCAAACTTTGATCACTTCATTGAAATAGTGTCTGCCAGATTTTGCCACTATAAAGACTTTGCTTCTTTCTAAACAAGATGTCAATGCAGAAAGCAAAGTTTTGGCAACCTGAATACCAGTATTTACAATACTCAGATTACCCCTTTCCATGACGCAAAAATGGTCTAAAATACTGCCCCTTAGTAGGGCTCTTGGTTTACACCTTTCCAAACTAACACTTTTCAAAACACCTACTCGTTCATTCAACATAATTAAGACCATGTGCCACTTGTACCCTAGTCCTAACAATACAAAATAACAAAATATACTGTCCAGTCTCTAACACAACAACAATTTAGTGATAGGGAAAAATTAGCAAAGAAACTGATGAGTACCTTGATGTTAAAGTTAAGTAGACAAACGGAGATTGAATGAAGGGAATCTACTCTAGATAAGGGTGGTCAGGGAAGACATTTCTGAGGACATGACATATTTGAAAAAAAGACCTGAAGCACAAGGATCCATCCATGCAGAGGAAGATAAGAGGATGGAATAGAGAAGAAAACGGTAACCCATTCCAGTATTCTTGCCTGGAGAATCCCATGGACAGAGGGGCCTGGTGGGCTGCAGTCCATGGGGTCGCAAAGAGTCGGGCACGACTGAGCGACTAACACTGCTGATGGCTAAACGCTTTTACATGGACAATCTTTTCACCCAGACCACAATCCGACGAGGTGAAAAAGTCATCACCCCCATTTCAGAGACCGCGCAAGAGGAAATCCGGGGAAGACAGCTGCTGCACGGTTCTGAGTCGGGGCCTCGAACCCGGGCCCGTCCGCCAACAGCCCACGCCAGGCCACCCGCGGCCCCTCTCAGGTTGGCCGCTCCGGACTCGGGCCCGGCCCCGCCCCGCCCCGCCGGGGCGCGGTGCCCACCGCGCGCTCCGAACTACGGCCGACTCCCAGCCCCGCGGGGCCAAGGCCTGGAAGGGGTGGTACCGCCGGGAGCTGTCGAGGCTCCGCTGAAGAGGAGCAAGGACGGCCCTTCCCGCTGGCCAGGACAGACTCCGCGACGCGGGCATCTTTCTTTTTTTTTTACGAGAAATCCCGCGATCCCAGGGGCCCACAAAAGCCCACCCTCGGGATGCCGGCCTCCTCCCGAAACTGGAGGCCGCAGGAGGTTCCCCAGACGCCGGCCACCGCTTCTCTCACCTGGGACGAGACAACAGACGCCAAACCAACCCTCCAAGCTGCCGACACTGAGCCTCTACGGTGAGTCCCCGCGGCTGAACAACGGCCCCCGAAACCGCCTCACCACTTCCGAGCTTCACGGAGGAGCGCTCCCATTGGCCAGGAGCGAACCCGACTCTCTGTCCATTGGTCGGCACCGTTGTCGTTCTCAGAGCCCCTCCTTCTGCGTGCCGATTGGCTCCGCAGGGCTCCGCGGGGCGTGTTCCTAGGAGTCCCAACCCCTGCACATCTGGAAGGAGCGGCAGTGATCGGAGCTGTGAGCCTAGATCTATGACCCTGCAGTTTCTCCTGACACATGCTAATAATATTTGCATGAATAAACTCTGTACAAACATTACTAATATTCCTTATATATAAAGATAACTAACGGCATTTGTTCTCTTGTCATGGGCCATTAATACTTATTAGTCATTCTGGTTGCTATTATAATGCCCTCGTGCCAAGACATCTGCAAGACTGCCCATATTTGAGCACTTGGCTTTTTACAGTGAAAGAGCAAGTGCATGACAGGCAGGTTTCAGTTTCAGATTCTCAACTTGCTGCCTGAATAGATTCTCTGAATTCCTCCTCTCTCATGAATTATACATATAAAATAGTTGAATATAGAAGAGAACATATTATTTACAATATAGCAATTCGATTTTTTTGCAGATTATAATTGCAAGATATTCATGACATAGTGGTAAGCAGGAGAAGCAGGTCACAAAGCATTGTTTATTTATAACAGTATAGAATGCTTAGCTTAAATGGAAAGTAAATCTCTGTGATTCCCAAGATATAAAGTTCAAAATCAGGCAAAATTAATCTAAGGTTAGAGAAGTTACTATAACGGTTCCCATTTGGAGGGTATGATCTGCAAGGAAATATGAGAAAGATTTCCAAGTACTGGAAGTGTTCTATAACTTGATCTGCAAAGTGGTAAACACAGATGTACTAATTAGTAAACAGTCACTAGGCTATACAGTTAGGATTTAAACACTTTTCACTGTATGTTAAAGATAACATACCATTCTATATTGTCCTACCCCTTGACTACTTTTTTTGTAATACTACACATTCAGCCTTGAAGATCTACTCATTTTTAGCTCCTATATCTGAAGCATCTTTACACTTTTTCAGCGGTCATTCCATTCTGTGATGTGCCATGATTTATTCAACCAGTTCCCTATGGATAGACATTTCGGCTACAAAATGCTTTTTTAAATTTTATTTAAAATTTATATAAATTTATTTATTCATTGCTGTGTGGGTCTTCATTGCTGTATGGGCTTTTCTCTAGTTGAGGAGAGCAGGGGGATACTGTCTAGTTGCAGGTGCAATGCCCGGACTTCTCACTGTTGCTTCTCTTGTTGCTGAGCATGGGCTCTAGGCACATGGGCTCAGTAGTTGCAGTTCCCAGACTCTATAGCACAGGCTCCACAGGTGTGGTGTGGCGCACGGACTTAGTTGCTCTGCAGCATATTGGATCTTCCCAGATCAGGGATCAAACCCATGTTTCCTGCATTGGCTGGAGGATTCTTTATCACCGAGCCACCAAGGAAGCCACAAAATGCTATTTTTTAATACACCATAACCAGTACCTGATATCCACAACTACATCAGCACCAGCCTCATTGATTTGCTCAGCAGATTTATAGAGGGTACCATATGTGCGAGGCCCCAGATGAGATCCTGGAGCTTTACTGGCAAACAACATGTCAAGCTCCCTGCCTTCCCAGAAGCTTGCCAGGAAGAGAGGCACAATGGCAATGACAATAACTATGATACTCCTGTGGTATAATAAAGAACACAATGTATCTGATTTTTATTCCTGGCACAGAAAAACCTTGGAATTTCCTGAGCAAATAGGAGCATCTATGTTATGCTAGTGAGGTGACTCAAAGTGATAGATACAGAATGGTGGGCTGGGGACTTCCCTGGTAGTTCAGTGGGTAAGACTTCATGCTCTCAATGCAAGAGGCCCCAGGTCCAATTCCTGGTCAGGGAACTAGATCCCACATGCTACAAATAAGACCTGGCCCAGCCTAAACAAATAAATATTGGGGGAAAAAAAAAAAAGAATGGTGGGCTGGTCCCCAGAAAGACCAATCACATATTAGAGGATTGGAATTTTCCACTTCCAGAGAGGGGAGGGGTCTGGAGGCTGAGTTCAGTCAGGTGACCAGTGATTTCATCTATCTTGCCTTTAGTGATGAAACCTCAGTAAGAACTCTGGCACTTAGGCTAGAGGGAGCTTCTGGATTGGTGAACCTATTGTGTGCCTGGAGCATGACACACCCTGACTCCACAGGGAGAAGGCACCAAAACTGTGTGTTGTCCCTCAGGCTGCATCCTATGTGTCTCTTCATTTGGCCGTTCCTGGTCTCTATCCTTTACAATCAAGCAGTAGTTGTTAGTACTTTCCCGAGTTCTGTGGGTCATTCTGTGCTGTGTTGTGCTAAGTGACTTCAGTCATGTCCAACTCTTTGTGATCCTAGGGACTGTAGCCTGCCAGGCTCCTCTGTCCTTGGGATTCTCCAGGCAAGAATTCTGGAGTGGGTTGCCATGCCCTCCTTCAGGGGATCTTCCCAACCCAAGGATAGAACCCGTGTTTCCTGCGGCTCCTGAATTACAGCCAGATTCTTTACCGCTGAGCCACTGGGGAAGCCTGTGGGTCATTTTCGTGAATTATCAAACCTAAGAGAGTCATGGGAAACCCTAAATTTGAAGCCAATTGGTCAGAAGTATGGTTGATCTGGGGACTCCTGAAGTGTGACCGGCAGTTGACATGAGTGCCATCTTGTTGAGGATTATAAGATCTGTTTTTCATGCACAGCAATTAACTTCTGACAACAAATGTGTACGAGTTTCTCCTCACACTGACAACCAATCCTCCAACCCCTTGATCTTCAACTGGGTATCCTACAGTTTAATTCAAGTCTCACACTAACTACCTGATCCCACAAGTTAAAGGCTCAGTCCCACAACACTGCTCCTCCTCCCCCCACTTCAGATGCTAGTCACAAGCCCAGTTTGTCACCATGCTTCTGACCAACGAGCTATAAATTGAAGATTCCCACAATTCCCTCCTCGTATTTGATAATTTGCTATATTGGCTCACAGAACTCAGAGAAACACTTTACTTCCTTTCCCTGGTTTCTCATAAAGGGTGTTATAAAGGATGCAGTTAGTTTATCAGCCAAACTAAGAGGTACACAGGGCAAGGTCCGAATGGGTCCCAAGCACAGGAATGTCTTTCCCTGTGGAGTTCAAGTGGGGTATCTTCCTGACATATGGAAACTCCCTGAAGGTCATAGTTTAGAGGTGCTTATGGATGTGAGTTTGAGCAAACTTTGGAAGATAGAGGAGTGTAGTCTGTGGGGTCACAGAGTCAGACATGACTTAGTGACTGAACAACAAGGGAGGTTCAGTTACACAGGCGTGACTGATTAAATCATTGTGGCCATTTGTGATAAACTCAGTACGGCCCCTCTCCCTTCTCTAGGAGGTGGGCAAAGGGGGAGACTAAAAATTCTAATGCTCTAATCACCTGGTTGGTTTACCTGGTAACAAGCTATCCTAGGGACCCACCAAGAGTCACCTCATTAGTAAAAACTCAGGTGTGGTTGAAAGGAGCTTATATGAGCAACAAAGAATTCTCACCACTAACACTCAGGGAATTTTCCAAGGGTTTCAGAAGCTCTTAGGCCAGGAACTAGGACAAAAACCAAATATTTCTTTCTTATTTTATCACCATGTCACAGGGACTGAGTCTGTTCACGTTTGGAGGCAGGGGCTAACTCCAGACCTTAGCATCAGAATTGAGTAACTACACCCAGCTGGGGGTGAAACAGAACAGTTCAGGTGTAAGACCTCCCAGCCCACAGAGAGAGGGCTCTCCATTGCAGCGGCTTCTCTTGTGGAGCACAGGCTCTAGGGTGCTCAGGCTTCAGAAGTTGCAGTGCAAGGGCTCAGCAGTTGTTTCAGGGCTCTAGAGCACAGGCTTAATAGTTGTGGCCCATGGGCTTAGTTGCACTGAGGCATGGTGGATCTTGCTAGACCAGGGATCAAACCCGTCTCTCCCGCATTGGCAGGCAGATTCTTCACCACGGAGCCACAGGGAAGCCCAGGTTTCGGAAGTTTGAGACAGATTTTTCCACAGCAGCCATGTTACACTGGTGATTCCAATCCCAAACTGATTCACAAAATGTTACTCAATTTATAACAAAGCTGTCCCCTAATCCTATGAACTAAACAGAATCCTTTCAACAAAACTCCATTTTCACTAAGTCAACCAGAGTTGGGTTTTGTCTTGTCATTAATAATCTTGTCCTATTTAAAAAAACAACAACAACTGAAAGAACCTGAATCCTTGAGAATGTATCTCCTTTCCTCCCCCACCCCACCCCCACACACATATCCTATAGCCAGCAACAGAAAGGGAATAATTTGTCTCCTTGAAGCTGCTTTTTTGACCAAGAGGCTTCTAGGAAACCAACTTACATATAGGAATCCTCATGCTGTGCAATTACAAGGATAACTAATACTGTTCTCAGCAATAAAAAATAAACGGACGTGGGACTTCCCAGGTGGTCCAGTGGCTAAGACTCCCTACTTCCAAAGCAGAGGGCCCAGGTTCCATCCCTGATTGGAGAACTAGATCCCACATGCCTCAGCTGAGAGCTCATATGCTGCAACTAAAGACCCCACACGCAGCTATGAAGATGCCCCTTGAGCCGCAACTAAGACCCGGTGCAGTCAAATAAACACATGGACTGTGCTGTGCTAAGTTGCTTCAGCCATGTCCGAGTCTTTGGGATTCCATGGACTTTAACCTGCCCAGGGCCCTCTGTCCATGGGATTCTCCAGGCAAGAATACCAGAGTGGGTTGCCATGCCCTCCTCCAGGGGATCTTCCCAACCCAGGGATCAGATCTGTCTCTCTTATGTCTCCTGCATTGGCAGGTGGGTTCTTTATCACTGGTGCCACCTGGGAAGCCCAAATAAATACATAAATAAAAATAAATATTCAAAGAAAAATAATAGACTCAGCCAGCTACTCCAAATCTTTGTGGACTCCTTCGCTGCTCCTCAACCTCACCATGGCCTCTGCTGGTCTGCAAATACTGGGGATCATCCTGATGCTGCTTGGCTGGGTAAATGCCCTCATGTCCTGCGCCCATCCCCTGTGGAAGGTAACCATTTTCATCAGCAATGGCATTGTGGTGGCCCTGGTGGTGTGGGAGGGGCTTTGGATGGTCTGCATGGATGCAGTGCAAGGTGTACAACTTGCTGCTGGCGCTGCCCCAGGGCCTGCAGGCTATCTGAACCCTCTGCATCATCTCTCTACCTGTGGTCCCGCTCGGCCTGCTGGTCTACCTCGTGGGAGCCAAGTGCACCCCCTGCATGGAGGACAAGGATTCCAAGGCTTGTCTGGTGCTTATCTTCCAGATCATCTTTGTCATCTCAGCGGTCCTGACCCTGATCCCCAGGTGCTGGACAGCCCACACCATCATCCAGAACTTCTACAGTGCCCTAGTGTCTGAGGCCCAAAAGCAGGAGTTGGGGGCCTCCATCTACCTGGACTAGGTGATTTCTGGCCTATTGTTGCTGAGTTGAGGGCCACTGTCCTGCACCTGCCCTTCCTGGCGGGGGGGGGGTGGTCCGAGGGCTCCAGTCATTATATGGCCTGATACTCACCATCAGCTTACACACTTGGGGTCCCTCCAAGTGCCCCACTAAGAATGACATCTAATTTGAGTAGGGAAGTGGAGGCTTCTTTGACAGTGGAGCCCAAACTTTTGGGCTGGAGTCAAGGAGATGGTGATCCATGACAATTTTGGGCTGTTTTTGCTTTTTTATTGGGGGTGGGAGGGCAGTGGTTACTCCATTTGATAATCCACGTGGGCTGTGTTACTGGTGTTTCTCAGCTTTGAATGATGGAGCTAAAAAGGTGATGCTTCTGAGTTTCTGTCTTGCTCTCCACCCTGGACAACCCTGTCTTAGAGACCAGCCTGGAGCTCCGGGCCCCATGTGAGGGGTACTTGCTGTCCAGGGGCTCTCATCCTGTCCCCTGCTGATGCTGTCAGCAGGGCCTCTCTAGGTCTGTGGGGACAAGCCTTCCCTTGCTGGTCAAGCCTCTGGAACCCCCAGGGGCACTTGAGCCTCACAGAGCCTCCAGAAGAGCTGGTGACAAGTTACTGAAGACCCGCCCGCTCCATGTCTTCTGATCTCTGGCTGCTGGGTCCTGAGTCACGTCACCTCTGTGCTAACCCCTGACCCTCCTGTCCCCTGCCCCCGTGTACGTCTGCCTTGTCCTGCCTACACTCACCAGTTTTGACTGAATAAAGCATGTTTTTTTAAGTTAAAAAGAAAAAAAAAATAGATGGACTTCCATGGTGGTCCAGTGCTTAAGACTCTGCCCTTCCACTGCAAGGGGGTATAGGTTCCATCCTTGGTTGGGGAACTAAGATCTCGCATTCTACACGACTTTAACTTCTTACAAATGGGTTACTTTTATAAGTACACACACACAAAAAGAATAAAAATTTCTCCTTCTTCTCCTGATCTGCACAAGATGTATTGATGAGAGAATCCTAAGTCAGACTTTTATACTTGCTGACTGCTTTGTATGCCTTGTTGGTTGAATAATCTGGCATAATATAGTTTTCTTTTTTACCCTATTTTTCAGTTTTATTGAAGCATAATTTACAAACCCAGCAGCCATTTTAAGTGCACAGTGCAATTCTGACACCTGTAAATATGATTACAATCAAGATAGAGTTCCAATCATTCTTCTCAGTCTACACTGCTCACCCAGACCCTGGCAGCCCATGTGATGCTTTGTATATTTCAGGGTGAAATTTCATAGAAGTGGAATCATACAGCATGTCCACTTCTGTGTCCAGTTTCTTTCCCTCAGCATGTTTTTGATGTTCACCTATGCTATTGATTGTATCAATAATATATTCCCTTTATTGCCTAGTAGCTTTCCATTGAGCTTCCCTTGTGACTCAGTAAAATATCCACCAGCAATGTGGGAGACCTGGGTTTGATCTCTGGGTTGGGATGATCTCCTAGAAGAGGGCATGGCAACCCACTCCAGTATTCTTGCCTGGAGAATCCCCATGGACAGAGCCTGGTCACAAAGAGTCGGACACAACTGAGCAACTAAGCAGTAGCACTAGCTTTTCATTATATGGATATACCACAATTTGAGTTGATAGAATTGATTTCAGTTTTTCATTAATAAAGACAAAGCTGCTAGGAACATTCTATACAAATGTTTTGGGAGGACCTATGTTGTTTTTTATTAATTTTTTAAAAATTTATTTATTTGGCCACATAGTGTCTTAGTTGCGGCATGTGGGATCTTAGTTCCCCAACCAGGGATGGAACCCCAACCACGTCCTTCACTGGGAGCTCAGTCTTAGCTACTGGATCACCAGGAAAATCCAGGACGTATGTTCTGATTTCTCTTGGATTAATACTAAGAAGTGGAACTGATGGATCATATGGTAAGTCTATGTTTAATTTTACAAGAAGCTGCCAAATTGTTTTCCCAAAATGATTGTGCCGCTTAACATTCCCCCCAGCAGCATACGAGAGTTCCAGTTGTTCCACATACGCACGAACTTGATATAAATATGCTTTGAATAAATAGAAGAATAGCACGCTTCTATCTCCTGGGAACCACTCACTTTCTTCCCCTGCATGAGTGACCCAGAAGTTCCTCTGAATTCAGAGTTTAAAGTGGGAGGCATCATCCAGGGTACCAAGGAATAAAATAGAAATAATGACAAGCTCCAAGTTTACCTAACTCCCAGGGGTATCTTATTTTTACTGGCCTGTATCCAGCAGCAGAAATTTTTAAAAGTTTATCCAACACTTTATTGCTAACCAAAAGAGGCAGGTAGTGTGGGGTGATTTACAGCAGCAGCAGAAAGGGTTTAGGTGAGACTTGTTTACTAGGAGACAATCCGTAAAAGACGAATAGATGCAGTTCCCCTTCAGTTCAGTTCAATCGCTCAGTCATGTCTGACTCTTTGCGACCCCATGGACTGCTGCCACGCCAGGCTTCCCTGTCCATCACGAAGTCCCAGAGCCTTGTTTACTAGGAGACAATCTGTAAAAGAGGATAAGATGCAGTTCCCCTTAGGCAGTATTTCTCCAACTACAGTTTAAGAAACTTCCTCCCACCTCCCACCCACTTGTGCCAGGATCATTTGAGGGCTTGTTTAAGAATTGCAATATTTGATGTCAGACAACCCCTCATCTCTTATACCTGCAAATGCACCCGGCTTTAGAGATGCTGAATTTTGGGGAACAGGACCTGAACTTTTCCTCCCTTGACTCAGGCAGATGCAGCACTGACCCGAGTGGAATTCTGTTAAAGCCCTCAGGATAGGTATTGCCTTGCTGGTCCTGGCTCTGCCAAACTCAAACTGTTGAATCACATGGTAAGCCTATGTTTTAATTTTACAGGAAACTACAAAACTGTTCTCCCAAAGTGATTATACTAGGATGGGGAAGTGAAGGTCCCTCTCTTCTATCTAAAGCTGTCTGAGAAGCCAGAATGGACTTCCCCCACCCTCGCACTTGCCTGACTTTCCCAGCTCACAAACACTGTCCACCTCGCCCACCCTCTACCCCTCTCAGCCTCAGCCCCAGCTCAAGGTTAGGGCTTTCCCTAACAGAATGAAGCATTTCCTTGTGTCTTCAGCAGGCACCCTCGCTCTTCCCTTCCTCCCACATGCACTTGGCAGCAGCTGTCTGGAGTCACATATTCCTGGCCTGGTGCCTCACGCAGACTCTGACACATAGAAGGCACTCAATTCATACTTGCAGGATTACATCAAGGTGTTCCCGATGGTCATCTCCGATCTGTAGAAGTTGCTGATTTTCTTTATGAGCTGTTTCATATGAAATATTATAATGTAGTTTTATTTTTGTTTGGCCAAAATCAAATTTGTTTTCACTGAGTTGAATTCTGTTTTAATCTCAGGCATTCCATTTTCCCTTCCCTCAGGTCTTCCCAAGCTTCATCCATTCTCAGGTCCCTGGTCCCACCTGCCTGCATGCTCAGTCTCTCCAACGCTTTTTCAGATACACTGAGGGCCAACTCTGCCACCGGACACCGTCTCCCTTTCCACTCACCTTCTTCACTATCTCTGGAGCTAAGATAGTTTTGCTTTTTTTTTTTGCCACACAGCACAGCATATGGGATCTTAGTTCCCCAGGGATCAAACCTGTGCCCACTGCAGTAGAAACATGGAGTCTTAACCTCTGGACGGCCAAGGAAGTCCCTCTGTTTGTTTGTTTTTATCGAAGTATAATTGATTTACAATGTTGTGCCAATCTCTGCTGTATAGCAAAGTGACTCAGTTATACATATATATACATTCTTTTTCATTATGGTTTATCCCAGGAGATTGGATATAGTTCTCTTGTGCTATGCAATAGAAACTTGTTGTTAATGGGACAATATAGTTTTGATTTGTTTTCATTTGTACTGGGACAAATGACACAGTAAAGTACAGAAATCTTAAGGGTATAGTACAGTGAGTTTTTCATAACAGCTCTCCTGAGATGTAATTCATATATTAATATGATTCAGTCAATTAAACTGTTTAGTGGTATTTAGTATATTCACAGAGTTGTGCAACCATCACCACAATTAATTTTAGAATATTTTTGCCACCTCAAAAGGAACTTTTGAGCTCATGAGTTGTCACTCTCTATTTCTCCCTTTTCTCCTCTCTGGGCCTGGCAACCACTATTCTATGCTGGACATTCATAGGATTGGAATCAGACAATATGTACATTGTTGTGACTGGCTTCTTTCACTTAGCATGATGTTTTTAAGATTTATTTATGTTGTAGCATGGGTCAATACTTCATTTTTTTTTTCCTACTGAATGATATTCTTTTATAATGGATATACCGATTCTGTTTTTCCAGTCATCAGTCAATGGACATGCAGGTTTGTTATGAGCTGAACTATGTCCTTCAAAAATTAGGGAACTATACTCAAGAACTTATTAACAATGTATAATGTAATAACATATAAAGAATTTTAGAAAGAACAGATTCCCTAGTGGCTCAGTGGTAAAGAATCCGCCTGCCAATACAGGAGATGCAGATTTGATCCCTGGGACAGAAGATCCCCTGGAGAAGGAAATGGCAACCCACTCCAATATTCTTGCCTGTAGAATCCCATGGACAGAGGAGCCTGGGGGGCTATGGTCCATAGGGTCTCTAAAGAGTCAGACACGAATGAGTGACTAAACAACAATAAATATATATGTGTATATACATATACATCTATAACTGAATCACTTTGCTGGACACCTGAAACTAACACAACATTGTAAGTCATCTGTATTTCAATAAAATAAAAAATAAAAAATTCACAAGTTGAAGTCCTAATTCCAAGCACTTAAAAATGTGATTGTATTTGAAGACAGGGTCTTCAAAGAGGTAATTAAGTAAAATGAGGACGGGCCCTAATCCAGCTGACTGGTTTCCTTAGCCCAGGAGGGAATAGGGCCACAGACCCACAGAGAGAAAACTATGTGAGGGTACAGGGAGAAGACACTCAGGTGCAAGCCAGCAAGGGAGACCTCAGAAGACACCAACTCTGTTGACACTTTGATCTCTGCCTTCTAGCCTTCAGAATGGTGAGAAAATAAATTTTTATTTAAGGCACATAGTCTACGGTACGCTGCTACAGCAGCCCTGAAAAAGTGTTAGTCAGTTGTGTCCACCTCTTTGCCACCCTATAGACTATAACCCACCAGGCTCCTCTGTCCATGGAATTCTCCAGGCAAGAATACTGGAGTGGGTGGCCATGCCCTCCTCCAGGGGGTCTTTCCCAATCAGGGATCGAACCAAGGTCTCCTGCATTGCAGGCAGATTCTTTACTGTCTGAGCCACCAGGGAACACCTCAGTTCAGTTCAGTTCAGTTCAGTCGCTCAGTCGTGTCCGACTCTCTGCGACCCCATGAATCACAGCACGCCAGGCCTCCCTGTCCATCACCAACTCCCGGAGTTCACTCAAACTCATGTCCATCGACTCGGTGATGCCATCCAGCCATCTCATTCTCTGTCATCCACTTCTCCTCCCGCCCCCAACCTTTCCCAGCATCAGAGTCTTTTCCAGTGAGTCAACTTGTCGCATGAGGTGGCCAAAGTATTGCAGTTTCAGCTTTAGCATCAGTCCTTCCAATGAACACCCTAGCAAACTAATAAAGGGTTGTCTCCACCTGTTGGCTACAACGAACAATGTTGCTATGAACAACATTTGGGGTTTTGTTTTGTTTTTTGTTCTTGGCCATGCCACATAGCATGTGCGATCTCAGTTCCCCAACCAGGGATGAAACCTGCACCCTCTGCAGTGGATGGGCAGAGTCTTAACCACTGGAACTGCCAGGGAAGTCCCTGAATATTTGTATACAGGTTTTTTGTGTAGACATATGTTCTCGTTTGCTAGGAGAAATTCTACCTAGAAGGGGAGTTTCCCCAGTGAATTTTTACATATGTCTACATGCCTGTTACCACCGTCCAGATCAAGAAATAGAATATTTCCAGCACCAGTGGGTTCTTTTAGGCTCTTTCCCTATTTAACTCTATTCCCTATTCCTACAGGATAACCAGTCTCCTGACTTCTATCATTGTTTTGTGTTCTCATCACAAAAAAGAAATAATAATTTGTGAGATGACAGAGGTATTAGCAATTACTAAGGTGGTAATCATATTGCAATATATGAATGCATCAAATTAACATGTTTTATACCTTAAATTTGTACAATATTTTATGTCAACTATAGCTCAAACAGACAAATAAATAAGTTTTACCTGTTCCTGTACGTCATGTAAATATAATAACTCATTATATACTCTTCAGTGTCTGACTTATTTCATGCAATATTTGATTGTTATATTCACTCATGTTCTCACATTTAGCCTTAGTTTGTTCATTATCATTTCTGTGTAGCATCCCAAATAAATTTTGGGCATATCACAATTTATTAACCCATTCTACAGTTGATGAACATTTGGTTTGCTTCTATTTTGGTGAAAAATGAATTTCTAGTTCTTTGATTAGATATGACATTCATTTCAGTTAGATGTACACCCAAGCGTGGAATTCCTGGGCAAGGCTGTAGGGTATGCATTTATTGGTTATTAAAAGTTCCATCCATCCATGTATTCATAAATATCTCCACTTCTCATGAGTTGGTGATTCTCAAGTATTTATGGTTAGCCTTTGCTTCCCTACCCCTCCACTAACCTCTTAATTTCCACCGATGAGTTTTGGGTTCTGTCTTCTTCTATCTCTCAATGACCCCAGGAGCTGGCCCATTAGTTGGTCACCTTATGATTACCTGGAGGTACTTAGACAATTGACAAGCTGGGAAGGGGAAATAAGACCTTTGCCAGGGAGTAAAGGGGGAGTTTGCCATTTGGAATGACTTTTTTCCCCTTTGGCCATGCCACGGGGTTTGTGGGATCTTAGTTCCCTGACCAGGGATTGAACCTGGGCCCTTGGCAGTGAAAGCCAGGGTCTTAACCACTGGACTACCAGGGAATTCCCAGGAGGTTGCTATTAGGGAGTCATCCTAGTGTCTGCTACAGGAAGGGCACTCATCATACACACCAACCCTGTCAGTGGAGGTAGAACTTTCAGGGCAGTCTTTATAAAAAATCCTTTTTGTTTGATACTTTCCACATAGTCACAGGTATATTCATCTATTACAGAAGAAACACTTGTGAAAACACTGCTAGAAAACAGTTTCCTAGTCAAGGTGCCAGGCCCTGAAACATGCTATTAGTATGCCCTTCAGGCTCTGAAATGTTTACATTATTTGTCAATTCTGAAGCAGGTGGTTAGGAAACAGCTGACTTCTGGGGGTTCACACATATTCATAAGGAGAATGGAGATTGGACCTGAGTCCCCAGGGCATGCTGGGAAATCGTCCAGAGCTCCCAGTTACTAAGCAGAGTTCCCAGAAGCTGCTGCTCTCTGCCTCCTGGCTTCCTCATCCCTTAGATGCTTGCACAGAGCACTTCTAGATCCAGAGGAGACACCAGGCTAACTATTGTGTCAGACACCAGGCTCACTTGTGTCATAACCTGATTTTCCAGAAAAACTCTCAGCTGTCTTGGCCCCATGCTGCCGAAGAAAGTACTTCCTCTTTCCTGGGGTGAAGAACCTTAGTGCATAGTCATTGTTTTTCAAAGGCTGGTTTGCTGGCTGGCAGAATTAGTGTCATAAATGGGTGTATATTTCTGTGGCAGAGTCCCAGAATGTTCATTTTAGAAGTTGGTGGATGATTCTTGTGTACAATGAACTTGGAGAACCAAGTTCAATTACAGGAAAATTAACAATATAGATACATTTTTGAAACTATATCCAGTCTCAAGCAAGCACCTGCTCCCACCAGCTTGAAGAACTTTCAGTTCTACCCACCTTCTCTTGTCCCTGCTAGGACTTTGAAAGCACTGTTTTTGTCTGCTATGACCCGTCAGGCTTTCCTTATCCTTTAAGACTTGGCTTTGATCTCACATATTGCAACAAGCCTTTCAAGAACTCTGGGTAAGGTACCCCTCCTCTGGCCCCCACTGCCTCCTGTGATCACCAATCAGAGCCCCTAGAGAGCTACAGTATTGTTGCCTGAGGAGATGCTTGTCTACCCTCTTAAACTGAACCAGCTGCTCCAAGGCTGGGCTGACATTTTTTCATGGGCATGTCTGGCACCTAGCATATATAGTGCCCAGTAGGCACTATATAAATATTGAATAAAGAGAAGAATTATCTATTATAATTTGTGCTTTTTTGTGCTTATTTTACATTGCTTATCCCATGGTCACAAAGATATTCTTCTATGTTTTCTTCTAGAAGCCTTATTGTTTTACTTTTTACATTTCAGTCTGTGACCCATCTTGAATTAACATTTCTGCATGGTCTGAGGTTGGGGTAAAGGGCTTTTTGTTTCTTTGCCACATTTTGGCATGTGGGATCTTAGTTCCCCAACCAGGGATTGAACCCTAGCACCCTGCAGTGGAAACACAGAGTCCCAACACTGGACTGCCAGGAAAGTCCCACAGGTTTTTTTGTTTGTTTTTTTTTTAAAGGTATACCCTGTTTCTCCATTTACTGGGGAGTGGGGACTTCATTTTTCCATTGAACTGGACTTGGGTCTTTGTCATAAATTCAACGACATGTAGGCAGCTGTATCTGGACTCTATCTTAGGCCAATACCACTCTGTCTTAATGACTGTGGCTTTATGGTATGTCTTGAAATCTCATAATGCAAGTCCTTCTACTCTGTTCCTCTGTTTTGAGATTTATTTTGGCTACTATAAGTCATTTGGATATAGATTTTAGAATCAGTTTGTGAACTTCTCAGTTTGTGAGTTTTAATCTCATATATTTTATGTTTTATCTTCACCAGAGACCTGATCACACAGCAGCACTACTTCCTCAGTTCAGTTCAGTCACTCAGTCGTGTCTGACTCTTTGCGACCCCATGAATCACAGCACACCAGGCCTCCCTGTCCATCACCAACTCCCGGAGTTCACTCAAACCCATGTCCATCGAGTTGGTGATGCCATTTAGCCATCTCACTCTCTGTCGTACCTTTCTCTTCCTACCCCCAATCCCTCCCAGCATCAGAGTCTTTTCCAATGAGTCAACTCTTCCCATGAGGTGGCCAAAATTGGAGTTTCAGCTTTAGCATCAGTCCTTCCAAAATTGGAGTTTCAGCTTTAGCATCAGTCCTTCCAATGAACACCCAGGACTGATCTCCTTTAGAATGGACTGGTTGGATCTCCTTGCAGTCCAAGGGGCTCTCAAGAGTCTTCTCCAGCACCACAGTTCAAATGAATCAATTCTTATCACTGTCCATCTCCAGGACTCTTAGTGACCCCATGGACTATAGCCTACCAGGCTCCTCCGTCCATGGGATTTCCCAGGCAAGAGTACTGGAGTGGGGTGCCATTGCCTTCTCCCTGCATATCTGAGGTTATTGATATTTCTCCTGGCAATCTTGATTCCAGCTCATGCTTCTTCCAGCCCAGTGTTCCTCATGATGTACTCTGCATATAAGTTAAATAAGCAGGGTGACAATATACAGCCCTGACGTACTCCTTTTCCTATTTGGAACCAGTCTGTTGTTCCATGTCCAGTTCTAACTGTTGCTTCCTGACCTGCATACAGGTTTCTCAAGAGGCAGGTCAGGTGGTCTGGGATTCCCATCTCTTTCAGAATTTTCCATAGTGTACTGTGACCCACGCAGTCAAAACCTTTGGCATAGTCAATAAAGCAGAAATAGATGTTTTTCTGGAACTCTCTTGCTTTCTCCATGATCCAGCAGATGTTGGCAATTTGATCTCTGGTTCCTCTGCCTTTTCTACAACAGCTTGAACATCTGGAAGTTCACGGTTCACGTATTGCTGAAGCCTGGCTTGGAGAATTTTGAGCATGGCTTGACTAGCGTGTGAGATGAGTGCAATTGTGCGGTAGTTTGAGCATTCTTTGGCATTGCCTTTCTGTGGGATTGGAATGAAGACTGACCTTTTCCAGTCCTGTGACCACTGCCGAGTTTTCCAAATTTGCTGGCATATTTGTTAAAGTGCTGTTGAGTGCAGCACTTTAACAGCATCATCCTTCAGGATTTGAAATAGCTCAACTGGAATTCCATCACCTCCACAAGCTTTGTTCGTAGTGATGCTTTCTAAGGCCCACTTGACTTCACATTCCAGGATGTCTGGCTCTAGGTGAGTGATCACACCATCATGATTATCTGGGTCATGAAGATCTTTTTTGTACAGTTCTTCTGTGTATTCTTGCCACCTCTTCTTAATATCTTCTGCTTCTGTTAGGTCCATACCATTTCTGTCCTTTATCGAGCCCATCTTTGCATGAAATGTTCCCTTGGTATCTCTAATTTTCTTGAAGAGATCTCTAGTCTTTCCCATTCTGTTGTTTTCCTCTATTTCTTTGCATTGATCACTGAGGAAGGCTTTCTTATCTCTCCTTGCTATTCCTTGGAACTCTGCATTCAGATGTTTATACCTTTCCTTTTCTCCTTTGCTTTTTGATTCTCTTCTTTTCACAGCTATTTGTAAGGCCTCCCCAGACAGCCATTTTGCTTTTTTGCAATTCTTTTCCATGGGGATGGTCTTGATCCCTGTCTCCTGTACAATGTCACGAACCTCCGTCCAGAGTTCATCAGGCACTCTATCAGATCTAGTCCCTTAAATATATTTCTCACTTCTCACTTATAATCATAAGGGATTTGATTTAGGTCATATCTGAATGGTCTAATGGTTTTCCCTACTTTCTTCAATTTCAGTCTGAATTTGGCAATAAGGAGTTTATGATCTGAGCCACAGTCAGCTCCCGGTCTTGTTTTTGCTAACTGTATAGAGCTTCTCCGTCTTTGGCTGCAAAGAACATAATCAATCTGATTTCGGTGTTGACCATCTGGTGATGTCCATGTGTAGAGTCTTCTCTTGTGTTGTCGGAAGACAGTGTTTGCTATGACCAGTTCGTTTTCTTGTGAACTTCTCAGTTTGTGAGTTTTAATCTCTTATTTTTTATGCTTTATCTTCACCAAAGACTGACCACACAACAACACTACTTCCTAGAAGCTCCTTTTTTCTAAATCAAGGACTGCCTTCTTGGCATCTAGCAGCCATTTGCAGCTGACAAGGCTCTTCCCAGAGTTCAGCAACCCAGAGGTTGTAGAGATAAAGCTCAGACTCAGAACACAGATTCCAGTCAGCTCCACAGATTCCTTATTTGTGGTCCCCAGCATTGCTCTGCCCTTGAAAGGATCCTGCAGACTGTTCCATGATTAGACAGAAATGCATATTGAAATTTAATATATGATAAAGATGGCATTGTGTTCTTTGTGAAAAAGATGGATTATTCAATAAATAGGGTTTGGAGCAACAGGAAAAGATAAAATTGGAACCCTACCTCATTATTCATGCTGAGTAAAATTCCAAACAGTTCAAAGATTCAAATGTTAAAAACAAAACCATAAGATTACTAGAATTCCTAAAGCAATTGAAAAATAATACAGCAGTGGGGAAAAGGCTGCAAAAAACAAAACACTTCTTCACGGCAAACCACCCCTTCCCCATATCCCAAAAGTTAAAAGGAAAACAAAAGGCCTTCCCTGGTGGCTCAGTGGTAGAGAATCCTCCTGCCAATGCAGGAAACATAGGTTCTATCCCTGGTGTGGGAAGATCCCACATGTTGTTGGGCAAATAAACCCCTCACGCCACAACCATTGAGCCCATACTCTAGAGCTCTGGAGCTGCAACTACTGAACCCACATGCTGAAGCCCACACACCCTAGAGTGCAAGTTCCATGGGAGAAGCCACTGCAATGAGAAGCCCATGCACAGCAACTAGAAAGCAACCCCTCGCTCACCACAACTAGATGAAATCTAGCAAGCAACAAAGACCCAGCACAGCCAAAAGCAAATACATTTTAAAAAATTATTTAAAAAAAAATAGAATTACTTTGAAAAATATGAAAATGTAGGATACTGGCCAATAGCAGAATGCTGGTTATCTCTGAAGAGCGAGGGAGATGGGGAGATGAAGAAATATACCTACAATATCAAGTCTATGCTTGTTAAACATAAGATTTGTTAGACCTGTGTGATACGTATACATGATTGTTATTCTATCTTTAGATTTTGAAACATTTCATTATTTTTAAAGTTAGGAAACACAGTTTATGGAGGAATATTATTAAGAGGATGTAAGTGTTCTAAACTTAAACTATATTAATGGCTGCACAACTTGGTAAAATGTAGTAAAACGGCATTGAATTGTGTCCTCAAAATGAGGGAATTTTATGGTATATAACTAACACCTCAATAAAAAGTTGAGTATAAATATTCCAAAAATATAAGGAATTCCCTGGAGGTTCAGTGGTTAGGACTCAGTGCCTTCACTACTGGGGCCTGGGGTTCAATCCCTGTTCAGGGAACTAAGATCCCACAAGCCTTGTGGGCAAAAAAAAAAAAAAATGTTTACAAAGATAACTGGGCTGCATGAGGCCTCTTACTTACACAACTAGGGATTGAACTCACATCTCCTGGAAATTGGGAATGCAGACTCTTAACCACTGGACCACCAGGGAATGTCCTCTGTTTTATTTTTTAAAAGAAGAATTAAAATGAGATCTATCCATTCTAATTTGAAAGAGGCCTGGGCAATTTAGCATTCATATGCCACCTGGTGGACAGAATTGGAAGTGCTAGAGTGAACAAAGGCTGCACTGCTGGGACTGAAAGCTGAAAGGGGCCCTCAGACACATTCTCTCTTTATCTGTTGGGAAAAATGAGGCCCAGGAGTATATCTTAAATTACTGGCCAAAACAAGACCATAACCCTAGTTACCCCCAACTCTTAACTCTTGGTTCTGTGTTCTTCTGCCTTGATCTCTGTCTACTTTAATTCTGTGCCTACTTGGTATTTTTGTCCTTCTTTATACTAAGCATTGCAGGAAATTCCAAGATATTACTCCTGTGCCACAACTACTGAGCCAGTGAGCCACAGTTACTTAAGCCCATGCACCTAGAGCTTGTGCTCCACAAGAGAAGTCACTGCAATGAGAAGCCCTCATATTGCAGCTTGAGAGTAGCTCGCACTTTCCACAACCAGAGGAAGACCTAGCGCAGCAACGAAGACCCAGTGCAGCCAAAAATAAAAATAAATACATTTTTAAAAGGTTGAGAAATCCATGAAAAATATGAACTGTGTCACTGTTCTGTTTATTCTGTGGAGGATAAGGATTAGGCATTGGATCAAGGTGGAAAAGAAAAGCAAAGGAAAATTAGAAAAGTTATCCAGTGGAGATGCCCACAACCACTACATCCAAGTAATGCAGAGCCCTGCCCTGTGTCCCTAGCTACCAGCACAACGCACTGGCATGCCTCACAGCTCTTGAGCAAGAGGGTTTCCTACCAGATCAAATCTGCCACCAAATAGGACAAGAATGAAGGGCTTAGCCCCCTGTTCTAAGTCAATATAATGGAAACCACCATCGAATGAACCCTGTTGAATACCAAGTATTTTCCCATACCGTCAGCTCTAAGGTACAGAGAGAAGGATAGGCTCTTGGCTCCCTTGGCGGGGGGCATCTCGTTTGTTACCTGAAATGATTCAGGCCAAAGGGTGTGAAAGTTGCCGCTCAGGGAGCAGGTAAGGACAGGCCTAGAGTTGGGTGACTGCTTCAGTCTTAGGCTTTTGAGGACAAGGAGTGAGAAAAAGAAAAGAAAAAGGCTAATTCATGCTGCTTGTATGCCAAACAGGCTTTCAGGGTGGAGGGAGACATATTCTACGCAGCATGGTGACTCAAGGATCTAGAGGCCTCTCTGAGGTGGGTCCATAAGACTCCAGCCCTGCCAAGTTCAGGTAGCAGGGTGCCGAGCATCAGCATTCCTCTGGGGCCAGGCCAACAATGGTAATCTAAGAACACAGCTGAGTCACAGTCCTGGCCAGGAGCCGCCTATGTGCCCCTTTTAAGGGGCTGCACTTTTCCATTCGGGGAAATTCTTGAAACTCAGGTAACTCACCAGCTCTCTCACTATGTCAGAGATGAACCCCAGGTCTCCTCCCTTCTCTCACCTCTCCAAGCCCAAGTCCAGCCCAGTCCTACCTGGCCGCAGCACCTAAGAGCAAGCCTGGGGTCAGCTTAACTGGAGGCTCCTGACCTTCATTCTTGCTGGTTAACATGATTCTGGAAACATGGAGTTCTCCCTGGGATCCGTTCTGTTGCTCAGTCATGTCCGACTTTTTGCGACCCCGTGGACTGTAGCCTACCAGGCTTCTCCGTCCATGGGCTTCTCCAGGCAAGAATACTGGAGTGGGTTGTCATCCCCTCCTCCAGGGGATCTTCCCGACCCGGGGATCGAACCTGGGTCTCCCGCATTGGGGGCAGACGCTTTAACCTCTGAGCCACCAGGGAAGCCCTCCCTGGGATAGGGTTTAGCAAATAAATGTGTAGAACACCTGTGCACCTGAAACTAATACAATCTTGTAAATCAGGTATGTCTCAATTAAAAAATCTAGGTCACCTGGTTAAATGTGAATTTCAGATAAACAGTGAATATCATTTTAGTGTAAGTGTGCCCCAAATATTGTACCATATTTGACCTGACAACTCTACCCTGGAGGTATCTGTTTATTCATTTATCCTGAGAGTATTCTAGAATAGCGATTGGCAAATGTTTTCTGTAAAGGGTCAGACAGTAAATATTTTAACCTTCTGGGCCACAAGGTCTCTGTTGCAACTACTCAATTCTGCTGTCGTAGCACAAAAGCAACCACAGACAATGCATAAATGAATAGTTGGGTTCAATAAAATTTTACTTATAGACACTGACCTTTGAACTTTATATAACTCTCATGTTGTGAAATATTATTCTTCTTTTGATTATTTTTTCCCAACCATTTAAAAATGTAAAAATCATTCTTGGCTCACAAACTATACAAAAACAGTAGTAAGGTAGATTTGGCCTAAGGGTCATAATTTGCCTGCTTCTGATCTAAAACAGGATGAAACTTTTGTCTGAATCCAAATCACAAGAGGATTTGTAAAGATACAAATCGCCAACCCTACTCCCAGAGAATTTGATCCAGTATGTCTGGGGTAGTGCCTAATAATGTTTCTAAGTTCCCAGGTGATGCTCAAACCTGTGTCCTCTGGAGTGGAATGGCCAGGGAGGTCCCCATCTAGTGTATTTTAAAATCTCCTCAGCTTTAGGAACTATTCTATAAGGGTCATCACAGATCATATCTTTATTTGAGGGACTCCCTCTCCCCAGTCATCCCCATTCTCAATAGGAATTTTTCTGTGTAATTGCTTCTGGAATTTTGTCTTTCAGCTAGAACTCAGGACAGAATTGGGATGAGAGTTTCTAGTGCATTTGGTTTTTTAAAAGTAGTCACCCCCCCGCCCTCCCCACAAGTGCATTTAGGGACTTTCCCGGTGGTCCAGAGGTTAAGACTGTGCTTTTACTGCACGGGGTTCGATCCCTGGTTAGGAAAATAAGGTTCCACGTACTGTAGGGTGTGGCAGAAAATTTTAAAAAACAAACAATAAAAACATTCTAAAATCTTTGAAATTGGAATAATTTTAGACTTACAGAGAGGGTGAAAAGAGGATTAAGTTTTCATATATCCCTCAACCAGTTAACATCTTACATTACCACGGTCCATTCATCAAAATGAGAAACCAACACTAGCACAATACTATTAACTGAACTCTATAGACTTTATTTGAATTTCAACTCTTTTTCCACTGATGCCCTTTGTCCTGTTCCCGGATCCCAAGGAAGATATCACATTATGTTTGGTTGTCGTGTCTCCTTAGGCATTGCTGGTCTGTAACAGCTTCTCAGTGTTTCTTTATTTTTCATGACCTTGACAGTCCTGAAGCCTACCGGTCAGGCATTTTGTAGAATGTCACTCAGTGCGGTTTGTTTGATGTTTTCTTTGTAACTAGTCTGAGTTTATGGGTCTTCCAGGAAAGAAATACCACAGAAGGGAAGTTCCTGTCTCATCACCTCAAACTGGTAACGTTAACTTTGATCCCTAGGATGCTTCTTAGCAGGCTGAGCACCGAGGAAGGGGTGAAGGGACCTCGAACTTTTCTGGCACGTTTCTACTTGTCGCTCAGCACCCCTTTTCCCCTACTGTCCCCGGGGTCACCATCCCACAAGAGTTTCCGGTTCCTCAACGGTGAATCAAAGACAAGTCTAACTGGTCCTTCAGCACAGAGGAGAAACAGGATGAGCAGGAGCCGCCGAGCCCTGTCTTTAACCAAGTTTCTCCCCCACCCCTCCCCTCACTTTTCACCAGCAAAAGGGAAGAAAAGGAGCCACTGAAGTGACGCACCTGGCGACGGGGTTGGGGATGCGGTTTGGATGTCTGTGTTTTCCGCGCCGGCGCGTTCGGTCGCAAGCTCGCGACCATCGCGATAGAAGAGCGAGATCGGCGCTGGCCCTTTAACAGCCCCTTCCCGGGGGCCTGCCCCGCGCGTGCGCACTGCGGTTCTGCGCTTGTCATCATGGCGACGCGGGGCCATGTGCAGGACCCTAACGACAGGCGCCTCCGACCCATTTACGGTGAGTGCCTGGGGCCAGTCTGGTCGCCAGCCGAATTCGCCGAGGGCTTCCGAAGCCGAGGCGAAGGCCCGGGAGGGGCGCTGAGGGGCCAGGAGCCGAGCCGGCGGGCACCGGGGGCGGGCCGCGCGGGCTTCTAGGCCGCAGCCACGGGCCTCGCGTAAGCGCCGGCCTGGCTTTCCCGAGCCCTGAGTTGGTAGCGGCGCGGCCAGGGCGGCCGCAGGTCGGCAGAGCCGGCCTGACAGGCAGGCCCTGTGAGACACTGCTCTCGCCGGGACCTGCGCTATCCGCAGGCTGCGTTGTCTGTCTGCAGGTGGAAGCTGGCTCCGGCATGAGGGTGGGACACCCCTGCGTGAGGGAAAATTCCCCACTAAAGACTTTTTACTTGTGGGAGCGGGGCCTAAAGTGTCTGACTAACTGTGCTCGGCGCACAGAGAGAAACAGAGGTCCGGGGAGGGGAAGGGGCTGACGCAAGGTCAACCCATATCGAGTCAGGAGCACGCCTGGATTTGAGGCTCCCGATACAGAGCCCTTTGGTGGAGGAACAGCTGCTCTGGGCCCACGTGGGAAGCGGGGGCGGCGGGGCGGGGGGTCTTGGGTCCAAAATAGCGGTGAAGAGACTGCAATAGCTGGTGTCGAGGGGCATGCAGGGAGGGCTCTTCCTTCTTGTAGCTTCTCTGGTTTTTCCTTTTCAGCCTGCCTTCCGCGTGCTAAGTGGATCCCCTTTCATAACGCTTACCTCAACCCTCAGGCTTTAAGACCTTGATGGCATGCTGCTCTTCCAGTTGGGAAAAATCACGTATTTGAGTAAGGGAGAAAAACCTCTTCAGTAATCGAGACGTTCTGTAATTGGAAAGTGGTCCCGTTTGTATTTCCTTTCCCCGTAGATGCTCGTGTGGTCTTGGTCTAGTTCATAGTGAGGAAGGCTTCAAGGTCAGTGGTTTTTGCAGAAGGAGGTCTCTTGTTTATAGGGTAGATTTTACTTAAATGGAGGCTTCTCCGCAAGGCTGAGATGATTTAACTTTTTTGGATGGGGGTAACTTTATGTTTCTGGTACAACTGGTAGTGCTTTTTGTAATTTGATGTTCTGCTCTCGATAATTATTATTATTATTAACATCTGTAATAATTGGATAGTCTGCTAATTATGTCAGTCGCTCTCCTTGGCCTTTTATATCTATTATTGTTTCATCTTCACACTTTCTTCTGGGATGGGTGGTTTTTCCCAGTCCCTTTCTCCCTTCCTCTCCCCCTCTTCTTTCCACAGATGAGGAAACTGGGGGCTTTATTGATGTGTAATTTGTCTAAGGTCACTCTCCTAACATGAAACTGGTATCTTAACCCCTGTGGACTGTCCAAGACTTACTCTTTTTAACCACTGTGTTCAGTTCAGTCGCTCAGTCGTATCCGACTCTTTGCGACCCCATGAATCACAGCATGCCAGGCCTCCCTGTCCATCATCAACTCCCGGAGTTCACTCAAACTCATGTCCATCCAGTCGGTGATGCCATCCAGCCATAGAAATCACCTTAGTTTGAGCTGAAGACACTGATTTGCCAAAGGTTACATAGGTGGAGAGTGGTAGATTTCCATTTTCCCAGGGCTGTAAAGTCTTGTATCCTCCAGTATACATTTTAAAGGGCAGAGATGAAGTCTACTAGGGTGACTTGAGGGTAAATACTGAATCCAGAGTTCACAATTGGTAGCTCATTACTGCTTTATAGCAGCTGCCTGCAGCTTTTTTTTTTTTTTAAAGATTGAATATTTTTAAGAATAATTGGATTTCTTTTTTTTTTAATTTTGATAAATTCTAGTATTTATTAAATTATAAAGTCTGTAATCAAAAAAATGTGGATCAAGAGAAACCACTAACTACAAGGACTAGACAGCAAAGCCTATGAGAACGCCATGAAGTGTGTTACAGACAAGATTCTGAAACATAAGTTATAAGCTGTTTTCTTTACATTTCCATTTCAGTAACTTTATTATTAAGTAGTTGTTATTCTTCTATTTTAAAACCCCGAATTCACATTTGTTCTCATGTTAATTAAGCTTTCTGTTCATACTGATACCAGACATCTTGTAGGTGCCAAATTTTAGTAATGGTTTTATGTCAATCCATGCAGAAAATATGAACCAGTGCAGTAGTCAGATGAGGACCATTATTGCACAGATAATACACACACGCTGGCCAAAAGAACTGAAGGTATTTTAAAAAACTATAAAATAAACAGACTTCAAGAAAACTGGGTTATTACTAAACAGCTCTCAACTATTAACACCCAAGTTCCTTATATTAAATAAATTTCTCAACAGAGATGTGTTAGACATTTTAATTACAGGTCTATCCTTCCCATACCCCTTCCCACCCCAACTCCCAAAATGCACTACTAGCGATGAGTATAATGTTACGTGGGCAGAAATTTACAGATAACCATTTTCATCTTGAGCATGGATCTGAAAGCTTTTTTATTTAAACTTCCGTTACTGTGCACTGTCCATCAGGCCTTCGAGATCTGACACTCACTGTTCCATCCGCTGCCACTGATTGATCAGTTCCTGATTGATCAGATACTGTCTGATTTGGATTAGGAACCAAAAGTCTCTTTTGGGTCAAGGAGTGTTGTGCAACAAGCACAGATACATCCTCACTCTCACTACTGGCGTTGGATTCGGTTTCTTCAATCGAAGTGTCTGATGCTGGTACCCTGCCTGAAGATGGTGATCCATGCTCTTCTCCTTCCCCTCTATGACTCCTTTCTGCTATGCTGTCTCCACCAAGTTGTAAATGTCCAAAAGAGTCTTCCAGAGAAGTGCTTGCATCAGGGGATGGCGTGGCGGGGCTGGTTAGCTGACCATCTACTGATGTCAGGGGCCTCACAGAAGACGACTGAACAGAAGCTGCGCTCTGAGCCGGCACACTGTCTGCTCCGTCAGCAGAGCTCTCTCTCGCTAGGATTACAGTGTTAGAATCACAGTCCAGCCTAAGTCCGGCTACTCCCTTCTTTGGTATATCTGTTATATCCCGCTTGATCTTCCTGCGACGTCCATGTTCGTTTCTCCTATACTGTACCATATTTTCAAGATCGGCAACATACAGAAACCCGGCAATTAACATTTCAGTGCTCTTTTTACCTTTGGAAAAAGCATCTTCCAGCTCTCTGCTAGTGCGCTCGTCATACTGCCACCACCCATTTCTTCCTTACCAGGCATATTCACCGTTTCCTCTACTTGCTGCCTTGAGTTCTTCTGGTGACAACAAGGTTGGCTTATCAAGGAAATCTTCGGGAATTTCTTGTCGACAGAGGGCACATCGCTTTCCAAGCCATGAAGCTCCCTTCACACACAGATAGCAGAAAACATGCTTACAAGGCAGACTGACTGGGTGAACACATGTTTGCAGACAAATGGCACATTCAGGGACAGTTAGAGAAGGTGCAGTATTAGAACAGGACTCATTCGCTTTCCTGTTCGTAGGAAGCATGTTTATAGAGTGATCAATTTCTCCACAGCCAGCCATCATTTCTATTACAGACCCAACAGATGCCTGCCACAAAAATAAAATCTCATCTTCATGAGTAATCAGCCAGTTTGCAGAATTTTCTCCTCCATCGCTGGATCATCCTGTGCTCTGTGGCCACCGCCAAAGCCGCCTTGCCGTCTTTTCTCTTCGGCCTCCGAGCCCGCAGCGGCTGGGAACGCGCGCGCCGAATAATTGGATTTCTAAAAATTGTTCTTGAGGACCAGAGAAAATGTCTTTGGTGCCCCATAAATCGCTTAGAATTAATAATGTTTTGAACTATCCAATAGGAAAACTAGTGCCTTTAACATTGTTAAACATCAGGCTATGTTAACCAGATATGTAGGTCATACTAAAACTGAAGCCAGAATTATGTAGCTTTTCTTGTAGTTACATGGGAAGATTAGAAGATACTTTCTTTAGAAGTTCCAAGGCAATTAATATACACTGGCAGAATTAGGGAAAGGACTGCCCTTGATGTCGGCACTTCTGAGTTTTGACCTCTGGACCTTGGGGCAGCCTCTGCTTTTGTGTTTAAATACCTTAGTATCCCTGAACCACTATTGTCCTTTGAATTTATTTCATTAGCTGACAGATGAACGAGCTAATGCTTGGTAGTGCTTACCCACCAGCCTAAAGTTCAACAACATTCAGCATTGATTGTTTGTGCGCTAACTGTCCTAAGGTAAGATTATTGTGAGCATAGTCGTAAACTGAAGGCCAGAGATTAACTTGCTCAGGGTTGCAGCTAGTAAATTGTAGAGCTGGAATTTGAACGTGGCCATTCTCACTGGAGAGCTCAGCCCTTACTGAGTTTGGATTCTGCAGCCTCACTGTCTTTTGTGCAGCATTATTTATATTACCAAGGTTTAGGATTTTAGAACTGTTAGAAACTTTGCCTATGACCTCAGCTTTTGCCGATGCTGTTGAGGGTAGAAGCGGACAGGGTGATTACTTGTGAAATTATGGTAGGTTGAAATTCTGTTTCTGATGTCTCTGTATGTAATAGCTAGTTGTTTAGTCGAATGTCTTTAGAGTGCTTCTCTTTACTCATAAACTGGTAAGTTTGGGTATTGCATTTTGGGTTTTGAAACCCATCTTGAGTTTCTCAGAATGCCTCCTTTATTGTTTTCTTTCACTGCAGTTATTCTCTTGTGCTTTGTGGTTCTGAACAGATTTTGTATTCCCGTGTGACTTGGTGAGCTTTCTTCTACCATTATTATTTTTAAAATGCTAGGGGGGTGTGTAAAAACCTTGCATCCTGCAGTCCATGCTGGTAAGTGGTTGGATATCTTCAATTTAAAATAGTCAGTGGTTTGCAATAAACACTGCAGTGGGTTGGTCAAAAAGTTTGTTGGGATTTTTCCATATCATCTTATGGTTAATAGAATAAGCAGGAACAAGGAAAAAGGCAGATCATAGCTCAAAAAAAAAATGTGAGGTTACGTTGGTTTTGTCACATCTGCTGCTAAATTTCATAATACAGAAGAATATTTAAAATACAATCTAGCTGGCTTTATTACCTAATGGATTCCTCTGGTTGCCGTTAGTCCTGGCCTGATAAATAGAGTTTGTTATTTCCTGCTGGAATTAATGAAAATACTTAGGTTTTAGAGTGTGAAAAAACTCTTGCTGTGGTTCAAGCTTGGAATAAAGCATCACAGCGTAACTGACTTTCAAAGGAATCTTTTAAAATGCTTTACTACTTATGGGAGTGTGTGCGCTGATGGAACTGACAACAGTTAGGTGAAAATCCCTTTTATATTTTGTTGCTCAAGGAGAAGGGAATCGGGAACTGATATAAACAGTTTTTAAGTATACTCACTAATCCTAATTTTGTACTGTCTAGTATTCTTAATTAGGCAGTGCTAGGGGCTTTTAACTGGAGAAGGAAATGGCAACCCACTTCAGTGTTCTTGCCTGGAGAATCCCAGGGATGGGGGAGCCTGGTGGGCTTCCGTCTATGGGGTCACACAGAGTCGGACGCGACTGGAGTGACTTAGCAGCAGCAGCAGGGGCTTTTAACTGGAGAAGGAAATGGCAACCCACTCCAGTATTCTTGCCTGGAGAATCCCAGGGACGGCGGAGCCTGGTGGGCTGCCGTCTATGGGGTCGCAGAGAGTCGGGCACGACTGAAGCGACTTAGCAGCAGCAGCAGCAGCAGCAGTAGCAGCAGCAGAGTTGAAAGTGATGGTTAGATATGGCACTTAATAAATTTTTATAGGATGCAGGAATTGTAAAATAAAAGTAGAGAAGTTTCAAAGAAAAAGTATCTCCGTAGTCTTTAGAATACACACACACACATACTTTTATGGCACAGTTCAGTTCAGTTGCTCAGTCGTGTCCCGACTGTTTGCGACCCCATGAATCACAGCACGCCAGGCCTCCCTGTCCATCACCAACTCCCGGAGTTCACTCAAACTCATGTCCATCGAGTCGGTGATGCCATCCAGCCATCTCATTCTCTGTCATCCCCTTCTCCTCCTGCCCCCAATCCCTCCCAGCATCAGAGTCTTTTCCAGTGAGTCAACTCTCGCATGAGGTGGCCAAAGTATTGGAGTTTCAGCTTTAGCATCAGTCCTTCCAGTGAACACCCAGGACTGATCTCCTTTAGGGTGGACTGGTTGGATCTCCTTGCAGTCCAAGGGACTCTCAAGAGTCTTCTCCAACCCCACAGTTCAAAAGCATCAATTCTTCGGTGATCAGCTTTCTTCACAGTCCAACTCTCACATCCATACATGACCACTGGAAAAACCATAGCCTTGACTAGACGGACCTTTGTTGGCAAAGTAATGTCTCTGCTTTTTAATATGCTATTTAGGTTGGTCATAACTTTCCTTCCAAGGAGTAAGCGTCTTTTAATTTCATGGCTGCAATCAGCATCCGCAGTGATTTTGGAGCTCAAAAAAATAGTCGGACACTTTTTCCACTGTTTCCCCATCTATTTCCCATGAAGTGATGGGACCAGATGCCATGATCTTAGTTTTCTGAATGTTGAGCTTCAAGCCAACTTTTTCACTCTCCTCTTTCACTTTCCTCAAGAGGCTTTTTAGTTCCTCTTCACTTTCTGCCATAAGGGTGGTGTCATCTGCATATCTGAGGTTATTGATATTTCTCCCAGCAATCTTGATTCCAGCTTGTGCTTCTTCTAGCCCAGCGTTCCTCATGATGTACTATGCATATAAGTTAAATAAGCAGGGTGACAATATACAGCCTTGACGTACTCCTTTTCCTATTTGGAACCAGTCTGTTGTTCCATGTCCAGTTCTAACTGTTGCTTCCTGACCTGCATACAGGTTTCTCAAGAGGCAGGTCAGGTGGTCTGGGATTCCCATCTCTTTCAAAATTTTCCACAGTTTGTTGTGATCCACACAGTCAAAGGCTTTGGCATAGTCAGTGAAGCAGAAATAGATGTTTTTCTGAAACTCTTTTGCTTTCTCCATAATCCAGCGGATGTTGGCAATTTGATCTCTGGTTCCTCTGCCTTTTCTACAACCAGCTTGAACATCTGGAAGTTCACGGTTCACGTGTTGCTGAAGCCTGGCTTGGAGAATTTTGAGCATGACTTTACTAGCGTATGAGATGAGTGCAATTGTGTGGTAGTTTGAGCATTCTTTGGCGTTGCCTTTCTTTGGGATTGGAATGAAGACTGACCTTTTCTAGTCCTGTGGCCACTGCTTTGTTTTCCAAATTTGCTGGCATATTGAGTGCAGCACTTTAACAGCATCATCCTTCAGGATTTGAAATAGCTCAACTGGAATTCCATCACCTCCACAAGCTTTGTTCGTAGTGATGCTTTCTAAGGCCCACTTGATTTTACATTCCAGGATGTCTGGCTCTAGGTGAGTGATCACACCATTGTGATTATCTGGGTCGTGAAGATCTTTTTTGTACAGTTGTTCTGTGTATTCTTGCCACCTCTTCTTAATCTCTTCTGCTTCTGTTAGGTCCATACCATTTCTGTCCTTTATCGAGCCCATCTTTGCATGAAATGTTCCCTTGGTATCTCCAATTTTCTTGAAGAGATCTCTAGTCTTTCCTATTCTGTTGTTTTCCTCTATTTCTTTTCATTGATCACTGAGGAAGGCTTTCTTATCTCTCCTTGCTATTCTTTGGAACTCTGCATTTAGATGCTTATATCTTTCCTTTTCTCCTTTGCTTTTCACTTCTCTTCTTTTCACAGCTATTTGTAAGGCCTCCCCAGACAGCCATGTTGCTTTTTTGCATCTCTTTTCCATGGGGATGGTCTTGGTCCCTGTCTCCTGTACAACGTCACGAACCTCCATCCATAGTTCATCAGGCACTCTATCAGATCTAGTCCCTTCAATCTATTTCTCACTTCCACTGTATAATCATAAGGGATTTGATTTAGGTCATATCTGAATGGTCTAGTGGTTTTCCCTACTTTCTTCAATTTCAGTCTGAATTTGGCAATAAGGAGTTCATGATCTGAGCCACAGTCTTGTTTTTGCTAACTGTATAGAGCTTCTCCATCTTTGGCTGCAAAGAATATAATCAATCTGATTTCGGTGTTGACCATCTGGTGATGTCCATATGTAGAGTCTTGTCTTGTGTTGTTGAAAGAGAGTGTTTGTTATGACCAGTACGTTCTCTTGGCAAAACTCTATTAGCCTTTGCCCTGCTTCATTCCGTGCTCCAAAGCCAAATTTGCCTGTTACTCCAGGTGTTTCTTGACGTCCTACTTTTGCATTCCAGTCCCCTATAATGAAAAGGATGCATTCTAATCTTTGTTACTGACTTACGGTCATTTTTTTTTTTTGTATACTTATTTTTAAAATTTTATTGAGGTAGAGTTCATTTACAGTGTTGTGTGTGTTTCAGGTGTACAACAGAGTGACTCAGTTATACATATATTCTTTCTTTATTAGACTCTTTTCTCATACAGGATGTCACAGAATGTTGAGTAGAGTTCCCTGTGCTGCACCAGTAGTCCTTGTTGGTTACTGACTTGCAGTCTTGCTCTAGACTGAATCATATGTAACCTATTTCCTCGCTGTGTTTCCTGAATGATAATCACTTCTTTGGTACTTTAGGACATTTCCCTTCCCTTTGTGGCCAAACTCCAGGTAATTATTTTGCTATAGTTCGTTATTAAAACTTCCCAAGTCTTCACATGATTGTTCTATGTATTCTGAACCTTCTGTTGGGCAGTGTTAGCTCAGTGAGTCTTGTCCTGTTTCGCCCCAAGAGTGTCTTGGTGAGTGAATATTATCTTTTCTTTCTGTAGAAAAGTCACTTGGCACAACCTATAGTCTTCTGTTCTGAAATCTTGACGCTTTAAAAAGCTCTTAGACTTTGAGATTCTAAAAACATTTTAAGCTTAGGAAGACATGTTAAAGCACAGAAAAGTCCTAGAAGAATGCACAGAGTAGAGGGTAGTGGGTGTGAAGGTCAAGATTACGAGACTGATAATTCTTTTCGTGTTATACCTGTATGAATCACTTTTTTTTCACTATGATTGTATTATTTTTATTATTTAAAAATTAACTGAAAAGACTTTTAAAAGTCCAGTTTGAGCACAGGAAGCCATCACTAATCATTGGTTCCTTGAATATCCTGTTGTGGTCACTTTGTATGTATATATCTCTTTCTCCCGCATTGTGAAAGGATAACTTGGATAACTCTGAATACCGTGTGGGAAGTAGGTTTAAAAGGGACAGATGCAGGATGGAAGGCCATCAGTTCGAAGGCATTATTCGTTTTTAAGTTCAGCCTCACCACCCCCCATCTTGCACGTTAGGTATTTAACAAAAGCTTGTTGATTAAAAGAATGTTTCACCTACAATATGTGTTCTTGGTAAAAGCAAGACTTCTGTTCTCAAACATTTAGGATTTTTAAGCAAAGGACATTGTACTTTGAAAGTGGAGCTGTCTTGTATTTGATCTTTTTCTAAATTTGGAGCAATATCTTGACTAGTCTCTGAAGCCCTTGTAGGAAGTGAAAACAGTGCAGGTTGTCAATTTCAGCTACTCTGGAAGGTTTAAAAGCATTTGCAAGGACACCTAATTTAAAGGCTTTCCTTTTTATTTGTGAGAGTGATCCCTTTTCTATTGTCAGTATTCCGAAGTATGATTGGACTTAGGATTCTTAAGTATGTTGGTCCCAGGGCCTCTCTACAGGGCCAGTAGACAGTAGGCCTGTATGTTTCAGGGCCTACTGCTGTCTGTCTGCACCTGCAGGGAAGAGGAGCTTCTGTTTGGCTGTATTACCCTGGAACGGGGCTAGCTCATTTGTTCAGCAGATTTTGATAGTCTCTTACTAGTGGTTTAACCCAGTGTTTCCTGGATTTCTATCATACTTTTATCCAATCTGATGATTTTAGCTATATTATAGTATCATCTGTACTATTATTTACTTAATATTTTTCTCTAAGTTGACTGTTAATTTATTTAAAAATAATCTGTATTATTCGGCTTCCCTGGTGGCTCAGTGGTAAAGCATCCGCCTGCCAGTTCTGGAGACGCAGGTTTGATCCCTGGATCAGGAAGATCCCCTGGAGAAGGAAATGGCAACCCACTCCGTATTCTTGCCTGGGAAGTCCCGTGGGCAGAGGATCCTGACAGACTACAGTCCATGGGGTTACAAAAGAGTTAGTGACACGACTTAGCGACAGGGCTTCCCTGATAGCTCAGTTAGTAAAGAATGCGCCTGCAATGCAGGAAACCCTGGTTCGATTCCTGGGTTGGGAAGATCCCCTGGAGAAGGGAAAGGCTACCCACTCCAGTATTCTGGCCTGAAGAATTCATGGACTGTACAGGTGTCACAGAGTTGGACACGACTGAGCGACTTTCATTTCACTTCACTTAGTGACTAAACAAGAACAAATCTTTATTGGTCTATCTCCTATTATATAAAGGAAATATTAGAAGTCAACTTTCTCACTGTGTTATCTAGTACTGCCTGCAGAGATCACCTAAAAACAGAGTAGTTGGAGTGATAACTATGCTTTGAAAAACACTGCTTTAACTGATACATCATCATCTTATTTCCTGTGCCTTATTTGTGGATGGCTGACCTGCTTACTCTTAAACCATACCAGCCCTCGTGGTCAAGCCACAATTACCCTTGAGTAAGCTTTTAAAAAGACATAAAAAAATAGACTTAGGATATCATTTTTCTTGGCCTTTTTTCACCAAGTGCTACATAATTTATATTACAAAGTCAGTGATGTAAAATGGAAATAAACATTTTCCAAAGACTCAGCAACCAGTTAATCAGTAGGCTTCCAGGAAGGGGGAGCCTGACAGCAGGCTGAATGTGGTGGGGTGTCTTAGTTAAAATTCTTTTGGGTGCAAGGAGCAGAAACCCTTTGACACAAGCTCAGGTAGAGGGAGGTTGTTTATAAACCCTTGTGGGAGCCTAGGGCAGGAATGCGGTGTTCTAGAGCCTGATGGAAACTGGAACGCTATCAATATCTGAAGCTTCTTTCTCAAACGCTTGTCTCTGCTGCTCTTACCTGTTTGTGTCTATTCTTTTCTCTGCTAGGTTCTTCAAGCCTTTTTTTTTTAATGTGCTTACTCATCACTTACGCAGGACCCAAATGTTGGGTGAAGATAAAGTAGGGAGAGGTTGTTTGCTTAATCAGCACTGCCCCCATTCCCCCCCCATCTATTTTTTGATAAAGATAACTGGCATTATTCTTTTATAAATGTTATATGAATGAAGAGCCAAGAGATAACTCCCTTTTTCACTCCCCATTAACCAACTTGCATCTCCCAAGGCTCCTTCCAGATGGAAATTCTGGACCTGCCCCTGATAATCTCAAACTGGAAATATTTATTGCCTTCTAAATGGAGTTCTCCATAGCTTTCTGACTCCAGGTTTCAGCATTGCAGTTATAGATTACCAGGTTTACCCAGCTTGGGTCAAATGTCCACTCCATTGGGCTTCAGTTATGTGATCTAGACATGCTCATCCAATTCTACCCCTTCAGCAGAGTCTGTGGAAACCATTCCCAGAGAAGAGAGTAAGGGTACTGCATATTAATATATCAGAGCCTTGTCAGCAACAGAGAGGAAAAGTTAAATATCCTTGTAGTCCTAACCTCTGGTCTAATCTGTTTACAGGGCGGTCCTCAGACCTGGGGTTTCACCAAAGATATCTACTCTTTGAGAAGGCTTCAAGATGTGGTCTGTGAACCTGGAGTCTTACAGGACTGAGTCAGACATAACTTAGAACTCACTCCGCATAAGACCAACACCAGGTTGTTAGAAAGAGAAGATACCATTTATTGAACTGAAACGTCTCTCAGATATTCTGAAAGGACAAATGGTGGCCTGTTGGCTGAACTAAGAATTTAAGAAAATTGGTATTAGGTATTCAGGCCAAGATTTTGTGTGCTTTTAGATTTCTGTGATTTCGCTCTACCTGAGTATTAAGTTTTTGATCTCTTTTAGATTGTGATTCCTCCAGAGTAAGTCTTCTTAATCATTGTACCTAGCATTATTGGTGCTCATTGGTGTTAAGTGCATTGAAGAAAGACTAGAGATGAAACTCATGTGTTCATGTGGTTGTTTTTTAAAAGTTGTGGCAAAGTATTCATTGGAGAAGAATTGATGCCTTCAGGTAAAATGATAGCATGTTTCTGTTACTTGGCCTTGAGCCACCAGGGCCGTAGATGATTTTGAGTTGTCTTTGCCTCCTCTCTCCCTGTAGCTAACTTGGGACCTTGAGGAGCGAAGAGGGACTAGTTGTAGTAGTAGATTGTGAACTAGCTTGTGTTCAGCCATCTTTCTGTATTCTGAATCAGCAGCTACCACCCTATTTCCCATTTATAACACTTCTTACTTTCCTTTTCTAGAAATGAATCTTTGGTTTTATTAGATAAATATTTTTCCAGTTAATCAGCTTTGTTTTTCTAGAGTGGATTTTCCTATTCACCCCCACACCCCCCTCTTCTCCCAGCAGTTTCCCGTGTTACTAACATTTGCACTGGTGTGGTGCATTTGCTACAGTTGCTGAGCCAGTGTAATCTGTTCTTGTTAACTCCCTACTGTACTAGTTTACCTTAGAGTTCATTCTGTATGTTGCACATTCTGTGGGTTTTGACAAGTGAATAATTGACACATACCGTCGTTGCAGCATCATATAGTTTCACTGCACTGAAAAATCCCTGCTCTCCAGCTATTCATTCTTCCCTTGGTTCCTGGCATCCACTGACTGTTCTACTGTGCCTATAATTTTTGCCTTTCTGAGACTGTTATATGCTTGGAATCATATAGTATGTAACTTTGTCATATTGCCTTCATTCTCTTGGCAGTGTGCATTTAAGAGTCCTCTGTTTTTTTCCTTTGACTTGCTAGCTCATTTATTTTTATCACTGAATAATATTTCATTGTATGGATGGATGTACTGCAGCTTTTTATCCATTTGCCTACCGAAGGACACTTTGGTTCCTTCCAAGTTGTGGCAATTATGTACAAAGCTGCTGTAACCATTTATGTGCAGATTTTTGTGTGAAAGTAAGTTTTCATCTCATTTGGGTACGTAACAAGGAGCTGGATAATATGGTTAGAGTATGTTTATTTTTTTAAGAAACAGCCTGTCTTCCAAGGTGGCAGTGCCATTTTTGCATTCCCACCAACAGTGAATAAGAGTTGCTTTTGTTCCCTGACTTCACCAGCATAGATTAATTTGAGTTGTTTGTGTTTTGTCTGTTCCCGTGCTGATTTGGGACCTCGAAGAGCCAAGAGGGACCTGGTAGTAGTAGCAGGTTGCAGGCTGGTCAGCGTTTAGTCATCTTCCTATATATAGAATTAACGTCTATCACTGCTGCCCATCTAACACACTTCTTATTTTCTTTTAGAGCTTCTCATTTGGAAATTAATCTTTGCTTTTATTCTACTTTTGAATAATAATTGATTGCTTTTCTTCCTTAACAAAATTTTATAGCAAGTCTCCATATTCCTTGAGTTTTGGAATGGGTGCATAGTTTAGGGAACTTAGAAGTCAATTTTTCTTCAAAGTCAGTGCTAGTTTCTGTTTCAACTAACGTATATGAAAGAACTGTTTTTCCTACCTTGTCTGCTCCTAATATTACTGGATTTAATTTGCCACCCCTGTTACTCCTTTTTTTTCCCCAGAAAATTATTCTTAATTCTGTGGCATAGTAAGTACACATTACACATTTTATTGAGGGAACATGGTCCCTTTGGTAGATTTGAAGTTTGAGTATAATAAACTGTTTTTTTAGATATTTCAAATTTTGTGTGACTAGACTCTTGAGAGTCCCTTGGACTGCAAGGAGATCCAACCAGTCCATTATAAACGAGATCAGTCCTGGGTGTTCATTGGAAGGACTGATGCTAAAGCTGAAACTCCAATACTTTGGCCACCTCATGCGACGAGTTGACTCACTGGAAAAGACTCTGATGCTGGGAGGGGTTGGGGGCAGGAGGAGGCAGGGACGACAGAGAATGAGATGGCTGGATGGCATCACCGACTGGATGGACATGAGTTTGAGTGAACTCCGGGAGTTGGTGATGGACAGGGAGGCCTGGTGTGCTGTGATTCATGGGGTTGCAAAGAGTCGGACACAACTGAGTGACTGAACTGAACTGAAAGCCCATTTGTTTAGCATAGGTAAAAATATTAGTGTCACCTGTCATCTAAATATATTTGGTCTTGAATCTTCATTAAGGACTAGTATAACTGGATTATATTGCTTTTGGATGAGAAATGACTATAACAAAATATAAGATTGGGTTCTGGACCATCCTGGCCGTTTAGAGTTCATATCGCTCTGTGATATTTTTAAATACCAAATTAGGACACTTTTTGAAATATCTAATACTAGCCTATGCATTTTTCATATTTGTTGTTGAAGGATTATAATGACCCTAACTTCTGTTTTCATAGATTATCTTGATAATGGAAATAATAAAATGGCAATTCAGCAAGCAGATAAGTTGTTGAAAAAGCATAAAGATCTTCATTGTGCTAAGGTAAGTTCATTTGCCTTCGAGTTACTTATATTTGGTGGGTTATATATTGTAATCTTTAAAGGGAAAGGTGTTTCATTAATCTCTTTAGTACCTGTGTTTTTCAGAGTATTTCTTAGGCCATATATTTTCCTGATCCCTTAAATGCCATAAATAGTATTTAATTAAAAGCTCGCTGCTTTTTTCTTTGGACATGACTTCTCTAATTTAATTATTCTGTTTTCACAGGGTCCTTTTAAGGGGTGTTGAACATGTTTTTTGTTTTGCTTTGTGCATTCTTAATATGACTGAAATAGAAAAGAATCTTTATTTGCTGATATTTTTAGTAAAATGGTTGATTCGCAGCCTAGGCATATCTTATAATTTACCTTGTGCTTTCAAATTGCCTTTCTTTGATTCACATTTCCTTTTCTGTCCTTTAAAAGCAGTCTTGTCTTTTCTCTCAGGTGTTAAAGGCAATCGGTTTACAGAGAACTGGAAAGCAAGAGGAAGCTTTCATCTTGGCACAGGAGGTGGCCGCTCTTGAACCCACAGATGACAACTCGCTGCAGGCACTGACTATTCTTTACCGGGAGATGCACCGACGTAAGTTTCTTTCTTTTCACTGTTTTTAAAACTGTGCTTAATTTTTTGGATATTTCTGTATTTGTCTAATTTACTTACCACTCATGATTTGATGGATGACAGCAGGTAAACTAATGCATTAATCATGGCCTGCAAAGGTTGTGGACAGAGTGGCTATTTTGCACATATCCTTGAATTGGAATGAGGACTTGAATTTCATTTATGACATTTTTATTTGCTAAATGAAAGAGTTGCTTTTTCCCCACTTTAAAAAAATATATATTTTTGGCTGTGCTCAGTCTTTGTTGCTGCTTCGTTGACTCTTCTCTAGTTGGGGTGAACGGGGACTACTCTCTGGTTGCAGTGCACAGGCTTCTCATTGTGGTGACTTCTCTTGTTGCAAAGCATGGGCTTCAGTAGTTGCAGCTCCTGGGCTCTAGAGCACAGGCTCAAGCATGTGGCACATGGGCTTAGTTGTTTTGAGGCATGTGGGGTCTTTCCGGATCAGGGATCAAACCTGGGTCTCCTGTATTGGCAGCTGGATTCTTTACCACTGAGCCACCAGGGAAGCCCCCTTTCCCATTTTTTATTATGGGAAATTTCAAACATAGAAACAGAATAACATAATAATCCCCAGTGTCCCCATTACTCTGCTTCAGCGATTACTGACACATGATCAGTTTTAATCTATACCCCTCTGCCTGCCAGATTATTTCTGATGATATCCTAGGTAGTCTACAGTTTGATCTGTAGATTAAGTTTTTCCTTGTTGATTTCTTAAATTTTTTGTTATGAGATACATATTTTTAATAATACATGTTATAGAAGAGTATGTTTTATGTAACAGACTAGAACATTTTATGTGAGGTAAATGAACATTCATAAAGCTACCACCCAGCTTAGGAAATCGAGCATTATTAGTACAGGCATACCTTGGATATATCATGGGTTTGGTTTCACATTAGAGTGAATATTGCAATAAAGTGAGTCACATGAATTTTTCCCCCAGTTATCTCAACCTTTATGGAATTAAAGAGAGTTAGGGTCTTCTTCTGGGTTAGGCTTTGGCTTAAAGGAATATCGTGGCTGGTTTGATTGTCTACCCAGATCACTAAAACTTACTCCATGTCAGCAACAAGGCTGTTTGACTTTCTTATCATTTATGTCTTCATTGGAATAATACTTTTTTTGGGGGGAAGGCTGCACCTCTTGGCTTGTGGGATCTGATTCCCCATCCAGGGAATTCCCTGGAGAAGTACTTTTAATTTCCTTCAAGAACTTTTCCTGTGCATTTGCAACTTGGCTACCTGGCACAGGAAGCCTACCTTCCAGCCTGTCTTGGCTTTCTACATGCCTTCCTCACTAAGCTTAATCATTTCTAGCTTTTGATTTAAAGTGCCAGTCATGTGACTCTTCCTTTCACTAGAGGCTGTTGTAGGGTTATTCAGTTCAGTTCAGTTCAGTTCAGTCGCTCAGTCGTGTCCGACTCTCCTATTAACTGGCCTCATTTCAATATTATGTCTCAAAGAATAGGGAGGCCTGAGGAGAGGGAGATAGACAGGGACAACTAGATAATGGAGCAGTCAGAACACACAAACATTTGTTGATTAAATTCAAGGTCTTATATGGATATGATTTGTGGTGCTCTCAAACAATTCCAGTAGTAACTTCAAAGATCACTGGTTGAACTTGCCTGGTTGTCCAGTGGTTAAGAATCTGTCTGCCAGTGCAGGGGCCACAAATTTGATCCTTGGTCTGGGAAGATTCCACATGCTGTGGGCAATTAAACTTGTGTGCCTTAGAGCTGGTGCTTTGCAATTGGAGAAGCCACCACAATGAGAAGCCCATGAACTGCAACTAGAGAGCAGCTTTCACTCACCACTACTAAAGAAAGCCCCTGTTCAGCAACAAAGACCCAGCACAGCCAAATAAATTAATAGATTAAAAAAAAATCACTGGTCATAAATCACCATAACTTTATACTAGTGAAAAATTTGAAATATTGTAAGAATTACCAAAAATGTAACACCGTGACACAAAGGGAGCAAATGCTGTTGGAAAAATGGTGCCAGTAGATTTGTTTAGACACAGGGTTGCTGCAAACCCTCAATTTGTAAAACACACAGTATCTGCAAATCACAGTAAAGGGAAGTGCAATAAAAAAAAAAAAGGCATGCCTGCGATTAGAGGACTTCCTGTCTGTCCTTTGTCAATCTCATTTCCTCTTTAACTTTCTAAGAGGGATTTGCTATCCTGAATATTTTTTTTTAATTCTCTTTCTTTTCTTTAAAAATATTTTCACATTTGTTTTTCTAAGCAATACGTTGCTAGTTTTGCTTATTCTTGGACTTAATGCAAATGCCTTCATACTGTACATCTTCTGTAACTTGCACTTTTCATCTAATATCCAAGTGCTTGGAGTTAATTCGTGCTTACTGCCACAAAATAGTTTTTTGGGTGAGTACACTAGAATCTAGGAATGGAGGTGTTAGATCATAGGGTGTAGGTTCAGCTTAAAGATAAACATGATGTCAGCTTGCTTCTAAATTTACCCTCCCACTAGCAGTGTATAAGAGTTCTAGTTGCTTCACATCCTTGTCATTGGTATTCTTAGACTTAAAAGTTTTTTTGCCATCAAACCATCATGTTGTGCTCCTAAAAATATACAGTTTTTGTTAATTATTTCTCAGTAAAACTGGAAAAAAACAAATTTTTGCCAACTTAGCAGGCAGAAAGTTATTTTATAGTTCAGTTTTGTTTTTCATTCTTATAAAAGATTAAAACTTAAGAATTTAAGTATATCTGATTATTTAGGGATTATGTCAATTTAGTGCTGTGGATTCTCTCCTAGTGTTAAAAAAAAAATTATCCTACAAGTATTGGTTGAATGTTTCTCTATGACAAGTAGTGTACTAGAGTCATAGAGGAAAGGTATTCTTTCTGCTCTTATGTTGCTGCCGCTGCTGCTAAGTTGCCTCAGTCGTGTCCAACTCTGTGCGACCCCATAGACGGCAGCCCACCAGGCTCCCCCGTCCCTGGGATTCTCCAGGCAAGAACACTGGAGTGGGTTGCCATTTCCCTCTCCAGTGCATGAAAGTGAAACATGAAAGTGAAGTCGCTCAGTCGTGTCCGACTCTTAGCGACCCCATAGACTGCAGCCTACCAGACTCCTCCGTCCATGGGATTCTGCAGGCAGGAGTACTGGAGTGGGATGCCATTGCCTTCTCCAGCTCTTATGTTACTTATAGTCTATAAGGAAAAATAGATCAATAGATAGTATATTGCATTATATATTAATACATTGTATAAGAAAGTTATTTAAATATTTAAAAGTGGCAGAAGGAAGCAGTGATCAAACTGAGGTGGAGGAGCAGAGATGGTGTCAGGAAAGGATTACATTTGAACTTGCATAGTTTCTGGCAGCGTGCATGGATGTGCATGTGCTGCATCTTGTCCGACTCTTTATGACCCCATCAACTATAGCCCGCCAAGCTCCTCTGTTCATGGAATTTTCCAGGCAACAGTACTGGAGCAGGGTGCCATTTGCTTCTCCAGAGGATCTTCCCTACCCAGGGATGGAACACACATCTCCTGCCTTGGCAAGTGGATTCTTTACTGCTGTGCCCCCTGGGAAGCCCTGTTCCTGGCAAGACAGGATTACATTTGAACTGGGTCTTAGATGATGTTCTCTCAGTAGAAAAGAGAGGAAAGAGGAATCCAGGCAGAGGAAACAACATGAAGTCATGGAGATATGATACAGCACAGGGAATCTCGTGGAACTACAAATATTTTGATGTAGCTGGAGCATAAAGTGTCAGGCGGAAGGAATTTGGAAGAAGACAGAAAGGCTAGATAGATCTGGAGAGTCTTATATGTTGTAAATGTCATCAGGGGGCTGACCTAGTCCGTTCTTTATTGAAAAACACCTGAGCAAGGGAAGAGTAATGATCAGGTGAGGCAAAGCAGATATTTCTTCTTCCTTAATGATGGGAGACATCTGTTTCCTCAAATAGGAAAAAAATTGATGCTAAGATTTGTTACACGTCAGTAATTAAAATCCTGTTTCTCTTTGTCTTAGCGGAGTTAGTCACAAAACTTTATGAGGCAGCTGTGAAGAAAGTTCCCAATAGTGAGGAATATCACTCTCACCTCTTCATGGCCTATGCCAGAGTGGGCGAATACAAGAAAATGCAACAGGTAACTTGATGCCCAAACCTCCTGGGCTGTGAAATTTTCTCTGAAAGCCTTTTTACTGTGGTTTAACTGCAGTTGTGTGTGTTTGTCTGCACATGTGTGCTTGCATACATGTATAGGAGTCGGTCTATGTATTTGTGTGTGTGGATCAACCAGATATTTGTGTGTGTGTGTTTTAAAGATGAACAACTATTCACATTCTTTAACTGATTTATTTGGGAAACGTGATTGTTCTTTTGTGGCCTAATGTATGTTTTGTTTGGTTCTGGTAAGAACAATCTAAAGGACAATCTTTAGCTTGTCCCACTGCATCAGATCGCTGGTATATTTTCAGAAAATGGGCAGAAATCCCAGACCAATAACTGAACAGACTAGAAAGATTAGCTTTAAAAGTTTATTTTGTAAATTCAACCGTTTATATAGCCTGCTAAGATTTTTAAATCCACCGGGGGTGTGGGGGGAATCCCTTTTGCTTGGGATGCCTTTTTTTTTCCCCTGGATGCAGCTTCTCCTCTCTGCTAGTTAGCACATTTTTCGTGTTCCTTGTATACCTGTGAAGGTGCCTCATTTGTATACATTGGGGATGATACGTAAGTAAAACTGGCATCCCAGGGAAATGAAATTTGCCCATTTAAGTTCATAAAGGGTTATGATGTCAAGCTAGAATTTCTTAAAGAAATACTTTGTGGATATAATATGTTCTGAAGGCAGATATTTCCTACTTGTGTTTTTATTTGGTCTTATTTACTTGAAATATCAGGCTTCCCAAGTGGCTCGGTGGTTAAGAACCTGCCTACGAATGCAGGATCTCCTGCAGGAGACTCTGGTTTGATCCCTGATCAGGAAGATCCTCTGGAGAAGGAAATGGCAACCCACTCCAGTATTCTTGCCTGGAGAAGCCCATGGACAGTGGAGCCTGGTGGACTATAGTCCATGAGGTCACAAAAGAGTTGGACATAACCCGAGCAACTATCACTTTCACTTGAAGTATCAAACTGTAACACTAGATAAACCAGGGAAGGTGGAAGATACTGTATTAAGATAAATCCTTTAAAATCAATCTTTATATTCACCTTGACCAAGTTTTTAAACTGGAAGAATTTGGGGGGGCCCAAATATAATTCTTTGAAGAAATTTTATCATTATTTTTATTTATTGTTGGAATATATTCTCAGAAAAAGTATTCAGAAATTATAGTTTTTCTTCTGTTTTAAAATGGGTATATTTTTTAAAATTGGTAACACTAACTTATACGTGTAAATCTTTAGTATCATTTTTACTTCTAAGTATGTTTTAAGTAAAGCATATTAAATATATATTAATATGGACACAGGTAAAGAAATTACAGTTCACCTAAATGGTAGAAAGACTACAACACCTCATTCTCACTCCCTGCACCCATCCGTGGTACTGTGTGTCTTTATTTGTTCACATAGAAAGATATTCCTAGTAGTGATTGAAGAGAGCAGGTTGTAAAATGGCCTTCTCCCACTCCTCTCCACCCACCTCTCCTTAATAAAAATATTATTAGATGCATGTACTGAAATATTGCCAGGATATAGGGCTGTAGATACTTTCCAACTTACTTTCTGTTCTTTGTTTTTTTGAAAAGCTTTTGTTAATTTTATGAACCCACAAAATACATTTTTGAAATATATATTTTAAAAAATATAAACACATAAAATAACAAAAAGTAGAAGTTCATGCAATGGCAATATTAAGGTAAATTTTGAGAAAAGGAAAAAATAATCTGCCACTTGATCAGCTTTTATTTTTGTATGGTTTAACTTTACGTGTTGCCAGAGAGATGTATAATTTTTCAGCTTGCTTTTTGGAGACTGTTGCTTTGACTTGGCTTAGTAGTTACAGTTTCTCAGTGTTTTAACCATAGCCTGCTTTTGCAGTCTTAGTCTAATGTATTGGAAGAATGGAGTCCTCTAGTGTTAAATGTCTTCGCATGGAGTTTCTTAGTTCTTTTTCTCCCTTTGTTGCTGCTCAAGGTAGTCACAGTTCTTAGCTCATATGTATGCTTATTTTGAAATGGGTATGTCCGTCTGGGATAATAGGTATTTTATAAATTACTTGCTATGTTTCTTAAGAGTAAGGGCTTTTGTTCACTACTGAATTCTCAATTCCTAGGATAACATATGTATGATAAATATTTGTTAAATAATGAGCGATTTGCATAAACTGGTTTAGGTAAGAGGGAGGGAAGCCAGGGAATCAGAAAGTTTAAGGATTTCTGCCCCACAGATATCTCCAGCAGGTAATATTTAAAGTCACCTTGAATAAAGAGTTGCTAGTTATTCATGTGATGACTAGACTTTCCTTTTTCTGTTAGTGACATTCCTATTCTCTGAGTCACCAATTTGTGGCCACATTTTTCCAGCTTCTCTGTGGTTGGAAATTCTCTGTAGTAACAGAATGTTAGTACCTCTAAGACAGTAGGGTGTAGGCAGAAATTTTTCATATTAATATTAATTTTTATTTCTGTATGTCATTATTAAATGTTTTCTTTACCCAAATTATAAAAAAAAAAATTTTTTTTTAGTGCTTTCCACTTCATTTCTCCAGTTTGGTATTAGAAACAGGGAGCTTAAGCCATCCTGGACTCTCCTTATCTTCTATGTTCATTTTGTCTCCAGTCTTTTTTTTTTTTTAGTTTTTTAATTGACATATAGTTAGTTGCTTTGCAATATTGTGTCAGTGTCTACTGTGTAGCAAAATGAATCAGCCACACATACACATATATCCCCTCCCTTTTGGTGTTTCACCATCCATATCATCTTGATTCTGCCTCCAAGGTGTTTTTGAGGTCTCTCTCTCTCTCTCTTTTTTTTTTTTTTTGGCCACAGGGCTTGTAGAATCTTATTTCCCGACCAGGGATCATCCCATGCCCCCTGCAGTAAGAGCATGGAGTCCTGACCACTGGGAGCCAGAGAATTCCCTGTTTCATATACCGGTTCTTGGTTTAGTTCTTCATTGCCTCCCCTATTCTTTCTCCCTATTTTCTTTCTTCATAGTACTGCTAAAACACTCTTTCTGGAAGAGTATAGATTTATACAATGTCAGTGTTACTCTGTATAGCCTCCTTTTTGAATGCCTTAATAACAAAGGTACCTCTGTCTACCTCTTAGCCCTTTTCCCTTCTGCTGCTCTTAATTTTTTGCTTCAGCTAGATCTCCTACTTGTTCTTGTCAGCATGTCTTTTCTTTAATGTTTTTGTTTAGTTATTCATTTTCCTTATACTAAGAATTGATTCACTCACTTATCCATTCTCTCCAAATGATTATATGTATTTTTACCCTCACATCTTTGCTTTTAAACATTGTATTTGACCTTCAAGTTCCATCTGAAAGACTGCTACTTTGGAGAAGGCTCTTCCCTACTTTTCCTTAAAAAAATAAAAAGGAATAAACAAACCTATTAACCTTGCTTTCCTTGGAAACACCCTGTTGTTGTTTAGTCGCCAAGTCATGTCCAACTCTTAGAATATCCCGTGGACTGTAGCCTGCCAGGCTCCTCTGTCCATGGGATTTCCCAGGAAAGAATACTGGAGTGGGGTGCCATTTCTTCCTCCAGGGGATCTTCCTGACCCAGAGGCGAAGTCTCCTGCATCTCCTGCATAGCAGGCGAATTCTTTTACTGCTCAACCACCTGGCAAGCCCCTGGAAACACCCTAGCATGGTGTTTCTGTATAGGATGTTTTTTTTTGTTTGTGATTGTTTTTTTCGGTGGCTTGTGGGATCTTATTAGTTCCCCAAACAGGGATCAAACCCAGCCCCCAATAGTGAAGTGCTGAGACTAACCACTGGACTGCCAGGGAATTCCCCATATAGGATGTTTATTTTTATTGCCAAGAATATTTTTAGTTGTCTAAATATTTGTCTTTTTCCCTAGCTTTTAAGTGCCTTGGGAATCAGGACTCAATCTTTGTATTCTTGGCAGGAATAGACATTTCCTTCCACATAATGTAATAGGGGCTCCATGTATTTTTTTCAGTAGTAACTGTGATAATTAGCTGACAGAGTTCTTAGCATTGATTACTAATTGGGCAATTATGGTCACATTCTCAGTTTTACATGCATAGATTTCTGCTTCTTTATGCCATGTTTCTGCTTTTAAGTATTTGAGTATTATACATCATCCTATGAAAGGGTTCAATTCTAATTAATGGTATCTTGAAAGAACTTGAATATTTTGCTAAACTAAGAATTATTTTTTGAATAATGTCAGTAATTTTATCTAACTTTGAAGTTTAAATATTCTGTATCTTTTTATTTTATTGTAATTGATTAGTGCAGTGGCTTCAGTGAAGTTTGTTTATTGATATATAGTCATAAGCCACATTTATTTTTGCTTGGTAGTCTACCAGAACTATATTGAAATGCAGTATTCTCTAGGAACACTGGGCTTCAATTTGAGAAAATGTGATCTAAAAGGTGAAATATCATTCTTGATCTTGTAAAAATTCGCCATTTTGATTACCTCTTTAGCCTATAGAGCATATCCATCAAGTTACTAGACACTAACAGTAACTGGCATATGTAAACATGTGGTTATTTTCCTTGGAAACTTCTTGCTACATTTCATTAACTGCTCTCTGTCTGATGTTTTCTAAACAAAATATTTATGGCTCTCTTGTCTTTCAGGCTGGCATGGCTCTATATAAGATTGTCCCCAAAAACCCTTACTACTTTTGGTCTGTGATGAGCTTAATTATGCAGGTGAGTATGGCGTTCAGAATGGGACTGAGAGTTGGTTTTGTTTTGTGTACAATGATTGTCCTTAATGTGTCCTCTGAACATCTTGGGTAATGTGTTGCAGCATGTGTCAAACAGGGACAGATGTCAAACAATGTCATCTGATTTTTTTGAATTGAGGAGTTTTGGTATTCTTTATGAGTTGATATATTGGTTTATTTGTGTATAATACGCAGTGTATTTTCCCTTAACCTTAGATCTATTACTAGGTTGCTTGATCAAGTATGAGCCTGGAAATGTTTGGTATTGTTGGTTAGTGAACAGATCATTGAACTGGGTGACCTTGTTTTATCACTTTTTCTGAGTCTCAGTCTGCTCTTTTGCGGAATGGAGATGCTTTTCTCCCAGAGCCACTGTGAGGACCTAAATGAGATACTGTGTATGAGAGGATGGGGAGGAAGGTGTTAAAATGTAGGAGTTTAGAACAGAGGCTCAGACTAGTCTGCTTTTCAAATACTGGCTTTACCCCATGTCTTGAGCTGTTGGGAAATCTTTTTAACCTTAGTTTATCTGTAAAATAAGCATAATAACTACTCTGAAAGGTTGTTTACAGGAGGCAAATGAGCTCAGAGCAGAATCTTTGGCAATGTTAAAATGATTAATATCATGTAGCGATTTTAATGATCAATCTGAGGCAACTGTAGCTGTTAAGTAAGCCATGCTATAAATAGAAGAAATAGGCATTTCCTTTATACTATGTGAACATCTCAAGAAGACATCGCAAAAGCTTTTCTCTTCAAATGCTTGGTACTGTTTATCTATAATAAACAGTATAAATGTAACCCCTCTTAATATATTTCAAGAAAAATGTTTGAATGACCTATTTAAAAGTTAGGTCATATTGTAGAAACTGTTTCAAGAATGTGTAAGATAATAAATCTTTAGTAAAGAAATCTCTTGTAAAGCAAACCATCTCTAATGTATCTTCTTAGTAAACTCAAATTAGGTCTGATATTTGACATAGTGGTTTGTTAATTATGGCCCAGTCACAATAATAGTCTGCATGGTGATAATATAAATAGTGCAAACAGGGAAGAACTTAAACATGTATCTTTCTCCAGTCTATATCAGCGCAGGATGAAAACCTCTCAAAAACAATGTTTCTGCCCCTTGCTGAGAGAATGGTAGAAAAAATGGTGAAAGAGGACAAGATCGAAGCAGAGGCTGAAGTGAGTACTTTAAACCCGGCTTTTGTATTTGCATGTTTTTGATACTGTTACAACATTATGAATTGTTGCTTTATTCCCTTTAGAGAACTAGTTCCTCACTCTTGTCTTTTGTGTAAGTGTGAAACTGGAATTCCCCAGCCTAGGTGTAGTGAATGAAGGAGCTGTTGTTTCTTGCATGCTTCCAGCAAGTGTTCTTTGTTGAGATATACACAGATAGGGGAGATACTGTTGCCTGATTCTCACTGTTAATTTCATCTTATTTGAAGATAGTGTTCTTTTCTATTAGACAGCTTTTTAAAAACATGTAATGACGTATCTCTTTATTATTGAAAAGTTTTAGTGGTTACACTTTTTGTTTGTTTTTTTCTATAAGGTTGAACTTTATTATATGATCCTGGAACGTTTGGGAAAGTACCAGGAAGCCTTGGATGTTATCAGAGGAAAATTAGGAGGTAATTGAGGGCCTGTTTCTTTACATACTTACCCATCTATATTATCAAACTTGTTTTTCAGTTAGATAAAACATACCTTAACAGCTTTTTATTTAGCTATGAGGGAGCATAATTATTTTTTCAATTGTTTAAAAATCATTAATGTTTTGTTCTTCTCTGAGCTGCTTTTCCTTAGTCTTTCCCTATTTCTAAAAATTTGGTTAATCTTACTGATTTGCAAGAGCACTTTACATTTTAAAGAAGTTAGAACTCTTTTCTGTTGTTGTGAAAATACTTTTTTCCTTTTTGTTGGAAAATTTATTTGTATGAACTTCATAGATGTTGTTAACTATTTCTCTATTTTTAGACATTTATAACAAACAATTTGTTTCCTAAATTGTTTACACACCTTTGATTTCCTTAGGAGAAATTCATGGGAATGCAGTTATTGTTTTGACAACTCTGGTTTTTAATTGTGACTTTATGGTCAGTTTCTCTTATGGCCTCATAACTCTCATTAGGTCCAGCCATGAAAAAGATTTTGTTTCATACAAGAAATGTATATCCTTTACTAAAACCATAACAGTAACTGATAGTTTTAACTATTTTAATTATATAAAATGTAAGAAGAGTTTTGTTTTTAATGTTACTTTCTAACTTTGGCCTCCTTGCAGGTGAGTAGAAGTCAACTTTGTATTTTTATTCAGTTAGGTTGTAGTTCTATGGATAGTTAAAATTTAAATTTTCTAGAGAAAATTCATAATGTAATTATTGGCATCCTTAATCTGCTTAATCTGCTGAGCTGTTTTAAAAGAACAGGGCAGATATAATTTGGTCAGAAATTTAATCCTAGTTTTTTTGTTCCCAGATGTTGGAACAATTTGATTCATTTCTTTTCTTTTTATCTTCCTCCTAACATCTCCCCTTTCTCATCTCATTCAAGTCCAATGTTTCAATGTTTTGAAAGTGTGTGGATGGTCAGTCTATGGTCTAAATATACAAGTCCTCAAACACTCTTGGGATTTTAAGTGTATCCCATATACTAGATCTTCAACTCAATATGTTCTGGATCCTTTTATTTTATAGGAAAACAGGATTTAAAAGTTTATATCAGAAGTATACTATTTTTCTTTTCAGAAAGATAAACTTTAGTGAGATAGAAGTTTGTATCTAACGGTGATCCATTTTCTGAGAGAGTGAATAAGAACATGTGACAGTTTCCTTCTTGTATTTGGACTTTGTTTTCATTTCTGAGTGAAAATGAAACCAGCTTACTAACTTTTATTACTTTTAATTGTAGAGAAGTTGACAAGTGAGATTCAGAGTCGGGAAAATAAATGCATGGCTATGTATAAGAAACTGAGCAGGTGGCCAGAGTGTAATGCCCTTTCTCGGCGCCTCTTACTGAAAAAGTAAGTAGATGCTTCTTGGACTATGAGAGTAGAATGGGGCTTTTTGATTTTTTTGGACTATATCTTTTGAGATTTCTGGGCATAAAGTGAAGTCCTTTAGTTGTGTGTCCTGGATATTTTTAAAAAGTTTTTGATGAGCCTTCATCTTTCAGTAAAGAGGTATAGTGAAACTTTTGCCACCAGGATGCTGAGTATTCAGAATGAATGCTGAAATTTCATTAATTTGTCAAACTAAGTATTGGTCTCCCCTCAGCCCACCTAGGAAGCACTAATGTGGCGGGTTTTCTATAAAGAATATTAGTTTTTTAGACCTGGTTATTTTATTGAAGAAAAGAATAGCTTCTTAGAAGTGTTTGACCTTGAAAATACCTGAGTTGCTGCCCTTTTAGGGCTGTAGAAGAAACCCAGAGGGAAGATTGGATTTCTCCTAATGAAGACTAAAATATCACTTAGAAAATAAGTTGAGTATCATGGTTCCTCAGGCAGATTTGTCACAACTTGGGTTTAATCCTGTGTGCACCATTCAATCTGATTTTAGCTCAGATGACTGGCAGTTCTATCTGACTTATTTCGATTCTGTCTTTCGACTGATTGAAGAGGCCTGGACTCCTCCTGCTGAAGGTGAACAGTAAGTTGTCTTTCCTGAATTACAGCACTTTTTAATATGTTGTAGCAAAAAGATTTCCTTATAAGCCTAATTGAATTCTCTGTCTCAATAATGTATCCCTTCCAAAGAAAGATTTTTTTTTTCCATTTTAAAATTTTAAAATAAATACATGTCCATTGTAAAAATCCTAAATTAGGACAGAAACGTATGGTGTGAAAAATGTTAGTTCCTAGTTACTCTATCATGGCAGGATGTTTTTTTCCACCAGTTTTATTGAGATATGATTGACAGAAATTACTCTTGATAATAGTTTGCTATCTTCCAGATTTATTTGAAAAAAACTTTGGTGTCTTCCAAATTTATTTATATTATGCATATACTAACATAACTATTCTTATTTAACATAAAAATGAAATTCTTTTAGAGGTAATGATTTACAACTTGGTATTCTCCCACCTTAAAATGTATCTTGGGCATCTTTCCATATATAGTAAACACAGATTTGATTAATTCTTTTTAGTGACTTAAGAGAACTCCATTTTAGAAATGTACGAAATTCATTTAATCTGTCTCCTGTTGATGGGTACTTGTATTGTTGCTGATACTTGTTTTGGGGGCTATTACAGACAGTATTCATAAATAGGATCTTTTAAAAAAGTGAATAAGGAAATAGGATTCATGATAACCAATTATGAACTGATGCTTACTTTATAATATTAACTAAGTCTCTAATTTTTCTCAGCCTCATTTTCTTAGCACTAAAATTTACTTATATTTTTAATTAGGTAATATTTTATATATGCAAAATATATAAATGTTTTTTTAAGAAAGCTGTAGAGGTGGTTAGTCTCTATAATAATCAAATGCCAAAACTGGGAGGAATCATGTGTCATACTAACTGTCAGAATATGCTCATAGCTTTTATTCTCATTTGTATTGTTTTATTGTTATCAGATACTTTTTAGTATTTTTAATTTGTTTCTTGAAATCAGTTTGGCTTGACTTGTAAGTTTTGGCACAGAACAATAGAGGCACAAAATACCTTTTTCATATGTTTATACCCAGCTCTTTAGAAGGAGAAGTACATTATTCTGCAGAAGAAGCTGTGAGGTTTATAGAAGATCGAATAACAGAAGAATCTAAAAATTCTCGCCATCTCCGAGGACCACATCTAGCTAAACTGGAGCTGATTAGACGTTTACGACGTCAAGGTTTTAATGATGAGTACAAACTGGGTAAGAAGCTGTAATAATATTTGGGAACCATGGAGAAGGGATAGGGACACACTCAGTACCTGAGGGCGGTATCTGCTCTCTGAAGCCTACAGTGATAGAGTTGTGTTTTGCGAAGCAAATGTCTTCATAATCTGAAAAGACTTACTGATGAAAGGATCACTAATAAAATTAGGCCTCAGTCACACATGCAACTTGGTTTAACTTTAACATTTGTCTCTATGCCATCAGAGTCTTTGTCAGGCGTTCGTTCTTTTGCTGACCTAACAATAATATCAAAATCAATTTCAAAGTAAAATAGCCAGTTCTGTAAAAGTTTGAGGATTTCAAGAAATGAATGAATGAATTTCTTGAAAATCTGCTCTAAGCACTCACAAAACCATTGACAAAATAACTTCTGGTCAAGTTAGAGCAGTTAACAGTTGAGAAACTTATGAGGATAATGACAAGATGGGAGAAAAGAATGATTTGGATAGTAGAGCATTAAGAGAGAGCATTCAGGAAATTTGATGAAGCACTTAGATGTTTTGTAAAATGGTTCTTGTTGAGCTTACTGCGCAAGAAGTGAATGTGGTCATATTATACTAGTTCACGGTTTTGTGAGGGAAAAGCACTACTCCCAGCCAAAATCAGCTCATATTAAGAATTAGAATTAGCTTTAATTTTAATTAAACCCTAAATTTTGTTAGGTTTAGGATCGTGAACTTTAAAAACATTTTCAGTTTTTTTTTTTAAGATAAAGCTCCAAAGAACCTTCCCCCGCCACCACCCCCCCCCCACATTCATCATTATAGAAATTTGGTTCATTGAAACTTGATTAACTTTAAGAGGGTTTTTTTAGGGACCAGTTGTCCTCAGATGATGAGCACTTTTCAATACCTAAAACCTATCCTAGAACATCTCTATCCCTTCTAATCATGTAATTAGTGTTCTCTGCAGTTTATTCTAAAATTAACTGACTATCTGTCATTCTATATGTCGATTATTCACAGCCAGTTTTCAATTCCATGTTGACTTGTTTCTTTGGGTCTACCTCAGTCACTTTAGTTTGTGTTTATTCCCGAATTGCAAATGAAAATTTTTCATGTGACTTTCAGCAAAATATTGTTAAAATATATTTCAAAGAATTGGTCTTTTTTGGATTTCCCTGGTGGTCCAGTGGTTAGGACTCTGTGCTTCCACTGCAGGGAGCCTGGGTTCAATCCCAAGTTGAGGAAGTAGGATCCTACAAGCTGCATGGTGCAGCCAAAAAATATATATATATATATATTTGCTTTCTTTTCAAAGCTGGAAAGAAAACTATTTGGATCTACTTTCACACTTGCTATTATATTCATCCCCTATCTTCCTCTTCCCTTTCACCCACCTGAATCTTACAAATTGGATCTGTCTAATCTCCACACACAGAAGAAGTTTTTGTCTTTTTCTTACCAGTGAGCGATGCTTAGGCTCTTTTGGATCACAGAGACCTGTGAGAATCTGATTAAAGCTATGGGATCTCTGTTCCTAGGAACAGAGCTCTGGAACTGAGACCTAATATCTTCAGTTCAGTTCAGTTCAGTCGCTCAGTCGTGTCCGACTCTCTGCGACCCCATAAATTACAGCACGCCAGGCCTCCCTGTCTGTCACCAACTCCCGGAGTACACTCAAACTCATGTCCACAGAGTCGGTGATGCCATCCAGCCATCTCATTCTCCGTCGTCCCCTTCTCCTCCCGCCCCCAACCTTTTCCAGCATCAGAGTCTTTTCCAGTGAGTCAACTCGTCGCATGAGGTGGCCAAAGTATTGCAGTTTCAGCTTTAGCATCAGTCCCTCCAATGAACATCCAGGATTGATCTCCTTTAGAATGGACTGGTTGGATCTCCTTGCAGTATAAGGGACTCTCAAGAGTCTTCTCCAACACCACAGTTCAAAAGCATCGATTCTTCGGCGATCAGCTTTCTTCACAATCCAACTCTCACATCCATACATGACCACGGGAAAAACCACGGGAAAAACCATTGCCTTGACTAGACGGACCTTGGTTGGCAAAGTAATGTCTCTGCTTTTTAATATATTATCAAGGTTGGTCATAACTTTCCTTCCAAGGAGCAAGCGTCTTTTAATTTCATGGCTGCAATCAGCATCCGCAGTGATTTTGGAGCCCAAAAAAATAAAGTCTGACACTGTTTCCACTGTTTTTCCATCTATTTCTCATGAAGTGATGGGACCAGATGCCATGATCTTTGTTTTCTGAATGTTGAGCTTCAAGCCAACCTTTTCACTCTCCTCTTTCACTTTCATCAAGAGGCTTTTGAGTTCCTCTTCACTTTCTGCCATAAGGGTAGTGTCATCTGCATATCTGAGGTTATTGATATTTCTCCCAGCAATCTTGATTCCAGCTTGTGCTTCTTCCAACCCAGCGTTCCTCATGATGTACTCTGCATATAAGTTAAATAAGCAGGGTGACAATATACAACCTTGACGTACACCTTTTCCTATTTGGAACCAGTCTGTTGTTCCATATCCAGTTCTAACTGTTGCTTCCTGACCTGCATACAGGTTTCTCAAGAGGCAGGTCAGGTGGTCTGGGATTCCCATCTCTTTCAGAATGTTCCACAGTTTATTGTGATCCGCACAGTCAAAGGCTTTGGCATAGTCAATGAAGCAGAAATAGATGTTTTTCTGGAACTCTCTTGCTTTCTCCATGATCCAGCGGATGTTGGCAATTTGATCTCTGGTGCCTCTGCCTTTTCTAAAACCTGCTTGAACATCTGGGAGTTCACGGTTTACATACTGCTGAAGCCTGGCTTGGAGAATTTTGAGCATGACTTTACTAGCGTGTGAGATGAGTGCAATTGTGCGGTAGTTTGAGCATTCTTTGGCATTGCCTTTCTTTGGGATTGGAATGAAGACTGACCTTTTCCAGTCCTGTGGCCACTGCTGAGTTTTCCAAATCTGCTGGCATATTGAGTGCAGCACTTTCACAGCATCATCTTTCAAGACTTGAAATAGCTCAACTGGAATTCCATCACCTCCAGTAGCTTTGTTAGTAGTGATGCTTTCTAAGGCCCACTTGACTTCAGATTCCAAGATGTCTGGCTCTAGATCAGTGATCACGTTATCATGACTATCTTGGTCGTGAAGATCTTTTTTGTACAGTTTTGTACAGTTCTTCTGTGTATTCCTGCCACCTCTTATTAATATCTTAATATCTTCTGCTTATTAAAAATCTCTGCTGCCTAAGTCTAGTTCAGTTTGAGAGCATTCTACTTTTATTATTTTTATTTTTAATTTGAGGAAAAATAAAATGAGCTGGTAGGTTTCTGCATATCCAGGTTTAAATTTTACATTGTGACTTCGGAGTTATTGGCCCATGGCTCTTCCCATTGACTTTCTCTTCTGTTGGTGTGCCTGTTAACAAACATTATCTTTTATGCAGTTAACATTTATTTAATATTTGTTAAGTAGTTCAGGAACTGGAGAAAAGCATGTTTGTTTAATGCTTGCGTATAGACTCAAGTATTTAAACTTTAATGAAAACTTTTTAACTATTTAAACTTCAATTGAATGAAAAACTTCACATTTCCTCAGTGTAATAACTGAGTTGGTAAGATTCAATTTCTTTTTCAAGTATTCGTTTATTTTTAAACTAGCAAGCCATCTTCCAGCCCTCATTGTCATCCTCATTCTCATTGAAGCAAAATTTTCATTTAATTGAAATAAATTTTTCTCAAATCAGACTTATCACTTAAATTAGAAATTTCTTTAGTCCATGAATTATTTAGTGATATTTTACCCTCCTCTCTCTTAGGTGATCCAGAGGAATTAATGTTCCAGTATTTTAAAAAGTTTGGGGATAAACCTTGTTGTTTCACAGACCTTAAGGTGTTTGTTGACCTCTTGCCTGCTACACAGTGTACAAAAGTAAGTAGGCTTCTATTGGTTACCTTTATTTATTGTAACTAGGTTGAGAGTTCATGATTCTTTTCTAAAATGGCTGAAAGTAGTGAACATGAGATTATCAAGATATTGCTCTATCAAGCCAAGTAGTCTAGGTGCTATCAGATGTAAGGCATAATTTCTTGTAAAGCTGAGCCTCAGTGAAAATAAGCCCCTGGTAGGTAATTGAATTCTCCGGGGGGTGGTGTGTGTGGGGTGTGTGGATGTGTGGGGTGTGTCTGGGTGTGTGTGGGGGGGGTTGTAGAGAGAGAAATGCAGTTGTAAGAGACATAATACAGAGTGATCTGTATGTCTTTCACCCATTTTTGCCTTAGGAAATTGGCACTGATAAAATTCACTGACCTTATTCAGATTTCACCAGTTTTACGTTCTTTCATTTTTGGGTATATGTGTGGTGTGTTTGTGTGTGTATATTTAGTGTGTGTGGTGCATGTGGATTCATGTGGCCATTACGTAGACAAGATGCACAGTAGTTCTGCCTCCAAAGTGCCCCCATGTGCTACCTGCCCTTTTCTGCCCACAGCCACCTCCCTGTATCTCCTCCTTTACCCATCCCTCTCCTTTAGCAACTGCTATTGTTTTCTTTTTCCACAATTTTATCATTTTAAGAATGTTATATAATGGAATCATATTATGTGTAACTTTTTTTACTCAGCGTAATTCCCTGAGTTCATCTGTGTTGTTACATGTACCATGTTCATTGCTGGTACAGCAATATTATTCTGAATAATATTCCTTGATATGTATGTACCACAGTTTCTTTAACTTGTTGAAGAACACCTGGGTGTCTCTGGTTTTAGGCTATTACAAATAGAGCTGCTGTGAACATTTGCATGCAGGTTTTTTATGTGAACCTAAGTCTTCATTTCTCTGAGAAAATGCCCAGGAGTTCAGCTGTGGGGTCTTATGGTAGCTGCATGTTTAGTTTTTTAAAGAAAAGGCCTAACTTTTCCACAGTGACTAGGTCTTTTAAATTCCTGTTAGCTATGTATGAGTCATCTGGTTTTTCTGCATCCTCATCAGCATCAGGTGTTATCACAATTTTTTATTTCTGCCATTCTAGTAAATATGTAGTGATGTTTCATTATGATTTTAATGTGCATTTCCCTAATGGTTAATATTGTTAAACATTTTTTCACATGCTGATTTGCCATCTATATTTTCTCCTCAGTGAAATGTCTATTATTATCTTTTGCTCATTTTCTAATTGATTTTTTTTTTTGTGTCCGACTCTTTGTGACCCCATGGACTGTATCCTACTAGGTTCCTCCGCCCATGGGATTTTCCAGGCAAGAGTACTCGAGTGGGTTGCCATTTCCTTCTCCAGGGGATCTTACCGACCTAGGGATAGAACCCAGGTCTCCTGCATTATAGGCAGATGCTTTACCGTCTGAGCCACCAGGGATTTTTATTGTTGAGTTTTGAGAATTCTTTAGATATTCTGGATATAAGTCCTTTGTCAGATATGTGGTTTCACATATTTTCTCCCAGACTATAGCTTGTCTTTTCATCCCCTTAACAGGATCCTTTGCAGAGCAAAGTTGTGTTTTTGCCCATGTCATGGGACTTGCAGGATCTTATCTCCCTTTCAAACCTTAGCAGTGAAAGCACTGAGTCTAGCCACTGGACCACCAGGAAATTCCCAGAGTAAAATTTTAAAGTTTGATGAAGTCCAGTGGACTTTCCTTTTAATGTCTTATCTCTGATTTTTTCAAAACTGTAGCAGTTAATTGCTGATTTTATCAAATCACGATTTATTCTTGCTGAAGCAGTCTGGAAATCAAATCTTAGGGATTTTTAAAAAATAAACCTTGAAGACCCAAATAGACATTTCTCTGAAGAAGACATGCAGTTGGCCTACAGGCACATGAAAAGATATACAGTATCACTAATTATTAGAGAAATGCAAATCAAAGCTACAGTGAAGTATCAACTCATACCAGTCAGAATGGCTTTCAACAAAAAGTCTCCAAAAAAAAAAGTCTGCAAATAATAAATGCTAGAGAGGGTATGGAGAAAAAGGAACCCTTCTATACTATTGGTAGGAGTGTAAATTTGTGCAGCCACTGTGGAAAACAGTATGGAAGTTCCTTAAATAATTGAAAATAGAACTATTGTGTGATCCAGCAATCCTACTCCTTGGTGTATAGCCAGAAAAGATGAAAACTCTAATTTGAAAAGATAACATGCCTCCCAGTGTTCATAGCAGCACTGTTTATAGTAGTAAAGACAAGAAGGCAACCTAAGTATTCATCAGCATATAACTGTATAGAGAAGATATGGTGTGTATATATCTGTGTCTGTATGCACACACATATATTCCTATATTGTTGTTTAGTTGCTAAGTCATGTCGACTCTTGCACCCCTGTGGACTGTAGCACACCAGCCTTCTCTGTCCATGGGATTTTGCAGGCAAGAGTACTGGAATGGGTTGCCATTTCCTTCTCCAGGGGATCTTCCAACCCAGGGATTGAACTCACATCTCCTGCATTGGCAGGCAGATTCTTTACTATTGCACCACCAGGGAAGCCCTTACATATATACTCACACATGAAATGAGATATTAGCTATAAGAAATAATAAAATGTTGCCATTTGCAGCATAGATAATAAATGAAATAAGTGCAAATGAACTTATTTACAAAAAAAAAACAGACTCACAGATGTAGAAAGCAAAATATGGTTACCAAAGGGGAACAAGGGGGGAAGGGACTCATTAGGAGTATGGTATTAACAGATACACACACTACTATATGTAAAATAGGTAAATAAAAAGCACAGGAAACTATATTCAATATCTTGTAAAAACCTATAGTGTGAAAGAATCTGAAAATAAATGTAGCTAAGTCACTTTTCTGTATATCTGAGACTAATACAATATTGTAGCAACTACACTTCAATAAAATTAAAGGAAAAAAACCCTTCATTTTCGAATAACTACATTTATAGGAAAGTTGTAAATATAGTAAAGAAAGTTACACTATACCCTTCACCCAGCTTTCCCCAATGTTAGCATCTTAAAAACAGTGGTACATTTATCAGAACTAAGAAACTGATACATTACTGTTAATTGGCCTTTAGACTTTTTCTGTATTTCTGTAGCTCTTCCATTAGTGTCCTTTATCTTTTCAGGGATCTAAGCCTGGGTACCATATTGTAGTTAGTTATCAACTATCAGGATTTTTTTCATGTGATTAAATCAGTGCAAATCAATTACATGCTGAAGTGGCGAACCTTTAGACTCCTCATCCACAGCAGCGTGTATTGGATCAGATTGTTCACCCATTAATGAGAATGTCATACCTTCTTGCATATTAAGCATTTAGCCCCTAGTATCCTTGGGTAACGAGCAGTTGGAGTACTCTACCAGTTGGCAGAACAGTGTGCCCAAAGTAGGATAGAGCACTATAAAAGAAATACTAGTGTCTATCAAGAAAGTCTGTGACCTTTGGTCAGCTTACTTATAGAAAGCTCTTAATTAGTGGAGGTTGGAAGTCTTCCTGTCACAGGGCTCCCACCATCTCTTCTTCCAGAAAGCCTCTGTCACCCCCATGTGGAATGGTTGAAGCTCAGTGGGAGTGCAGTGGTGATGACTACAACGTTTGTCTCATGACCATACCCTTAGTCCACCTGCACTCAGTGCTCTGGCAGTCTTGAGGTTACACATCTAGGGCAGATGGAGCAGTGCTTTCCCATACTGATAAGAAGCCAGTGTTGTCTGTTGGATTCTGAAGTGAACCACCATTCACTTTGGTTTAGAAAAGGTTATTCTTGGAGTTCTGTTAAGCTCAGACTAAGCTTTAGAAGTTTTCTAGATAAATTGTAACATATCCAGAAAAGAAGGTTCTGGGTTATACTTGAAAACCTTTGAGAAACGATTGATTGGAAGAGAGATATTTGGTCTGGTGCTGACAGTACTTTATTTCTCCTAATTTGAAAAGCTCTCCTGTAGAAGAGGGATAAGAACAGGGACCAGCAAGAAGTTGTTGCAGGGAATTAAGAATTTGGCTCAGTGAGAAAAAGATCTTTTTTATAGTCACAATTCTCTAAAAATGCAGCATGTGAGTTTCATGCTATTGGAGGGATTAAAGCAGAAAATAGAACCATGTGGGAGAGAGAGATTCGTTCAGTAAGTGTCACCCATGTTATGTGCTGAGTGCTAAGGTAGGGAACAATTGACCATGCTTCATAGTGCTTACCATCTTGTAAATTAAAGCATCAAATGATGGGAATGCATTAGAGGAGTGCTTACATCTCATTAAGCTGAGATTCATATAAGTTTGCAAGCACAGTTTTAGAACCAGAAGCTCTACTTTATCGACATGTTTGAAAATCTTAGGTCACCTCTGTGACCCCATATAGCAATACTCTACTGGGAGTAACCCTCTAGAAATAGCTAAATACTAGCAGTGTTGAGGTGGTCATTGTTCAGTGAGACAAAGGGTTGAAGGCTATTGCAGTGAGTTTTGTAGTCCTGTGTAAACTTTTTAATTGAGAGGGGTAATTTTGCTGCCACAACTTTTTAAATGTAGGATGACTTCAGTAGCTAAAAATTCTGCCACTCAGCAGTGTGTTTGTCAGAGGATTGTGGACTCTCCAAGTAAGGTTCACACTGAGAACTGCTGTCCCACTGAATTAGGAGACACATTCTAAAATGGGACTAGTCCCTAAGAATGGACCATACAGTTCAGTTATCCCAAAGTGTCTCACCCCTGGTGGCATTCTTATATTTTGTTTACTTTGTCTTGGGATTTTAAGTTAACAGTAAAATAGTCCCAGTTTTTAAAGAAGCTTTTTGCATAGCAATAAAACTGTAAAGACTAGGACAGAGAATGAACATATTGTTTTATGACAAAACCTCTTGGAAGGCCTTACTAATAAACATAACTAGATATATAAAATGATGTAAAAGAAATATAAAATGGCTTACAAGAATGGAAGAGCTAGCAATAAAAATTATGGGGGCATTTAATCAAAAACATGAAAACTAATGCCACAGAGTTTTTGTTACAGATGTGGTTATCTGATCATAATAAAGTTAAAATTCATACAATTGTAGAGAAATTGAAGCAAAGTTATGACAGATGTGAAACTGCATGAGAAGGAATTTTAATTTTTATTTCTATCTAAAAATTACATGTATAAAATTGAAGAAGTGAGATGGTACTACAAGGCTTATCTTGAAAAACCGTTGTAGGTCTTTGCCTTCTCCAGCCCTGGTTCTGGCTCTGTGCAGACAGATTACTTTCAATTCTTAACTGTTCTTTTGTTATTTAATGCTGTATTTCTAAATTTAATGCTCATATAATTCTTTATTTTTATGGTTACAGTCTTCATCTGTTGGTATCTTATTGTGTGTGTGTGTTTAGTTGCTAAGTCATGTCCTATACTTTGCAACGCCAGGATTGTAGCCCACCACACCTTGCTTATTTAACTTATATGCAGAGTACATCATGAGGAACGCTGGGCTGGAAGAAGCACAAGCTGGTATCAAGATTGCTGGGAGAAATATCAATAACCTCAGATATGCAGATGACACTACCCTTATGGCAGAAAGTGAAGAGGAACTCAAAAGCCTCTTGATGAAAGTGAAAGAGGAGAGTGAAAGGTTGGCTTGAAGCTCAACATTCAGAAAACAAAGATCATGGCATCTGGTCCCATCACTTCATGGGAAATAGATGGAAAAACAGTGGAAACAGTGTCAGACTTTATTTGTTTGGGCTCCAAAATCACTGCGGATGCTGATTGCAGCCATGAAATTAAAAGACGCTTACTCCTTGGAAGGAAAGTTATGACCAACCTTGATAATATATTAAAAAGCAGAGACATTACTTTGCCAACCAAGGTCCGTCTAGTCAAGGCTATGGTTTTTCCCGTGGTCATGTATGGATGTGAGAGTTGGACTGTGAAGAAGGCTGATCGCCGAAAAATTAATGCTTTTGAACTGTGGTGTTGGAGAAGACTCTTGAGAGTCCCTTGTACCGCAAGGAGATCCAACCAGTCCATTCTAAGGGAGATCGATCCTGGGTGTTCATTGGAGGGACAGATGCTGAAGCTGAAACTGCAATACTTTGGCCACCTCATGCGACGAGTTGACTCACTGGAAAAGACTCTGATGCTGGGAAAGGTTGGGGGTGGGAGAAGAAGGGGACGACCGAGAATGAGATGGCTGGATGGCATCACCGACTCTGTGGACATGGGTTTGAGTGAGCTCCGGGAGTTGGTGACGGACAGGGAGGCCTGGCGTGCTGTGATTCATGGGGTCGCAGAGAGTCGGACACGACTGAGCGACTGAACTGAACTGAACACTCCTCTGTCCATGGGATCCTGCTGTGGAAAGCAATAATTTCATTTCTAACATCCTACTTCTTCCCTTACATACTCACCCCTCAAAATAGTATAGTCATTATTCAGTGTTTGTATTTTTATGACTAAATATTCACAGCTGAGCCACTTTGTATATGGAGATTATAGCTTTTTTACACAACTTTCTTTCTTGGAGTTAATGTTTTTGTTTTTTGTTCATTTCACTCCAGTCAGTCTGACAGAACCATGAACGTTTAAAATTCCTCTTAGGGGTTGGTCTGAAATGTGAGATTAATAGATCTGCTCCAGTCTCCCCTTGAGTCTACAGTGTCTCTGGTTCCGCTTCTCCTGGGGATGAAGGAAAACCGTGACTTCTGCTGGGTTTAGGGATTCACTCAGTGACCTTGGGAGGGGTCTAACTTTTTAGAATTTAGCAGATTCTCCTGTTGAAGTTCCACCAGCACTTTAGCTTTCAGACATACTTCCTGCCTTTAATTTCTGCGTCTTCCAAGGCTCTGCAAGCCTCTAGAAGAGGCTTGCTGCTTATGGGTGGCCTCCCCATTGCATACTGCTGGATTCCAGCGTTCTCGACCCCATACCTTGGTTATTACCTACCACCTGCCCTTGTGCCTTTTATCTTTTGAAATCTTGTTGATGCTTTTTAATCGCTGTCATCTCTTCACATTTCACATGTTCTTGATCCTTATGGGTGAGTCCTTTTTGTTCTTCACTGTCATCTTCATAGGGTCTTGGAAGGGAGTAATAATAGCCTGTGTTTAATAAATGTGTAGTTGGAACTTTTTTTTTCTTTAAAATAATGTATTAATTTTGGATCATAAAATATAGGGAAGACACAAAATATAGTGACCCCTTGGCTGCCTTTCTCTTCCATAAACACCTTTTAGAACCCCAGACTTGTGCTGCTCAAGCATTCTCTCACATCCTGACAGCTGCAAAGTATAGCATCCAAGCATGTGTGACATGTAAACAGGCACTCTGACTGCAATTAAGGGGTCCCTTCCAGTTAAGTCTTCTAACTCACTTTTGCCAGTATTGCAACTGAACTGGTTGTGGAACTCATATTTTTAAAATTTTATTCCATATTTAGAGAATTAAAAACATTTTATTTTAATACAAGATGTTACCATAGGGATGGAATTTTCTAGTCCAGTGGTTAGGACTCTGATTTCACTGCAGGGGACCACAGGTTTGATACCTGGTCGGGGAACTAAGATGTTGCATGTCACATGGCGTGGCCAAAAAAAAAGATGTTACCATTGGAAAAACTGGGTGAAGGGTATACAGGATCTGTGTAAGGCTATTGACATTCCCTTCAGTGTATATAATGTTTCCTTTAAGAATTTATTTGTAGTATAATAGAGTAGTTGTTTTAGGGTAATTGTTCTTTTTTACAGTCTTCCTAAATGAACTTTTTCATTGCTACATTGTATATTATGTTAATGTGTTGTAATTTAAGAAACATTTTCACATTTCTTTTCACCTTTTAGTGCTTATACTGCATGGTGTTAGCATTAACACTTTTGACCAGGGGTGAATTTTTCACATGTGCCTGTTTCACTGGAGTTTCACCAGCACGTGTGCCGTTAGAAGTGTTTTGTTGGCAATTTTGGTAGATAGAAAATGGAGTTTTAATTTGTATTTCTCCGTGATGTCTTTTTCTAGACCATTTCAGTATTTGTTAATTGTGACCTACTAAAGATGAGTTCTATTTTGAGACCTGTACTTTTTTTTTTTTTCAACTTTGCAGTTTATTAATCAGTTACTCGGAGTGGTTCCTTTGTCAACACCAACAGAGGATAAGCTGGCGCTGCCCGCCGACATCAGAGCTCTGCAGCGACATTTGTGTGTGGTGCAGCTGACGAGGTTACTTGGCTTGTACCACATGATGGATAAGAACCAGAAGCTGAGTGTGGTCAGAGAACTGATGTTAAGGTACCAGCATGGACTTGAATTTGGTGAGCAACCTTCAGAGTGTTCAGTACTTCCCTGCTCTGCTAAGACTTAGAAGTCAGGTTTTCTTTTTAATGTCTGTATACTTTTTTTTTTAATTGGAGGCTAATTACTTATAGCACACTGTTTTAATGCTTTTGGCAAGAAAAATATTTTATCAAGTGGGAACACTATCGAAGTAATAAAATGCAAAGCCTTTCTTAAGCTTGGAGTTGTAAAAAATTTTAATAGGCCCCCAGATAGCCATATTCTTCCTGAGCTGGTGAGGCAACTTTTCATCACACTGGGACTCAAATGAATTGCAGAGTTTATGATAATTGTCACATTTACTCCTTGTAGGCCTTAGTATTCTTAATATATAGACTATGTAAATTAACAAAAAGAATGTTGTAAATTGTGAGGTATATAGTTTAGAAATAGAGGTTGTTCAAATTGCTTAGACATGTGTGATAAAATGTAAATTATCTAAGTGGATGATGTTAGTATTTCTCTAACTATTCTAAAAAATTAGGTGAAGTAATGAACATATTACATTAGTTGTACATAGCTCTTGATGTCTGTTCTTTTCTTCACTTGAAACCTTTCACATCTTGCTGTTCTCCTCTTGGGACTATTTGGAGTACCACTTCTGTTCTGAAAGCCTTTTGCTCCAGCTGAGTGTAGTCTCACCTTTTTTTGACTCTTTTAATTCATAGCTTGTATTTTCTTCTGGTATTTACTCTATTCTTAATAGTTTCTTTTCCCCTTCTTCCTGCTGTCATTTTCTTGCTTTACATGACTCTTTGGGGACAATAATCATTGAACAAATCTTAAAATACAGATACGATTTTTTTTTCCCCATAGGAAAATCCTGTTTGAAAACAGAATTGCAATTTTCAGACTATTACTGTCTCCTTGCTGTCCATGTGCTTATTGATGTATGGAGAGAAACAGGTAAAAAGCAGTGATTTCAGTTTAACTTTATTTTTACTCTTTGTTTTTATTGATTATAAATCCTTAGACTAATTACATAATCCGAGACTTTGATTTATGCTTTTAGGTTTTTCTTCTTGCCTTTCTCCAGGGTGCTTCTAGGAGAACCCAAGTCTCTAAGTATCTTCTGTATATTCAGGATAATCCTAAATCAGTAGATATCTGTTCTGTTTTAAAATGTTTCTGAATAGTGAGTAAACAACCTGTTGAAAAGTTATAATAATTAAAATGCAGAGGAACTGGTTTAGAGATAGATGTATGAATCCATGGAATGAAATAGCCATTTTTGTTCATTTAAAATTATATAAACGGGCATATACTTTTTTTGGAATATGGTTCAGATTAACCCATTTAAGACAAAAATAGACTACATGGTAAAGGAAACATCATGAATCATTGAGCAAGAGAAGGATGATTCAACAGATGGTTCAGCCTTTTTCTTTAGGTCTCATGCTCTGACGTTTCCTCTTATTAGCTGTTTTTGAGAAAAAATAACTAGCTACTTATTGCATTATTATTAATGAAAATAAACTACAGAAGAGACAGGGCTGGGGAGACAATGGTGTGTGCAGACACAACTCTGCTCTTGTGGGTCATTTCACCAAGCACTTAATTTTGATATCCTCTTCATGCTTAAAATCCTTCAGAGAGGCCCTGTTTTCTTGAGGATAAAGGTCAGCCTTATTAGGATGGTTTACAATGCTCTCTAATCTAGCTTCTGCATACATCTCTGGATTCTTAAGTACTTAAAGCCCTAAATCTACTTTTTGTTGTTGCTGTTTCTGTCACTGAACATCACGTTGCCTCTCTTTGAAATAACTGTCTCACCTCCTTCATCTGACTTTTACTCAAAGAGTGCCTCTGACAAGTCTGTCTTGATTTCACCCCTTTCCTCGTTGCAGATTTTATGCCCCTTCTGAACTTTTGTAGGACATTGTATATACCCATATGATGCTGCTTGTTATACTGTGTTCTACTGGAGGTGGGGATGAAATTCTTTTCATCAGAGTACTTGCTATCAGGAGCCCCAGATTCAGGAGGTTGCATAGAGCTGTAAAAGTCATCTTAATGTAAAAACCATAATGAACTGATTACTTAGTAATTTGGTCTTTACTCAGATACCCTTCCCCACTTATTCGTAGTGTATGTTCTTGCTCATAATGACATGGTTTTGCTAATCTCTTGGTTTTGGAGCAAGATATCTGACTATATAATAATAATAACACTTGACACTTGTTTATCATCAGGCACTTGAAAGTACTTTACATGAATTAGCTAATTTTAAACCTTGTTAACAATACAGTTAAGATTGTTACAGTTTTACAGATGAGGGAAATACAGGGCAGAGAAATAAAGAAGGTAGGTTGTCCAGAAATCATACAGTGCAAATACATGGGAAGTTACACATATTATAGATGCAAGGTTTCTTTCTTACTTTTTTTTTTAGGATTTTTTTGTTTTATTCTTTTTTCCTTTTTCTTTTTTTGGTTTCTTGAAGTCAACGGAAGTGATGCTGAATGTTCCAGCTGTAGACATAGTCTTTGTTCAAGGTGGATCTGATAAAAATTAGAAATGTTATAGAGGGACTTCCCTGGTGGCCCAGTGACTAAGACTCCACGTTCCCAATGCAGGGGACCTGGGTTTGATCCCTGGTCAAGCAACTAGATCCCACACGCCACAACTAGAAGATCCTACATACCATAACCGAGACCAAAGATCTGCATGCCACAACTAAGACCTGGCACAGTCAGATACATAAATAGATTTAAAAAAAAAACAGAAGAAATGTACAGAAAATTGGGAGGATGTCTAAAGAGACTGATTTGAATGTGAAAGGATTAAGAAGAGCACTTTAAGATTAAATTGATGATGCTCTCAAGCACTTATTCAGGGACTTCCCTGGTGGTCCAGTGATTAAGACTTCACCTAATGTAATGGATGCAGATTCCTAGTCAGGGAGCTAAGATTCCACATGCATGGGACCAAAGAAACCAAAACATAAAAACAGAAGCAATATTGTAACAAATTCAATAGCGACTCCTTATGATTCTGCTACACAAATGAAATGAGGCATGAAGGATATAATTTTCCCCCTCTCTAGTTTTACTGGGATATAATAGATATGTTACATTGTATTAGTTTAAGGTAAACTATGTGATAATGTGTTGCAGAATGATTACCACAGTGAGTTTAAAGTTCATCCCCTGACATAGCTACTTCCCTTATCTACTCTCTTAGCAATTTTCAAATACACAGTACAGTGTTGTTAACTGTAGTCACCATGCTATACATTATACCCTCAGAACTTAATGTATTTTATACCTTTTTGTTATATTATAAAAATTAATTAGAAAAATTTTGTCCCCAAGATCCTCGTCAGCCCTTGATGTTCTTTGATTTGGTGAAGAATTTGCATAGAGTTGTAATTATTCTAAATTTTGAAAAATAAAATAGGATGATAAATGTCTTCGTAGTGTTGGGTGTAATAGTTCAGAAGTGTAAATTAAACCTTCTTTTTGCTATTTACTTTGAAATTTTGTTTCCATTTAAAAGAGATCGTTAAGAAGTTAAAAAAAAAAAACTCTGTTATGGTTATCCTTGAATAACATTGGACTTAAAAATTTATCTGTAATTGTCCAACTGTCTCTTCTGCTCAATTCTGAACCTGGTGAGGCCAGCAGCCACCTATGACTCTTATCTCTGGGTCTTATATCTAGCGTTACTGCAGAGTTTAGGTCACTGAGTGCTGAATTAAATAAAATTACGATTGTGAAGGCCAGTTAGCAACATGAGAAAACACAAAATTGGATGTATGCTGTGATTACTACTGTGTAAAAGTAATTATAGTTCAAAAGCAATATATTAACCCTAGTGGTAGTTTGAGTAGATCTTGGATAGTTTACATAGTTTGGGTAGGATTATAGATGATATTTATTTAAAATCCCAATTTTTGGTTATATTTTGTTTCTTTTGGGAAAAAAGCATATAAAATATAATCTCAAAAAGTCAGTGCTTGAAGCTTTCCATTTTAGGCATTTTTTTCCTAAACAAAAGTGGCTGGAAAATGGTATAATCTCAGTTTTCCAGCTTCCTAAAGACACTAACATTTTTGCATATTTCCTTCTCTCTTTGTGAATGCTTTATATACTTGAGATGAGCTCTTCATACTCATTTGAATTCTGTATGTTTTACTAGTCATTACTGTTTAATTGTTTTTTTTTTTTTTTTTGCTATTAAAAGTTCCTTGTTAATGTCAAATGGCTGTATGATATTTCCCTGTGTGGGTATAACTATAGTTTATTATTCCTCTCTTATTAGTACAATGGATGTCCTTGTATGTAAAACTTTATCTGCATTTCATATTATTTTCTTTAGATAATTTCATAAAAGAGAAATTACTTACCCATTAAGAATACGGATGTGTGTAACTTTTTGAATTTTGGTACTCCAGAAAAATTGTATCATTTTAGTTTAATTATTAGAGGGCAGTTTTTTTTTTTTTTTTCAAATATTAATTGACATCCTATTAGTAGAGTTACATGTGGAAGAAAAATGATGTCTAGAGAAAGCATCTGTCTGGGGTTTTATAGAGAAAACCCTGTACTGGGAAGGTTGGTGGATTCCAGTTCTCCTTCAAAGTCCATCTCTTCTCAGAATCTAGGGTTCTGTGAGATTCCAAACTTCTCTTCAAGACCCAGCAACTTAAGTTGCATCATATTGGCAGATCTTCCCCCAGTTAAGAACTGAGGTAACTATTGAGGGACTGTCTATTCAGCGACATTCCCTATTTTTGCTTTTAGGTTTGTATCTAAAATTTGTTCGTGCCACCCAGCCTAATCCTTAAAATAGTGGAGGGGATGACATCACTAACTTTTTGTTTTTTATTTTTAAGAACCCGCATTTGCTGTCAAAAACTGGATAATGCTATTATATTTTGGTTCTAGGTGATGAGACCGCTGTGTGGCAGGCCCTGACTTTGTTGGAAGAGGGACTAACTCACAGCCCTTCCAATGCTCAATTCAAATTGCTGCTTGTTCGAATCTACTGTATGCTGGGGGCATTTGAACCAGTGGTGGATCTGTACTCCAGCCTTGATGCTAAGCATATCCAGCATGACACCATTGGGTTGGTAGTATATACTCTGAATAATGAGCAGCCCAGCAGGGTGGGGTCCTCATGCATGGAAGTCTAGTATTTTAATTTTAGCAGAAACGTTGTTCCTCGTATTATGTTTTGTAGATTAAATGATCACCTGTTATGTATGACACATTGCAAAGCAAATTTTTATATCTTTCAGCATTTTGTGTTAATTTTAAATTTGTACAATTTAGAAATGGTTAAAAAATTTTTTCCTCAGATTCAAAAGAACAGTTAATGTACTTTGAACTCTTTTTCCTTTGCACACATTGTTTTGAAGTCTACTTCTGCCTTGCAGTTGAGGTTGAGACTTCTACATTATGCATTGATCTCAGAGATCCTTTGAATTTGTATTTTGATTGTTCTTTGTGGTGAATCAAGGATATTTTCTCCCTGTCCCATAGAGCTGTTTTAGGAAGACAGCATTGTATCAAACTGATTAACTTTGCGGTTTTTTTAAAAAATTTGATTGTGTGAATTACATCATTTCTTTGGCAGAATTTTTTAAACTTTTCTTATGCATAGCTATTTGAATAATTTGAAGTGTAGTATTTGATACTAGAGATGGGTAGTAATTTGAAGTGTAGTATTTAATACTAGAAGTGGATAGGTATAACATTCTTTTTTTTCCTTCCCACCTAGTTATCTTTTGACCCGATATGCCGAATCCCTAGGTCAGTATGCTGCTGCATCCCAATCGTGTAACTTCGCGCTCAGGTTTTTCCACTCCAACCAGAAAGATGTAAGTGAAAAAAAAAAATTCTTTTCTTTTTTAATGTGTTCTTGGTCCACTGAATACACATGATCCAGAGAGCATCTTCCTTCAAGTCACAGATGCACACAGGAAGGCAAACCATGCTGTGCTTGCCTGTGCCTCAGGCCATACCTTCCTGGCCAAGGGCTGTTAGGCAGAGGGAGAGAGTTATTATTTGTGGTTGTTAGAATGGGTGTGTTTAATAGAGTCCTTGCAAGTACATTTAAAAACTGGTTATTAACGGATAGGAAGTGCCTACTAGGGTCTGTCTTTTAATCTCTAAGAGACTTTCTAAGGGTATAAGAAATAGCCCGTAAGAATTTATAGCCTGGGATGCTACATACGATTTTATAATAGCATTTGTTCTCTGTTACTTTTATGGATTTCTGAAGTTTATGACAACTGTGCTCTTTATCACAGAGAGTACACTTACCTTTTCTTACAATTATAAAATTGACCATTTGAAGGACATTTTAAGAAACTTAAGTCAATAATTTGTATTTTAAAGTGACAGTAAATAAGATAGAGTTTTTATGTGCCATAAAAGGATGGGATTTGCACCATATTTTTCACTGCAAGCAGATGTTGTCTCCACTTGTCAGTTAAGCAGAAGTTTTTGTGGGAAAGCCATATGGTCTCTACTAAGTTGAAGTATGCAGAACCACTCAGGAACATACGTGGAGAAAAAAACATGCCTCTACAGTGGTCACTACCTGCTTGTTTCTCATGTACTTCTCAGACTCATCACCTGGAATTTGGCCATGCCTGGTGTCTGCCCATAGTGTTCCATTTTCATGGTCTAACAGCAACTAAGAAACAGCAACAAGGAAGATGGTTTCTGAGGTTCTTCTTGGCCAACACTCATGAAGATTTTTTTAAAAGCCCTTTTGTAACCATGACTGCTATACCTAGTTATCTTTCATCTATAATTCTTCATGTGTGTATTAAATAGAAAGCGGGGACAGGACAGAAGCATTTCTAACCACTGGAATATAGGTTTGTTGCTCTCAACTTGTGATAATTAAATTCTGCCACACTTCAAGGTATGGCCTAGAGGACTGGTGTAGCACAGAGTGGCGATCTTTGCATCATCAGTTGGCTTTTAAGCTCTATCCTTCTTCCCCATGACTCCACTTCCCAACAGTGATTGTATCTGTTCCGAACTCATTCTGTGCCCTAACTTCTGATCGGGGAGAGACAGAAGTAGGCACCTGTACTTAAACATATTGTTCAGAAGCTGCTGGCCTAGCTTTAGGGTTCGAATGGAGTCTCTAGGACCTTGGTTCTAAAATCTCCTAGCATGCATGAGTGGGCAGTCAAGTTATAAATCTGTGAATTTTCACTGTGTATTCAAGTGTCTCTGCTTATCATTCTCTGTTTCACTACCTGAGGAAAGACTCGAAAGAAGAGTATATGTCAAATCTCATTATTCTGACTCTCGTTACTGTGTTTCTAAGGGAAAGGTTAAATAAACATTTGATATCCTGAAGAATCCTTTTCAAAGTTTTGTTTCTCAAATATCTTTGATGTGGGAGTGGGGGGTTAATTAAGGGATTAATCCAAGTCTAGAATTTGGTTTTCTTCCAGTTTTCAAACATCCAGCATTCTAGAGGAACTATATTGTTCATGAATTGGTCAGTAAAGGCACATTATTTTATACTAATAAAAATTAAGCTTTAAAATTTTTTCCCCACAAAATATATTTTACCTGAAGAAATGTTTTGAAAACAGTACACTCACACATAAAACAAAACAACCCAACCGAAAGTACTTTAATAGGGAAAGGAGATCTCCAGGAGTGATTTGAGAGAGCACATTATCCTCAGTGGCTTTTGGTATCTTTGTTTGATATTTTGCTGATGGTCATGTGTGGCTGGAGTGACTAATTCACCGGGAATGTATGAGATGCTGAAGATGATAAAAGTAAAGCATTTATGAATCTGGGACTAGAACTCTACTTGAAATTTATTTGTATTATTACTAACTAGGGAAAACAGCTATTTAATCACATTAAAGTATATAACTGAAGGGAAGGAGAAGGTGAGGACTAGGTCCTGGGGCTAAAAGCAAGGCACAGTACAGCAAGGCAAACACGCCTTAAACTATAGTGCCTAGGCCAAGTCCCAGAATAGGAAAATGGAGACTCTGGTGTGGACTGTTCCTTTAGGAGTTTGAAGCTAAGAAAAGTCATGGTTGTAGTGTTGTACTGTCTGTGTTAAACCTCCTGCCAGTATTAGAAATACCTCTCTGAAAAGCTGAAGCTCTGTGTTCTACATCTTTTATGCTCAATAGTTTTGGCGTCCCCAGATGATTTTTTGCTTGAGTGGCAGATATATTTCAGTTACCAATTTGTTCTTTGAAAGAATACCTCCTCCTTAAAATCCTGGCAGATCTGCTTTGTAAGGATTTGTGCTGTGGGATTGAAAGTTCTATCTGAAAATCTACACAGGGATTTTCTTTTTGGAAAGGTCATTGTCTGCTGTCATCTTATTTGGAGTAGATTTTTATAATATAATAATTGAGAGCTTATATTCACATATCTCCAGAAGTAACGTACATGTTCATACTTTTAAAAAATTGCCTTTAAAAGTCTGTTTTAGGTATTCACAAAGATCATTATTCAGGGATTTGATATCCATGTATTAATATTCTGCTAATTTTCACAGTGACCAGGGTTCATTTCAGACGAGATCGGGCACGTTCAGGGTGGTATGGCCGTAGACCAGGGTTCATTTCAGGCATCCATATGGGATCCAAATAGCCTCATTGGTGCATAAATGAATAGAAATGGGTACGGACAACATTCTGTGACATTCAGAAGTCTTTAAAGTCCCTGTGGCTTCCAGTTTTGCCTGCAGTTCCATTAAGGCCTTGTTGCTTCAAAGCATAGTGCTTCCTCAGTCTTTGTCCTGTTGGTACCTGCCCGGGCCCTTTCCTAGCTCTGCACTGCAATATTAAAGGAGGACTATCTCAAAAACAGAAGCCAGAGAACTCTGATTATGTTTAGGTAGTTAAAAGACTGCATTCCCTTTTTGTGGCCCCTTAGTCTCTTGCCTTGTTTCTTTTTAAGTGGTATTCCATGGCCCACTCAGGAATTAAAAACTTCCTCTGCACTTGGTAAGGCTGAGTTCTTTCCTTTAATCACAGTGTATTTTGCAACTGGAATTAATAAATTTGATTGGAATCACCAAAATAAAATTTCTATCCTGATTAGTCTCTGGATCATATGTTCCTAACCAGCTGCCTTTTCCCACCCCCCTCCCCTCCCCCCAGCCCTTCCACACTATAAGGTCCTATTGCAAGGGCTGATGTTAAACCTTGCTATGTTTTCCAAGCCAGGAGGCCATTGGATAGGCGTATGTGTTTAGGGTATCCTGGCCTCTCCTTGATTGGGCATATCACTGTCCCTTAATCAGGCTAGAAGGTACACTTGAGCTTTTTCAGATAGTCCTTCTTTAAACCTGCAGGATCACAAGTAATCTTTTTAATTTTCTTGTGTCCGTCCGTCTTTAATTTCTCCAGATACTGCAGGCAAACAGCTCGCCGAGGTGTCCCATGGGGGTTTAAAAGCCGCATCGAATGCAGTTGAATTAGCGCCCGTGGCGCAATCCCACGGCCTGAAATGAACCCTGCGAGGCTGTGTATCAGAGGGTATGTTGTTGACTATTGGCCTATTTTCCTATTGGGCAAATTACTCGGTCATAATGGAGATGGGGACAGAGCTGACTGAGGCTGAACAAAAAGACTAGCTTTTCTGTAAAGGATCTTTGGGGCAGACATCAGCTTTGAGCTTAATACTTTCCTTAGCCTGAAAGGGTGCCCTTCTGACTTCTGATCCTTATGGCATAGGCCCATACCCATGAAGTTCTTCCCTGAGATTTCCTCCTGTTGTGCCAGAATTTCTGTTTAGTATTCTTTGTCTTGCCTCTGTTCATGTTTCATCTGTATATATGTATTAATCCAATTAAAGTACATGTGTTGAGTGTTCCTTTTATTTACCTGTTTATGGAATTTCTAGCATAGTAGTTTGGATGGACTGGTAACCTGGTTTTTTAATTTTCTATCTTCAGAATGGATGATGACATGGATTTTTTTTAGGTCTTTTGTTTGGTGAATTCTATCTTGATGCAATGCATGTATGTCCTGTGTTTATTCAGAAGTAAACAAAACCAAGAGGCAGCCTGTCATTTTTTCTGAAGGAGAGTACTTTTTACTTATGATGGTAGTGGGATGGTTATATTATACTGGTGTTTTGGTATAAAAGAAAGTGTATCTTAGATGCAGAAAAATATGGAGTAACATTCCTTCCACTATGGCACTAATCAAAATTTTGACTGATGTGTATAACAAAACTTTCAGTCCTGTTGAAATGAAAGGCATAACTCCTAGAAGGAAGTCTGTGTGGTGGTAGCAGCGGCTAAGTATTATTAGTAATAATACTAGTGAAGAAGACATTTGACTCTAGTATATGATAGAAGAAAAATAACATTTTTAAAAGCTGGTATTCTGCTTGGTGACCAAAAACTTTCAAGATTAGGTTCAACATCTTTAGTTTGAGTGTTTTGTTTTGTCTGGCAAGGTTTGTCTTTATTACCTGACATGTGAAATATTTATACCAAGGTGATGTCTTTCCTTCCCCAGACCTCAGAATATATTATTCAAGCTTACAAATATGGTGCATTTGAGAAGATCCCAGAGTTTATCGCTTTTAGGAACAGGCTGAATAATTCTCTTCATTTTGCACAAGTCCGTACTGAGCGGATGTTGTTAGACCTTCTACTTGAAGCAAATATGTAAGTATTGCATGAGAGCTAATAAGGAACTAACTAAGGGATTAGATCAGATGCTGAGAGCCATTAATGGGCTCATGGGTGTCATTAGTGGGCTTAAGCTAAAGAAAAATGAGGCGGGGGGAGTAGGAGGGAAAAGGGAAGTAAGGAGAAAGTGCCTGTCATGGGGAGTGATAGAGTACTGGCAGCACCATCCCAGGCTCCACACAGAAGCCAACTGGGCCATGGTCATTGTCCCTGGTCCATGTTGTGTTTGCAAGGTTCCCCATACTCCACAGACATGAGATTTGGGGAATTAATGCTGATGAATTTTATTTTGGTTGGGCTTCCAGATGCCTTTCTCTAGCTGTGTAGCAGGCCAATATGATTGGTGCTTGGTTCTATTTCGTGTTATATGAGCTTTTACTTCTTAATAGTAAAGCCTTCCTTTCTTCACTCTTTGCTTTTCTCTCTTTCTAGTAAAACAAAGTCCTGGCTAGCATGTTTTCATGGCTATTTTACTATTGAATAATACTTAAATAAAAATTTCTATATCCCAGATCAACCAGCTTAGCAGAAAGTATAAAGTCAATGAATCTTCGGCCAGAAGAAGATGACATTCCATGGGAAGCCTTGCGAGACAACAGAGACTTAAATGTTTTCTTTAGCTGGGATCCAAAAGACAGGTAACTTGAATTTAACCCCAAGAAATTTATTTTTAAAAAATTAGGATGATGTTAATGTATGGCAAAAATCACTACAATATTGTAAAGTAATTAGCCTCCAATTAAAATAAATTAATTAATTAAAAAAAACAAAAAAAACTAGGTACCAATATCCCCTATGAATACAGATGTAAAAATACTCAATAAAATATTAGCAACCTGATTCCAAAAAAAATAGAATTAGGATGAATTTAAGAGTTATATATATATAAAATTATGTCCTACAATAACATGTATATTGTAGGGATCAGAAAATACAGGTAAGCCAAAGGAAGAAAATAAACCTCACCCCTATGTTGAAATTACTGGCTAATCTAAAAGTTCCTCTTTCACACCATACATAAAAACAAGTTATAGATGGATTAAAGATTTTATGTTAAAACTTAGAAATTCTAGAAGAAAACATAAAAAATATTTTTAAAAAGTTGGGAAAGCCTTCCTTAGCATTGTATCAGATCTGGAAACAAAGGATTTGACCCCTGTAAATATTAACCTGCTATATAGAAGTAAATTTGTTAACAAGTTCTAGAGGTATCTGGTAAATTAGTAACTTTCTTCATATATATTAATATCCTTCACATATACAGAGAACTCAATAAATCAATAAGAAGCAGATAACTGAGAAAACAAGTGGGGCAAAGGGTTTAACAGGAATTTCAAAGAAAAGGCTTTATATCTATATTCATATTATAACCTATCAGACAAAGATTTAACCTATTGGATAAAAAAAATTAATCTTTGTTCTCAGCAAGGTTATGGGAGAATGACTATTGTGCATTTACTTGGCAGTAAAACTTTATATAACTTTCCTATAGGGAATTTTAGTGATACATATCAAGATTGAAAAGACTATGTACCAACTTGTAGCTCAGCTGGTAAAGAATTTACCTGCAATGTGGGAGACCTGGATTCAATCCCTGGGTTTGATCCCTGGGTTGGGAAGAGCCCCTGGAGAAGGAAAAGGCTACCCACTCCAGTATTCTGGCCTGGAGAATTCATGGACTGTATTGCAAGACACGACTGAGTGACTTTTACTTTCACTTCTAGGAAAGTGGAAACTAAGAAGTTGCAGAGACATGTACATGAGGTAGTTCTGAATATGCTGTGATTCAGTGACTTTCCAGGACTCATGGGACTCTGCATATAGTTGGACTCACAGCTAAGGTCTTTTGTAACAAAAGGAAGTGTATGTGACAGAACCAGCAAGGGAAAGAGATTCAGGTGGAGAACCCTGCGCACAGACTTCCAGTGTTCTCTCTCTCCTGTGAAAGAACATGCTGGGCGTGCTCCTTTCTCGAGCAGCGAAAAATGAAGTAACATGTGTGCAGTATTTCTGCCCAGAGAAGCCCGTTAAAGACTTGGTGCCCTCGGTTTTTAGCAACTGGTTATATAGGCACCCACTGTGTAGCATGTACCAACATTTCAGACTTCTAGAAGGAAAGCGCTCTTCACCCTAAACCACATGATTGTGTAAACAGTCTAGGCACATGAGCCACTCTGATCATTTAGGGAATGGTTGGCACAGCAGGTTCACAGACCTCAGCCAGGGGCCAACCACTGCAAGCAGGCCTTTCTAAATAAACATAATAGCCCCAGGCTTAACTCTTTTGTACACACTGTCATAAAAAGATGCAGTTTACAAAATAGTATAAACACGACTGTGAACCCATTTTATTTAAAATATATAAATATTTTTAGTTCACTTTTTGTAAATCTGTATTGTAGAAGTATGAAAAGATCTATTCCAAGCATATTAATATTGTGGATTCTTGGGCCCATCTTCCTTCCATTTTTTAATATTTTTTAATATCGGTGTTGTTTGAATTTTTTATATTATATATTTTATCATCAGAAAAACCAGTCTCACATATGGGGAAAATGATTTGTTAGATAGGTTATCTTTCCATTTTATGGATACCAAGATGATGACTTGGACTGTTTTGGTTTATCCAGGATCATTCAGCTATTAAATGAAAGCTGGGACCGTTCAAAGTCGTCTTGACTAATGAAAGTGAATTTTAAAAGATTTAAAGTTGACATGAATAAAATGGATGGTTTGGGAATGTTTCTTTTTAAGGGATGTTTCTGAAGAACATAAGAAACTTTCCCTGGAGGAGGAGACAATGTGGTTAAGAATCCGTTCCTTAACGTTGAGGCTAATCAGTGGACTTCCAAGTCTTAACCACTCTGTTGGGCCAAAGAACTCAGAGAAGACCACTGAGAATGGAGTATCTTCCCGGATTGATATTCTCCGTTTGCTCCTTCAACAGCTGGAGGTGGCCCTGGAGACGGGAAAGCGATTTATTGAGAAGGACATTCAGGTATCATCAGTGTTTATTTACAATCAAAACTGCAAAAATCTGTGACTGTCTTTTTGAAAATAGGATTTGGGGTTGGGTGAGTAGTAAAGTGGGGCTTCCCAGGTGGCGCTAGTGGCAAAGAACCCACCTGCCAATGCAGGAGACACAAGAGACACAGGTTTGATCCCTGGTTCAGAAAGACCTCCTGGAAGAGGGCATGGAAATCTACTCTTAATATTCTTGCCTGGAGAATCCCATGGACAGAGGAGCCTGGTGGGCTACAGTCCATGGGGTTGGAAAGAATTGGACACAACTAAAGTGACTTGGGATTGGGGGCACAAGGAGAAGGGGACAACAGAGAATGAGATGGCTGGATGGCATCACTGACTCAATGGACATGAGTTTGAGTGAACTCTGGGAGTTGGTGATGGACAGGGAGGCCTGGTGTGCTGTGATTCATGGGGTCGCAAAGAGTCGGACACGACTGAGTGACTGAACTGACTGACTGAAAGTGACTTAGCACTTACGCATGAGTAGTAAAGAACAGTATTTTGTCCCAGTTTATGGCATCTACAGGAAAAAGATAAAACTTGGTGAATTGCAAAGGCTTCCTCAGTATCCAACTTGGATAGTGAGGAAAAGCAGAATAGTTTTTTTTGTGATGATTAACTTTTAATACCTACCAGGAAATTAATACAGTGTTTTTGTTGTCATCGTAATGATTTGGTTATTATTAGCTTGCAGATCAATGCTTTGTAACTTAATCATGGAGATAGATATTTATCCAGTAGTTACTGTTCCCTGTTTTTTCATTTTGTATTTTATGAATTAAAATTTCAGTGGATTTAAAGAACATCACTTTTTCTCCTTTCCAGTATCCTTTCCTTGGTCCTGTACCTACCAGAATGGCTGGATTCTTTAATTCTGGCTGTTCTCAGTGTCAGACCAGCTCGTTTTATCTTGTTAGCGATATTTATGAGCTGGACATCAATGGTTTAGGTAAGTGTATACTTGCATGAGTATATTTACAGCATCACTGAAAACTTAGTGAATGCAACAAAATATCTATAACCTCACATATTTGGAAAAGTTTAGCAGAGATGGAAGCTGGAAGCTGTTGTGGAACATCTAGTTTGATATACAAGAAAATCCATTAACAGTTTACAAGAAAATTGATCAACAGTTTACAAGTAATGTTTTAGAAATTTAAGTCTGTTCCACTACCCCCCTTTCCCCTCTCCCCCACTCTCCCTGGTTAGGCACCTCTCTAAATACCAGTCAACCCGTTTTCTTTCTTTTTAAGTCCGTTCCATATTTAAAATCAGTTTTTAGGTCCAAAAGTTGAAAAAATCCTTGGTTTGTTGAAATATTGTTGGATTTCAAATTTAATTATTTTCATTCACTCATTTATTTAAAAATTTTTTAAAAATTCAAAGTATCATTGATTTATGATGTTATGTTAATTTCTGGTGCACAGCAAAGTGATTCAGTTATATCTGTATATATTTTCATATTCTTTTCTATTCGGGTTTATGATATTGAATATAGTTGCCTATGCTATACAGTCAAACCTTGTCATTTATCCATTTTATAAACAGTAGTTTGTATCTGCTAATCCTAAACTCCTAATTTATCCCTCCTCCACTCCCTTTCCTCTTTGATAATCATTAGTTTTCTATGTCTGTGAGTCTATTTCTGTTTTATAAATAGGTTCATTTGTATCACATAGAATTTTTAACTTAAAAATGAAGGCCTAACCGAGGTCCATCTAGTCAAGGCTATGGTTTTTCCCATGGTCATGTATGGATGTGGGAGTTGGACTGTGAAGAAAGCTGATCACCGAAGAATTGATGCTTTTGAACTGTGGTGTTGGAGAAGACTCTTGAGAGTCCCTTGGACTGCGAGGAGATTCAACCTGTCCATTCTAAAGATCAGTCCTGGGTGTTCATTGGAAAGACTGATTCTAAAGCTGAAACTGCAATACTTTGGCCACCTCATGCGACGAGTTGACTCACTGGAAAAGAGTCTGATGCTGGGAGGGATTGGGTGTGGGAGGAGACAGGGACGACCGAGAATGAGATGGCTGGATGGCATCACCGACTGGATGGACATGAGTTTGATTGAACTCCGGGAGTTGGTGATGGACAGGGAGGCCTGGCGTGCTGTGATTCATGGGGTCGCAAAGAGTCGGACACGACTGAGCGACTGAACTGAACTGAACTGAAACTTTGTAGAGAAGACATTTTTTTTTTTCCTAAGCTGTCAACCCAGTGAGAATCACAAATGCCTTATAGATCATGTATTTTTCTGTTTTATTTTTCCCAAATCATAAGGTTTGTCGATTCTGTCATTTAGTGTATTTGGAACACATAAATTTTTAGTCCTCCTAGAGAATTTTAGATGGTGCTTTTGGCGGAAAAAGGTGATTAATACCTTTCTTTTCTCCTTCCTTTTCCTGTCCTTCATCTTTCCCTCAGTAATGGAATTTAGGTGCCTGTGGGTCTTAAGAGAAAAGAAAATGTCCTTGCCTATGCTTTCAGGTGTTGGTTTTGCCTCTTTATCTTACTTTTAAAAATGAATTGAAAGTTTTTCATTGTTTTTCAATTTTAGAGGATACAGTGGAAATCCAGGAGCGAGTAGAGAATAGCCTTAAGTCTTTACTAGAACAATTAAAAGGTAAGTGTTTTAACTATGGATTCCCATATCGTATCTGATTGTCTGACCGTAGCTCATTTTTTAATAGAAACCTGCAAGAGATTTTGAAAAATAATAATTACACTTTTGGTATTTTTAAAGACTTGTTTCTATTTCCCTCCTGTTCTACTGGTTAAGACTACATGCTTTGAATGCAGGGGATGTGGGTTCAGTCTTTGGTTGGGGAACCGATATCCCACATATGCATGGTATGGTCCAAAACAAAATAAAAACTAAAAAGTTTTGTTTACAAAAATAGTAGACACTTTTTGTAAAACAGTACAGTACACAAATGGGTGTGGTCTTTTCCCCTTTACCAGTCACATTCCCACCGAGGTAAGTAGGTGCTGTTGACATTCTGCACTCTGTATTTTTAGAAATGTGCACAGTCATACATATATATGCATATGGAAATACATAGTTGTGATTTTAAAAAGTATATATACGGAAAGATATAATGCATGCTTTTCTGGCTTTATTTTTTGTTATCTTGGACCTCTTACCACGTCAGTTATATCCACACCCCATTTGTTTTAAGAGCTGCATAATATTCCATAATATTGCATCCATGTACTGGTTTTATTTATATACCCTGAGTACATAATATATTGTGTGTAACAATGCTGAAATAAATATCTTGGGACATAATTGTTTGTGTACTTATTTGAGTATTTCCTTGGGGTTAAATCCCTAGCAATGAAATTGGTAAAGAACATAGGGTTTCCCAGGTGGCTCAGTGGTAAAGAAGACCCAGGAGACGTGGATTCAATCCTTGGGTCCAGAAGATCTGCTGGAGAAGGAAATGACAACCCACTCCAGTAGCCTGGAAAATCGCATGAGCAGAGAAGATGGGGTTGCAAAGAGTTGGACACAGCTGACCAACTGAGCACATACTTATGTGTTTCTTTTAACTCTCTTAAATACTTAAAAAATTATTATTTCATTATAGCTGATGTACAACACTGTGTTAGTTTCATGTGTACAGCTTGAGATTGTTTTCCATTATAGGTTATTGTGCATTTTAAATCTATAAGGGCCTTTCTTTTTCGGATCCTAAATGGTTTTTTATTTTGTTGCTCAAATGAAGCTGAAAAGTAAAAGATGATCAAGATTATGAGAGTAAAACCTGAAATTTGTTATGAAGGTGCGTTTCTACCATGCACATTAGTCTTTCAGTCTATAATGACACAAATTCTTTAAGTCACCCACTTGAATTCTTATTTTTATGTGAGTGGCCTATCTATGGAAAGATGTAGCTGGTGTTTAGACCCTAGAATATAATTTATAAGTCTACCTTTTATCTTTTGAAGACAGTAGAGCTGTAGTCATGTGACTTTTTAAAGAGCTTAAAATAGATATTCTTTAGTGTTCATTGGGGAGGGGGAGCTTTCTGGATTAAGTCTTTATATCTGCTTATTCTTGACTTAGATTGTACAAAATAACACTGAACCAAAAGCTGAATAAAACCATAAAATATTTTTCCTTTTTCAGATATCTTCAGTAAATGTAAAGGTGACCTCTTAGAAGTTAAAGATGGTAACTTGAAAACACACCCTACTCTTTTAGAAAATCTAGTCTTTTTGGTTGAGGTATGTTTTTGTTTTCATCCTAAAAAACTCAGTTTTCCTTGTTTGTGTGGAGGATTAATTTTTAAAAATGAACAGGTAATAGGCACCTGATACCTATAATTTAACCATTTACATCATCCCCACCTTTTGTTAATTGAAAAGCAATTTCAATTTTCTGAATTAAATCTTTCCAAGGATAACAGGAAAATTTAATGCATACTGCTAGGGTTAAACTCTGAAATTTGCTTTACAAATCTCTAGAGTCCTCAGATCCACTCTAAATCTAGCTCTGTTCTGTTCATCCTCATTATTGACTCAACTATTATGTAGTTTAAGTTAATTCTTGTTAAATTTTTAATTTGCTTTTTAAATTTGTTGCTACTCTTCACTAGTTGTTGAGATTCTGCATTATGAAGGAGAATCTAGGAGCTGATGTAGCAAAACTCTTTTAACCAGAGAGAAAAAGAGGAGGATCACAAACACTCATAGTCCATTATCTTTTTTCCTTTTGTCACATGTTTAATTACTTTCTTTTTCTATTAGTCTGTAAGCTTCCTGAGGACTGTGTTCTCTGTTTTAGTGACTGGCACATTTCAAGTGTATTAGAGATAATGAGTGAATGAGAAATAATTGTGTGTATATATATATATGTACATGAATATACTGTAAACACCTAACTTAATACAAAGGAGAATAGGTGCTGACCAACTGGGGGAGAATTCTTCATACATAAGTTAAGGTTTGCACGTGAGGCAGTGTCTTACCTGGATAGAGAAGTGGGTGCGGAGAGGCATATTGTATGAAGCCTTTGGATTCCATGCCTAAATTTGGACTTTTCAGTGAAAAGGATGTTAATAGATCCCTATTAACATAATAGATCCCTATTAAAGAATATTGGACTGAGTAGAGGATTAGTTTAGAGCTGGGAGCGTGAGGAGAAAGAGTAAAAGCAGTATTCTGAGGAGGAGATGAAGACGTGGATCAATGTGGTGACCGTAGAATTAAGAGTGGAGAGTTATAAGAGAAATTGAAGGGATTTACAAAGAAGAGCTGTTTGCATAGAATTGGTTTAGTCCATAGGCTTTGTTCCTGATAGGTATCTTGAGTGTAATCCTTATTGATGAATTTGCAATTTTTCTTCTTTCAGACCATTTCTATTATCCTTTGGGTGTCCAGTTACTGTGAGAGTGTCCTGCGTCCATACAAATTAAATTTACAGAAAAAGAAGAAGAAGAAAAAAGAAACTAGTATCATCATGGTAATAACAGAGGAACCACAAGTAACAATCTGGCTGCATGCTGCTTTTTTTTTCACTCTTTTCCTGCATTTTGTAAAGGATTTTAGGATCTTATATGCGTTCATTTTCTCTCCCCAGCTTTTAAAAAAAATTATACAGAAAAGCTGAAAGATTACTATAGTGACACCCAAACATCCATTCCTAGATTCACCACTTACTAATGGTTGTTACATTTCTCTCTTGCCCTTTCTCATTCTCTAACATCCCCCATCCCCATTTGTTGAACCATTTGAAAGTATAGACTTCGTGATGCTTAACACAGAAAAGAAAGGCAGTCTGCTACAAAACCACGGTACTCAAGACATTTTCACACCCAAGATATTTAATATTAATACAGTAATATGTTCACATTAACCTTTCCCCTGTTATCTCAGTTATGACCTTTATAGTCTTTTTCAAAATCTTAGAATTTTACTAAGGATCTGACACAGCTTTTGGTTGTCATTTCTCTGTACTCTTCTTTCATTGAAAATACTTCCTTAGCTTTTTATTTTTGTCTTTGTCATTGAAGCTTCTAGCTAAATTTTTGGTAGACTATCCCACAATCTGGATTTGGTTAATTGTTTCATTAGATTTAGATGCTGTGTCCTTTTTAGCAGTTAAGTCAGGAAGCACTAATGTTATGTCCCATTATTGATAATTTCAGATTTAATTATTTGATAAAGGAAGTATCTGCCAGATTTCTTTATTATAAGTGTGTCTTTCCTCTCTGTGTAATTAATCTGTGAGGTGAGACTGTGAATATCCTGTTCCCCAGAGCTTTGCACCCACTACTTTTAACATTCATTATTAGTCTGACTTGCATGAATCATTTATTACTTTGATGGTTCCACAGTGGTAATTTTTAAAAAATGCTACTAATCATTAATCATTTATTATCTGGCATTCAGTAAAATAGATTTGTATATTTTTAATATCAACTATCTATTTTAGTATCACTGTGTATTCATTCTTTTTTAAATTTACCTTATAATCCATTGTCATCATTTTCTTTTGGATGCCCAAATTTGGCTAATGGGAGACACTTTAGGCTGGTTCCTGTCCTTGAACTTGTCCTCACTGGTTTTTGAGCCCTTACTTTCTGAAACCACAAAATGTTCTAAGCACTTTGTACTCACCTATTGAACTGAAATCATACATTTTTTCCAATGAGCCCTGGTTCCTTTATGGGGAATGGCTATTCAGAATACTAAGATCTAGTTGTTAGATGTGCTAATTGCTATTGGGGTTTTATTGCTTCTAGTTAACGTCAGTGAAGAGAGACAGGAAGTGTATTTAGATACATACAGAGTTTTAAATAATTAATTTTTACTGATAACCTCCGGCTGTAGTCCGATATCACAGTCCTCTTCCTTCTATTCCTTCTCTCATTCCATGTTTGTAGCTTTCTTTTCAGAGTGAGAACAACAGTTCCCAACAGGATCAATATATTTATTCATTTGCTGTTTTACAGTAAACACTGTAAATAGTTTTGGAAATAGTACATTGGTTCCATTACCAGTTCCAGTAACAAACCCACTGAAGTTCAAATTTTTGCAGTTCTTTTTTGTCCTTAGAATATGTTCAATGAATGTAGTAGTTGAGGTACTCTATAAAAGCACTGGAGTTTAAAATTCAGATTATATTATTAATGTGATGTAGATAAGATTTATCTATTTCTGTTTGTATTCAACTTTGGAGTTTCCTCCTATCTTAATTGGTTAACTTTTGAATGTGTGAAACATTAACATAATTTGTATTCTTTTCATAAGGAAAGATGTTCAGGATTTATTCTGCAATGACATGCTATTTCATTAATGGGAGATTTTTGTTCATTGTAGCAATATAGTAACCATTGTCATTTGAAAATTTTGATGCTTTTATTAGTAATATTAATTTCCTGCACAATTCAGTAACAATTCAGGAATTCTTTAGATTTGACACTTGTCCTCGGTATTACCATTCATTCACTTCTTCCCTTCAATGTTCAAGATAATTTTAACAGATCTTGAGTGCAGAGTTTGAAAGTACAGTCCAGAGTTGCTCTGTTACTTTCTCTTCTGCGGAAAACCTACACTCCAAATACTTTTGGTATTTGGATTTTGTGCGAGTTTTTGTAGATATTGCTTTTCTAATTTCCAAAAATGAGGATAGCCTTCATTTTTCCGATTGTCAAAGTAACCTAAAGATATGAATAAAGAGAAGATCACCTATTTTCCCACTAAATAGTGATAGCCACTGCATATAAGCCAGAAATATAGAAACTTTCTATCAAAAGTTCTGAACTTGGCTATTTGTTTTGTTTTCACTTAATAAGGTATCTTGGACATCTTTTCATTTCAGCAAATACAGATGTATCTCATTACTTTAAATGGTTATGTGCCATCCTGTTTTATTCTTATACCATAACTTATTCCCAGTGTTGGATGTTTAGTTGGTTCTAATTTTCTTTTATTTTTTAAAAAATTATTTTTGGTAGCGCTGGCTCTTCCTTTCTGTGCTCCAGCTTTTAGTTGCAGCAAGCAGGGGCTACTCTTCATTGCGGTGCACAGCCCTCATTGCAATAGCTTCTCTTGTTGTGGAGCACAGGCTCTAGGCATATGGACTTCAGTAATTGGGGCTTTCCGGCCTAGTTGCTCTGTGGCATGTGGAATCTTCCCAGATCAGGGATCGAACCCTTGTCCCCTGCATTGGTAGGTGGCTTCCTATCCACTGTACCACCAGGGAAGTCCTAATTTTCTCTTAATATTACAAATAGTACTGCTATTAAAATATGGAGAAATATACAAGATGAATTTATAATATGATTTCCTTAAGCTATTTCTTAGATCTGAAATTACTACGTATACAGGTTTCCCCTGCTACCAAGAAGTATAGCATTCCTTTGAAACCTTTCATAAGCCCAAGTGGCATAAAGGGAAGAAGCAATTACCTTGAGACACATCTTACTAATGGGATACACGGAATAAACTGAGATAAAGCACAGGTGCTTATAGACATAGTTCACAGCTGTGGTGGCTTGATGTTGAGTATAGTTCCAGTGCCACTCTTGTTGCTTAGGGTGTGCACTACTTTTATAACAGCTTGCTGCAAATGCTTTTCACCTTTTTCCTGTAAAAGTGAAAATCCTCTTTGGATTTCTTTTGGTTAGCAAAAACAGGTACTAATGTAGGTCTTTCATAAAAGCTACGTGGCATGAAGTGAACTTTCAAAAAGCCAGACATACCTGTTCTTCTGTTTTCACATTCTTCAATGGTGTGGTGTATCTTTATCCATTCGATAGGCAAATGTTGGTACTTCTGCCCTCCGCCAAATTGTTGTAAAAGAATTCTGTTGATGTTGCACCTTCAAGGAAAACTTCTTGAGTGAAAAGCTAGCTTTACTAGTTGATTGGCTGGGTTTCTTGTGTTTATCTGTTTTTTTTAAATTGTACCATTGCTGGGGTTGTTTTCTTTTTTCCTTTTTTAAAGATTTATTTATGGCCACACTGGGTCTTCATTGCTATGCATGGGCTTTCTCTAGTAGCAGTGAGCAGGGACCACTTTAGTTGCAATACATGGGCTTCTCTCGTTGCAGAGTGTGAGCCCTAGGGCGTGTGGACCTGGTAATTGTGCCACGTGGGCCCTCGAGCACAGGCTCAGTAGCTGTGGCCCACGAGCTCAGTTGCTCTTTGGCATGTGGGATCTTCCTGGACCAGGGATTGAACCCTTGTCCCCTGCATTGGCACGTGGATTCTTATCCACTGTACCACCAGGGAAGCCCTGCTGGGATTTCTTTGATATATTTTCTGTTTCTGTCTTTGCCCAAGTTTCTCCTATTGTGGTACTATTTTTTCCATTGATATGTTTTGAGCTGTTGACTCTTAACATAATTATGTGATATAAGCATTGAAGAAATATGTTTGATAACCTCTCAACTTCTTAAAAATCTTTTTTTTTTTTTTAGCCACCTGTTTTTACCAGTTTTCAAGACTATGTTACTGGGCTTCAGACTTTAATTTCCAATGTTGTGGATCATATTAAAGGACTTGAAACATATCTAATTGCACTTAAACTTGAAGAACTTATTTTAGAAGACACTTCTCTCTCGCTGGTAAGAGACTATAGTTGCTCAGCAATAAGTTATATAGAGATAGTCGAGTGTTCTCATCTCTATCACAGGGACAAGTTAGTTTTCAGTTCACCATTCTCAAGTCCTTGTAGGACTTGAGATTAGAAGATCCCTGGCACTAGTTTTTTTTATTGTGGTGGTGGTGGGGTCTTCTCCCCCGTCATTCCCTCATCCCCAACTCCGCCCTTTTATACATTTTTTGGGGGTGTTGTTTTACTGTGAAAACTACTGATGGATTGTTGGGGAGTGGAATTATTATTGTCCCTATTTTGAACACCAGAGGAAACCAGACATACTTTTGAAAAATCCAGGGACAATCTCCTTGACTGAGAACTTCCCTGCTGCAGGATTGACTGGTTTCTTTGCCAGCCCAGCAGTCATCACATAAAAAAGGAAAGATGCTGAACATCAGAAATAATTATGTCAGTATTAGTTAGGCCAGAGCAAGTCAGCCAGTAAGGAAGTATGGAATCAAAGGTACCAGTCATTAGTTTTCTCCTGATCATTGTTTTTAGGCTGGTTTCTTAAAATTCTGCAAGGAAAATCCCTGTAAAGTCACTTTTTAAAATGTAGGTTCTTTTTAAAAAACAAATTTAATAGAACAAACAAAGGGTGTCAGGTGAGTTAACATGCACCAGCTTGGAGTAGGTTTAGGATTTTGGAAGGTGCCAGAAGGGCAGCTGTGGAGCCACCTGTTTCTAGCTCGTTGTTCTGGTGATGGAACTCTGATCTTAAGGAAATGATTTTCTTGAGTAGTTTGTCTAAGGTGAGCCTCTGCTGATGACTGAGCTCCCCCAGTAATCTGAGACAGCCACCATCCTAGCCCAAGACCTCCACCCAGACCCTTGGAAGGAAGGGAATGAATGGAGTCTTGCTTGGCACAACCAGCTTTAAAAGATCGTAAGCCCCTCTTTTGTAAAAAAACGTCAACGTATTAGAGCTTTGAACAAACTGCTTACTGTGGGAAAGGGCTCAGAGCATTTAACATTTCCAAAGATTGATTAAAGGAAGCAGACAAGTGATGCCTAGAAGTTTGGTTTTAGCCAGTTAAGCTGTATATTCAACTGTTTTCCTATGTACTTTAGAATGAATATAGACTATATAGAATGAATATAGGTCATTAGAGGTACTAATTGATGGATTATTAATTTTTAGTATTTTTTTCCCTCTTTTTAAGCCTTTCATTGTTTCAAAAAGTAAAATCTGTACATGGTAAAAAAAAAATTCTAAGAGGAAAGAAAGAATATGTAGTACTGAATAAAATAGATTTGTGTGCATACCTTTTTAATGAACGTTTGGGTAATAAAGTGTGCTTATCTGGTTTCTTTTGGGTTTTAAAATATTGCCAAATTCACATCAAGCGAAACAGTTTTCAACCAACCTTCTTTCCGTATTTAAACACTCCATCTGTCCCCTTTATTTTTTGTGCTACCACAGGTCAAATGAGCAGCAAATATTTAACTCACATATTTGGGCAGCCTTAGGAAAACTTTGGTCTTTTTTAGTTGTTTGGCCTCTGGAATCTGTGGACTTTATTAAAATGGAGGGAAGTATGTCAGTATTATAACTAGAAAAGATGCTACTGGTAAATTTGATGCCTTTAAAAAGTGGCTGTGATAATGTCTAAATTAATAGTAAATTTCTGCTTTTTTCCTGTTTCCTGATGACTCTAATAGTAAGAAATATCAGTTTTTCTACTTTGTATAGCTCATCAGAAAATAGTAGTGACTTTATGGCCAAAGTACTTAGTAATAATTTTTCTTTTTTCCTTGATCAGAAATCTCAATTTTCTGATTTGATATAATTTATAACTAAGATTACTTGAAAGAATAGTAATGCTAAAGCAACAGGGTCTCAGTGAAAAGTCACATGGAGAAATAGACATCTGTAATGAGTTTAGCCATCTTTGCATTTAATGAAATTGAAAATGACCCACTCCATTGTGATGGAGCTTCTGATGGAGTTAAGTGGTAATTGTAACTTACATGTGAAAAACTGTAATCTGGGGGAATGCTTTCTGAGCAAGGCCACTCATTCTTATTTCCTTTGTAGGAAGAGAGAAGATTTTCAAAGACTGTACAAGGGAAAGTGCAGAGCAGTTATCTGCACTCACTTCTGGAAATTGGGGAGCTGCTGAAAAAAAGACTTGAGACCACAAAGAAACTAAAAATTTAAAAAGCAGTATGACCCATGGGCACTGGTGATTCTACAGCAGAAAATGCCATCATCTTCCCAGGCAAAAGCTACATCTGGTTGACCATCATTTAAATCCAGAACTTCCTCATAAAATGCATGAAGGACTTTGATCGTGAATTAATTTTTTAGGTATTAAATGTATACAACTGATTAAATTATTGTATATAAACCAGAAGCAGGACCCTTGTCTGGGTTTGACCACTTTTTATACATGTTCATATGCATATGGCAGCCACAAGAGAACCCCACTTTTCTTCTTCCCTTCTATCACCAGAAACATCTGGTGGTTCGTGGTGGTGGTTGGGGGTGTCCTATAAAAGCAGCAATAGAAATTAAGCATAAAGCATTGAACTCAGAGCAGCTGAATGGCCCTACCATTATAGCAGTGGGTGTTTTGGTCTGGTCCTTGAGCCTTAGGAAGCAGGAAGCCAGTAGAGGGGGACCATGATTGGGAGCAGGCTCTTCCCAGCTGCTTGGCTCCCACAAAACCCAAGGTAGATACTCAAAGGGCTTCCAATTAAACTTGGCCTAAGCACCTGCCACTGAAGGCCATTACTTAGATGATCACAGGCCCTCGTTTTTCGGCTTAATAATGCCAGTGGCCAAGACATCCCCATCCTGGCTCCTGCGAGAGTTAAATCAGAGACAGGCTTCTGTTAACTTACAGCTGTTTGGAGGGGAAAGTAGTGCAGACCACTTAATAAGCCTGCTGAGGACTAGCTTGCTATCTTTTGTCTGCTTGAGAAAGACAGGAATCACTGTTTTAAAGAAGACAGGTGTACATAATTTATGCAGGCAAGTCTAATAACAGTGTCATTGGTTTTGTGAGATATATATATATGTACATGCTTTTACATATATACATATATTTTTCAGGCATATATACATGTGTATATATGCTTGAAAATAAAGATTTAATAGTGTTTTTTAAGTGGGTTTGGGAAGGAAGAAAGGAAAGAATGTATATTAATATGGATTTAATCTAGGTTTTAAGTTTTAGGCTGGCAAAAGAAACATTATCAGTTGGGTTTGAGGTTGCAGTTACTTTTTTCAAACTTGAGATTTATACCAGGATGGTGTTTACCTGGTTCACCTGGAGATCCCCAAGACTGTAGCTTCAGAGTTTGGTCTGACAGAAAAGGTAAACATTGCTCTTGAAAATGTTACACATTTTATACAATTGCTTTGGTAATTTTTTTCTGCTGGAATCTGTGCTTTAGTCTTTGGTCTTTGTTATCCAAATCCATTAAAGTTAGTAATTCTGAAAAAGCAAAGAAATGAATTTGTTGAGGAAATTCAAGTATCTAATGAAGGATTGGTCTTGAAGACCTTCCAAGTCCTCTCCAACTCACTTCTCCAGTGAAATATGATACTTTTTTCTTTTTAAAAGCAACCAGAAAAAGAGCTTGGAAAATCTCTTTATGCAAAGCAATTGCATTTTGTTTCTATCATTTTGACTTTTATTAGATTCACAATTTGATAGGGTGATAACTGTCTCAACTTGCAAGGAAACTTTTGAAAATTACTGAATTACCTTTTCAAAACAAGATTTGTTGGAAATCTTAGTCCATCCAGTAATTTCAAGAAACTAGTTTTGATGTTAATTGGTAGCCACAACTGTTATACCCCATCCCAAAAGGAAAGAACTGCTTTGAACAAGATGAATTAAAAATTGATTCCAAATCTAATTAATAACATTTCATGAAACTATGGCCTATTTAGATGGAACTTTGTGTATGGGGGGGTGGGGCTATGTGTGTATTGCATGTGTTCTTGAAATGATGTTTCTCTGAATATCCAAAAATACTGTATATAGAAGTAGAAATGCTCTTTGAAACAAGTCTATCAACTGACCATGATCATTCTAGAATATGTGTGCTCAGTGAGCTGGCCTTGGTCCTCAGGGACAGTGTGTGACTCCAGTGGTCTACCTACCTATTTTCCTTCCTAGGGGCATCTGGGTCCTCTACTGGTTTTAGTGACAAATAATGTTACATTGGGGTTATGCTTCTTTGTTACTTACTGATTTCCCTACTAAATGTAGCATTTCAATTAGATCCAACCTCTTACATTTTGAGAGAATTGTAAAAAGAATGAAATTATGCAGAAATGGCCAATATCTTTTATTGATCTGTTCTTTTGGAAACTGTCATGCACTATAAATTGTGTACAGTTTAAATATATATATATATATTCTTACATGAGTAAAAAGCACCCTCTCCAGCAACTGTATGTCATTGGTATGTGAAGAGAATTCCCAAATAACTCATTGCTGCTGCTGCTGTTTTTACTTTGTTTGGGTTTTTTGTTTTATTTTGTGTGGGAAATTGATATTTTAAAAAAAAGGAAAGGAGAAAAAAAAAAAGACTACTGTTTACAGACTGAAAAATTACTGCTTTTTATACTACTGAGATCCTAAGTTAAGACTCTCCAAAGCAAACATTTGGTTTAAATCATATATCTGATGTGGATAAAAGGTAGAGAAATTTTTTAGTGTTCTCCACATAATGGAAAATGTACAAATGCCTAGTTGTGTTGCCCATCAATTTTGTATATTTTCATAATTTTAATTGTTCAAAATTCATTATATTTTGCAGTCACTATGTTCAATCTGGATTTGTCTTTCATTTTTAACTTTTAATATAAAAAGGGGTTTCAATGTATCTACAGCCTTGTTATTGAAACTCTTCCTACTTTTTTGCTCTGATTTATTAACATGGGAAGCATATATTCTTCCTTCTTCAGAATTAAGTGAAGCATAGCAGATCTACTTTAAACTGGATGGGTTAATTTATATAAAACACTTTCAATTTGGCACTTTTGCCTGGTTCATTTTTGTTCGTGTTCTTAGAAGCCACAACCTTTTAAATGGTATAATTCATTTCAATTTCATATTGTTAAATTCCTCAGAAAAATGATAATACTTGTGAACTTAAAATTACTCCAGGGCCACACTAGTCCTTTTGTTTAATAGCACCTTGCGCACTAGTATTCATTAATTAGATATATACATGTATTGGGCATTTATTTACTGTGTGTCAGATTCCATGTTAGGCTCTGCTGATATAATGGTAAATGAGACTGTGTATCCTAGTTAGTAGCTGAAGTAGGGGAAGAGACAATAAATATTAGTTTGTAATTCCTGACTAATAAAATATAAGTCAGGGTATATGACAGGCAGGGTCACCAGAGGACCTCTCAGGTGGTGCCATCTGACCTGAATGATGAAGAGTCAGCCTTGGAAAAGGGAATACAAGTCAAAGGCAGGAGACTGCTGAGTATGTTCCAGTGACTGGGAAAAATGGTTCAAGTACCTGGGACTTAAAGGAGTGGAAGAGGGGTACAGATTGAGATAGAAAGTGGAGTGGGGATTAGAGCAATCAGGATATTGTAGCCTGGGGAAGGAATGAGATTTCTAAATTTAGTGGAAAGTTACTGGAGGATTTCAGGCAGGCTGATGACATGGTTTTTTTATCCAAGAGTATATGAACCTACAGGCTGAGATCAAATGTTTATTCATACATGCAACACAGTAGGAAGCGTTGTTTGTTTTCTTCCTAGTTTCCTTTCTGTCCTGTGATATTAAATGCCCTTAACTGAGCCCTGGAAAAGTCAGTTTTTGCTTCTTCAGTTATGAATTAATGCCACCTCAACATTTCTTTTTTCCCCCTTTAACACAGAGTGGGCACTTGGCTGTTTCTCACTGCCATTTTTGAGTTCCTCAAAAGGTGGACTCAGGTTTATATTTTTTCATGCTGTTTTTGAGACGCTGTCACTGCCTCGATGCAGACATGTATTTCATAGTAACAAGTAGAGGGGAAGCAACCATGAGCCCAATGCTTATAAAAATTATTTGTGGGGTACCTGTGTTTATGCTTGAGCGTAGAGGTTTTTTGCAACCTCAGCTTCCACAGACCTAGTAAAACTGGGTCCCAGATAATGTACTGTTTTACAGATGAGAAAAGCAGTTATTGCAGATAAGGCTACTAAGGCCAGGCATAAAAGGTAAGGGACGGTAAGATTCAAACTCTTTAGCACTGACAAAATGAGCTAAAAATCAGAGTCCCTACCCACTTCCCATTTCACATTCTTCATCCTGATTCTTAGAGGTTCTCTACTGAAGAATCATTCTTTCCTAAAGCAGTTCGAATGCCTCTCGTGTGTGTGTATACCACCAATTACCAAGGACTATTAGTAAGATTACACTTGGCACTATCTGAGATAACTTTCAGGTTCTTTAGAACAGGACTCCTGTTGGTTCCAGGGGCTCATTGTGCTTCAGTTTATCTGGAAATTCCCTTAAAAACTGTGTAGCCTTTGATTCTAGGAAGTCATAGCCTTTATTACAGTCTAGTTAGTAGCATCTGAGCCACACAATATTAGTAATTATATGCTAAGAAGTAGAGGGAAGGAATCCATTGGACATGTTAAGACTTTTGTGTGGTATATACAGATCACTGCAGATTCTAAATGAGAAACACGGCCTACCTTTAATGAAAAATATTTATGCAGAGTCTTTGATGTATGATAATCCAGTCCTATCCAAAAGCCCACATTCTTCAACTCAAAACCCTATGTTTATAATGATAGAAGGCATGGACCCATCCAATGAAATGCCCGTGGTTGCATTTTTCTTTCTTTCCCTTTACAACTGAGAAATGAGACCACGTTCGAGGACCGAATTTAGTTTTAGAGTCCTTTCTCTACCTATCATTTGTCTTACTCTAATTTCTATAAGACAACGAATACTTCATTCTTTGGAAATGACTGTTTAAGGTAGATGAGAAAAACTAGAACAGCTCAACAAGTTTACCAGTGAGAAGCATGGAAAAAGATCTTCCAGATTTTTCAGTTAGAACTGAAATAAAAGTAGGGGACATATTGAAATTATTGGGTCTAATATATAAATAGTTATTCTTTTGTCAGATGTTGAGTATCCATGCTGACTATAGGCAGGTGTTTAGGCTTAAACATCTTTTATCTAGTTGGTTTGAATTGTTAGCCTAAGCTGTGCGATTTTTTTTTGTCATTCCATCCAATTAAACACATGAGTTTTGCTGTATTTTTTGTTTCCAGTGATTTTAAATACCCAATCTGGCTGAAATTGAGGAACAAAGAATTTAAAGTTTTATTTGCCAACTCTGCTCAACTTAAATTTCTTTGTGTGGGTGCAGTTAGACATTTTATAAGCTGCAGTTTGATATTTTCCAATAGTTAAGTATGGAAGTGTGAATGTTACCATGAAGCTTACTATTGCAGATAATTGCTCATCACTCCTGAGAAGAGATTTGAAAGTCAGTACAGTGCTCTCCGACTCTGCTTATTAAAAAGCTGGTGGTTACTGAGTAATCAATAGCGACAAGGTGACTTAGATGGAAAACAATCCCTTTCTAAAGAAGCTTTCAAATTGAACTGAGTTGTATCATTTAGCTGTCTAAATGCAACTCTTAAAGAAACCTACCAGATTATATTGGTAAAACTAAGAATCTGCTATATGTACCTCACGGAGTATGGGAAAGAATATACTGCTATTCAACTTCAAGGACCAGAAAACAGACAATGCATTCGACCAGCCGCAATCAGTCCACCTGAATCTGAACACTTGTGGAAAGGAAACTAAAGGTAGGTCTTGAGCTCGGCCTAGTTTCCACAGTGTTGCCAGGATAGTCTGTTACCCTGGTAGAGCAGAGTCCACACCACCTTAGCTTTAAAAAAATTAGTTCCAAGGAAAAAGCAGGCCACAGGCCAAAGTATAATTTGTAAAAGAAAACTGAATGGCTACAGGTCTACTTAACGAAAACACAGAAACTTTAATTGGGATCAGAATCATACCTGTCAAGAACCCGGGCAGTATACTCCTCTCTATAGCACCAATTCCTTCTGAGGGGGAATTTCCCAAGCCATCTAAGTGTTTACCAGCTATCCCTGACCAGCTACAGAGATGTTCCAGCATAGTCAAATCAGCGTCAGTATCCACGCATGCTCAGATTTCTGGTTTCGTGCCACTTTTCCTACAACTCCCTTATATCCCAGGAGAGTTTCATAGCCAGAAGGTAACTTACCCCTCCCCACCCCACCAAACCCTGGAGTGCCTTCTCACAGCTCCTCCTTCTCACCCCCCTTCTTCTGGAAGGCAGTCAAAATGTTTAAGCTCTTCTGGAGTTCTTCCTTCTTCCCATCGCTCATCTTGTTCTTCTCAATCAGCTTGGTGATCCTGGTCATCTCTGATGCTGGGAAATCCTCACCTTGGTCCAAGATCTTTCCCATGATCTTAAGGTACTGCTCGGCCCACTTCTTGTCAGTCTCCTTCACACTCGCGAGGTTGTCCTGCCCCTGCTTCAAGAGGGACTGGCGGGCCTCCACACCAGACGCCCTGATGAACTCCCCAGCAAGGGTGTCATACGCAGGCAGGCAACCAGGCATACCTAGGTAGATCCCATGTCCCTTTAGCCAGCGCTGGATGGCTCCAACCTTAACTGCCCCACTATACAGGATTGGGTTCTCAAAGTCCCCATCCTGGAAGAGATAGAAGACTGGGTAGTTCTCTTTGTCCAGCTTGTATTTCTCACTCAGCTCCATATTCAGCTTGTCGCCATAATCTGTGAATGGAAACCAGAAATGAGGAACAAGACCCCGAGGAAGGCATGGCAGGAGGTTGCTGTGAGGCCCATCTGAGCTGAGGAGAAGAATTCCGGCTGTCAGAATTCCTCCTCTGCTACTTCCTAACCACATGGCATTAGTCAAGTCCTTTAACCTCTCTGACCTTCATTTTCCTCATCTGAAAAGGGGGAATTCTGCATATTTATTATACGTGCCACTATGTGCCAGGGACTGTCCTCTAAGTGCTTGGGATTTAGTTGTGATTAAGAGTACCACACTCCCTGACCTCAAGAGCTTACACTCTTCAAAGGGTGAGAAGAGAGATAATAAACAAAAGAACGTAAGTGATTAGTGCCATGACAAAAATGAAACGGTGACACAGGGACTGGGTGAGAAGGGCTCCCTGTGAAGATGACATGAACTCATGGACCCGGAAATGAAGCAGCCAGACACATCAAGATGTGGAAAGGGTGTAGTATAGTCTGGCTGGAGCTAAGGGAATGTGTGGTAGGTAATGAACATTGCCCCTAACACGTGAGGGCTCTTGAGAGGACCCAATAAGAGGATATGTGCCACTTAACCTGGCAGAGTTAAGTGTTTAATATGTGGTGGTGGTGGTTTTGGTCGCTCAGATGTGTCTGACTCCTTTGCAACTCCCAAGTGGACTGTAGCCCATTAGGCTCCTCTGTCCAGTGATTGCCCAGGCAAGGATACTGGAGTGGGTTGCCATTCCCTCCTCCAGGGCATCTTCCCGACTCAGGGATTGAACCTGCGTCTCCTCCATTGGCAGGTGGGTTCTTTACCACTGAGTCACCAGGGAAATCCAACATGTGGTAGCCGTTACTATCTGCTATGTCTTTCCCAACGGGCAGTAGCAGCCCTAAGGGCTGACACGACGACAACTAGTTGCTTATACCTCGCCAAGACCACCAATTACCGGGTAGTGGTATAGGAAGTGTGGGGTTGCGATCCTAGGTCTGTCACTTTATAATCTTGAGCAAGTTTCTCTAAGCATCTGTTTCTTCATTTGGGGATCATAAAACTTTTCACAGTTGCCACAAGGATGACATACATGTAAAACACTTAGCACAGTGGCCTGGCACATAGTAAACATTTGAGCTGAGCTTCTGTGGTCATAAAATCTGCTCAAGCTAAGTCTGCATGGGTATCAGACTCCTTAAAAGGCAATGTCCCCATTTACACTAGACGTGTGTGGCTCAGACAGACAGATGCTGGGGTCTTTTGACAAATAGGGAGGTAACCCCTAGTTTCTTCCCCCTCTGCCCTCCTTGGCCATTCCAGACTTATCCATACCTGAGATCCCCACCTCTGCCACCAGGAGATCATCACTGGAAGCTGAGTTTTCAGCCAGACGCTTGAACTCATCCTGCTTCTCACCATAGGGGTACTGGGTGTCAAACTTCACCAGGACGAACTTGCTTTTGGGAATAACCTGAGGGCATACAGAGCTGAGCAAGTAAGGGTTCCGATGGACCTTTGGGACTAATTCCCTTTCCCAAGGGACATCTTTCAGAGTGGAAACCAAGCCCACAAGAGAGACAAGCTTTCACAAACAGTCATTCATTCGTTCCTTCATCCCTCGATTCATTTAACAATTGGATGATGTTTGCTGTGTCCCGGGGACCCCATTAAGTAGCTGCTCACACTAATCAAACCATCTGCAATAAACAGTGCTGTAGACGTTCTAAGGCGTTCTCTTCCAGTGGCCCTTTTGGTAAGACTAAGGAAGCCTACCCTTAGCACACACTAAGTTAGCCCCTGTCACACCCATCATCCAGGGGGCCTTTCTGTGGCAAGGAACCAACCAACCATCTATAAAGGAGCTGGCACCGTGAAAGACCCTCTGGTGAGGAGGTCCAGAGTTTGAACTCTGCAATTTCAGGGTTCACAGGAAGTTGCTGAGAGGCTAGGCTTAGGACAATGTCCCCTCTCTAAACCAGTTAGATCAGTTTAGACTGGTTAACGTAAGCAGTTATGTTAGATCTCTAGGATCTAAACTGTCAGGATCAAGATTTTATTTTAATTGTAAAATTTACATCACATAAAATTTGCCATTTTAAAGTGTACAATTCAGTGGAATTTATCGCAATAACTATGCTGCACAACCATCACTAATACCTACTTCCAGAATATTGTCCATTTTCATCATTGAAAAGGAACCACATATCCATTAAGCAGTCATTCTTCAGTCCTCCTCCTGAGTAACCTTTTGTGTGTGGCTTCTTTCACTTAGCATAATGTTTTCAAGATTCATTCATGCTGTAGCATGCATCAGTATTTCATCCCTTTTTATGGTCAAATATTCCATTGTATGGATATATCATATTTTGTTTATCTATTCATCAGTTGAGGGATATTTGGGTGTTTCCACCTTATGGTTATTTGTGAATAGTGTTGTTATAAACACTTGTGTAAGTGAATAGTGTTGTTATAAACACTTGTGTACAGGCTTTTGTCTGAACACCTCTTTTCAGCTCTTCTGGGAACATACCTAGGAGTGGAACTGCATGGTCATATAGCAATTCTATGTTTAACTTAATGCTGCTGAGGAAATGCAAAACTTCACTTTGATGGTTTTACCCAATGCACAGATTTTTACCTAATAAGCTCTGTCAGGTCAGTAGCACTGCCTTCCCTCCTATAAACTTTTATTTTTCTAATCAAAGTCATATGGCTGGTTAATTTTTCAACATAGGCAATCACTGCTGTAATTAAATCAAGCTGACACTATTCCAGTTTTTGTTAGTCCATGTTCCTTATTTTGTTTGATGTCCATTTGGTTTTAAAAAATATATAACAGTGCCCAGGGACACAAAGGCAGAGGGAGAAGGGTCAAGAACAGGTAATCTTTAAATGGTCACTGATCCCCATAAGTCTGAACTTTGGAGCCTAACAAGCAGGGAAGACTTAAAAATATAAATCAGATCACATCCCTCTGCCCATTTGGCCTTATTTTAGTTTCAACAAACATTCCCACTCAGGTCCTTTTCATTTGCTGTCTCTACTGGCTGGAGTGCCCTTTCCCTGGGCCTTTCCATGGTTATCAAAGCTGAGTACAAATGTCCTCTCCCAACAGAGAGGCCTCCTGCACTCATACCGTATAATTCTGCTTCCTTTCCATCATACTCTATCATGCTACCCTGCACCAGTTTCTTCACTGCATTAGTCACTCTCTGAAATCCTTATTTGCTTGTCAGTCCTTTCCACTAGAATATACATTTATGAGAATAAGGACCCTCTCTGACCTGTTTTCTGCTGTATCCCTAGTGCCCAACAGCACCTAGCATGTGACAGATACTTCAAAAATATCTAATAAATGAACAAAACCAGGGTAGGCTTTGGTAGCAGATGCAACATGTCCAAGGAGAAAATTTTTTACAAAAACACACGATAACCTACTTTCAAAGGGAGCTCTATTTATATTATAGAATAATATTAATAATCATTTCTCTGTGTGTGTGTGTGTTAGGTCACTCAGTCATGTCCGACTCTGTGATCCCCTGGACTGTGGCTCACCAGGCTCCTCTGTCCATGGAATTCTCCAAACAAGAATACTGGAGTGGGCTGCCATTCCCATCTCCAGGATTAATAATCATACAGTGGTTTAATACTGAACTAGAATAGAGAGGATTTCATCTTTTATTTTCACCATTTTTAGCCATCACAGAATGGTTTTGAATGGCAAAGTGAAAGTGAAAGTCGCTAAGTCGTATCCGATTCTTTGCAACCCCATGGATTATATAGTCCAATAGTCCATGGACTTCTCCAGGCCAGAATATTGGAGTGGGTAGCCTTTCCCTTCTCTAAGGGATCTTCCCAACCCAGGGATCAAACCCAGGTCTTCTGCACTGCAGGTGGATTCTTTACCAGCTGAGCCACAAGGGAAGCCCTTGTTTGAATGGCAAACATTTGCATGATTAATTTTTTCTTGTTCTTTTACTCAATCTGTACATTTGAACTGCTTTAGAAATCTCTCTCCTTTTCTCATCCTTGAGAAATCTGCTCCACATTAACCTACATTTAGGCACCTTGTTTCTTCAATCTATTGATGAGTTCATCATTCATTCATTCAATAAAAAGGTACTGACAGCCTATCATTGCCAGGCACTGTTCTAAGTGAACACAGAAGTAAAGGAAACAGACAGGGTCTCTTATTTTTAGTGATCGTAAAGGGCAAGAAACAAACAAAACAGAAAAAAACACTGGAGATCATAGAAAGACCCCTGGATACAGTAACCCTAAGAAGCTCCCCTTTTGTTCTACAGTGATGGTAGAGAGTGAGATTTAGAAACAGACTGGAGAAAACATTTGTTCAGTCCACAGATTATTACTGAGAATCTTCTAAGTAACAGGTAAACTGCTAGGTTGTGCAGATGATAAGTGAACAAGATAGACAAGGTAGTTCTTCACAAGTATATAATATTCTAGTGTGGGAGACGATACATTAGACAAGAAAAAAAAAATCAGTGATGAGAGTTCAGAGAAATCGAACAGAGCAATGTGACTGGCACTTCAGACTGCATAAGGGGGAAATCTGAGAAAAATAAAGTGTTAATCACTCAGTCCTGTGCAACTCTGCAACCCTGTGGACTGTAGCGTGCCAGGATCCTCTGTTCATGGGGATTCTCCAGGCAATACTGGAGTGGGTAGCCATTCCCTTCTCCAGGGGATCTCCCTGACCCAGGATGGAACCCAGGTTTCCTGCACTGCAGGCAGATTTTTTCCAGTCTGAGCCATCAGAAAAACCCCTGGAGTGGAGGGGGTGGAGGTAATTTGAAAAGATAACATTTAACCCAAGCCTGAATGAAGAGGAGCAACCAACCTTTCAAAGACTGGGCAAAGAATGTTCTAGTCACAAAGAACTGCAAGTACAAGGGCCTAAGGCAATAAGGAGCTAAGATTAGCCAGAGGACAGAGCACGGGAAGTGTGGTTGAAGCAGAGGGGACAAAGAGGTGAATTGTTAAGGTTTGATGAAAGGAGAGGGAAGCAGGGATCAGATCATGCAGGAATTCTGCTACTGAGTGAGTGGACTGAGAGGCTCCAGAGTGAAAATCTGGAGACTAGTGAGGAAAACTACTTAAGATATAGCCTAGACTAGGGTGGTAGCTGTAAAGAAGGAGACACAGCAATCGATGAGGAAATACTGCTACCATTAACAGTGTGAAGTTTCCCCCTAAGTCACATTTGGTCTGTGATGTTATCCCATATCCATGTTTGGGTGGTAGCAGGTTCCCTTTGCCAAGAAAGGCCCCCAAAGCAAAGGGTGCTGTGGGGGTGTGCTTGACAACCAACTGATCATACCTACACTTTTGAATTCTTGAAACTCTGCATTCAATGAGCCACAGGTGCCAAATCCACAACGGGGAACCCTTTCAAAAACACTGAGTTCAACCAACTGAAACAGATTCAGAGCTCCACTTCTTGGTTTCACTTCCCAGCAATGGGTACAAATTAAGAAAATAAAACGACTGGCTCTCTCTCAACATTCAGCTTGTTCATCACAATGGGCGAGGTTAAAAAGGTGCCAGTGGGTGCAAAATTAGAGGACTGGGACTGCATTAAGCCTTCAACATTCCCAACGTCCATTTACCCAGGCCAAGACCCCAATTCTGTAAATATGGAGGCAAGGGTAGAGGCGAATCCTTCCATGTCTCGACCCGATTTTATCTGTCACCAGGTCCAAGACATTCACTACAGGGTGGACGAACCTAAACTTATTCTTAAAACCTGCACTTTTTAAGGAGACGCCAAATATCTATACAGTAGTTGCAATCGAAGCCAACGCGAGAGGGGCGCTGATACGCAAGCTAAGCAGCGGCGTTCCGACCATCGCCCCAGCTCCTCTTGGAGCCTGGTGGCATCCGCCTCGCACCGCCCTCCGGTTCTCCTACTTGGGACTCAAGGATTGGACCTCGCCCGGCACCGCCCTCTTCCCTTAGGCGACGGGAAGGCTGCATCTCCGCAATGCTTTAGCAAAAGAGGAAGCAAATGCAAATACCGCAAAGGTGCTTGGGGACCCTCGATCATATGCTCTATGGTCAATATACGGTCTCGGCCCAGAGTCCATGAGTCCTACAGGACAGTGGGAAGTCCCCGGACCGTCGCTACAGGCCACCTCCTGCCAGCTCTCAGTCCCCTGCGTCTCCTCACGGGTGCGCGCTCCCCTGGGCTGTCTGGCTGCACCTGCGCGCGACATCCCCGGCCCCTTTACCTTGTAGAAAGTGATTGTATCCAGGGGAAGGGCGCCCTTGGTGTGCAGGCCACTGCTGTCTTGCGGAGCGGAGAGGAGGAACAGGAGAAGGGGAAATAATGGGGAGAGAGAAGCGGTGCGGGGAATGGCGGCAGCCATAACGCCGGATTCTGGCAGTAGGTGCTGGGAAGGCTGCGGTGGAGGAAACGCTGAGCCAGGGACCACGAAGTTTAGGCGGGCAGGCTCGGGTGCGCGCACGTGTACAGCCCACCAGGCACACGCCGGGCTAGGCTGAGAGGGAGGAGCCACGTGAGGGGCGGAGAAATGGAGCTGCCGCGCGTGCGCACTCGGCGAAGCCCGCGCGGGTCGAGGGTGAGAGGGCGGGGCCGCGTAGGGAGGAGGGGGACGGACGGCAGTGCCCGGGAGGCTGGGGGAGGGGATGAGGAAGCGGAGGAGGAGGAGTCTGCTGCGCACGCGCACTCTGCGAGGCTGGCTATCCACCTTGCCTCTTCCGCTCATCCTCCGCGTGAGGCGCGGCGTGAAGCTCGTGTTCTGCGTGTTTGAAGCTTTTCGTTTGCTGTCTCTCCTCTTTTTCGAAGGCGACGAGGCAGGCCTTCATTTGTTTCTGCCTCTAGCCCGTCAGGCAGTCGGCTGGGACCTGTTTCTACTTTGTTAGCCAGTCTGACTGCAACTACCCCTCCGTCAGGTGGCCCAATATTTAACTCAGTCACACTCCGCTCCCTCAGCCGCGACCGGAGTTGGACAGTAAGACTCGACTCTTCGTAAATGTGGCGGTCAGGACTTTTTTGCCCCAGTCCTATGTTAGGCCTGCTGTGTGGTGAGTGCCTCACCAGGGAGGCTCCGGGCTCCTGTAAAAATAGGCTTCCTTGAAAGTTGACAAAGAACATAGGTCTACCTATGTCCTAGGCTCTCTGAAAAATTTTTTGAAAGTTTTAGTAATTGTCATCAACCGGTGTTTGTTCAGGGTAGTTTGCCCCATATCCTGGTTTTGCCCGCGGGAATACAGAATGCAGAGCTGTGTACTGAACAGACTCGGTGGGAGGTGGAGACGCGAAAATAGCCTTATAACCATTATAATGTAATTGGTAGAAAATAAGACTGTTAATTTCGTGCAAACACAAATGGAGATTCAGTCAGCCAGGAGTGTCAAGGAAAGTTATGGATGGGAAAACCCCTGGAGGCTGGGTCTTGAAAAAAGAGGTGTTCACAAGGCAAACACCAGAGAGTATTTCTAGCAAGGGGGGAAGTATAATGAATCAGTGGCGGTAAACGGGGGTTGCGTTGTAAGGGTCTCATCAAGATGAAAGGTTTGTAGCCAACAGAGGTTTTATCCAGGAGAGTGACTTAGATTTGCTGTCACTCAGAAATAAAGGGGGTGCATTGGAAGGCAGAAAGCTGCTGCTGCTAGGGGCAGGGAAATTCATTGTAGTAGTCTAGGTGGGAGAGACTAAGATCCTGTAATAGATCCTAACAGTAAAGATGAAGAGATGAGGATGGGACTGAGAAAATTTTATAGGGTAGGATTCACAAGACTTGATGAACAAATGGATGCGCTGATAAAGGAATAAGTTATATAACACATTATAAGGGGCTTAGCACCAAATTAACCATTGTGGTGTTGTATAGTCACTGAGTCATGTCCAGCTCTTTTGCCACCCCAGGGACAGTAGCCCACCAAGCTCCTCTGTCCATGGGATTCTCCAGGCAAGAATATAGGGGTGGGTCCCATCACTTCATGGGAAATAGATGGGGAAACAGTGTCAGACTTTATTCTTTTGGGCTCCAAAATCACTGCAGATGCTGATGCAGCCAGGAAATTAAAAGATGCTTGCTCCTTGGAAGGAAAGTTATGACCAACCTAGATAGCATATTGAAAAGCAGAGACATTACTTTGCCAACCAAGGTCCATCTAGTCAAGGCAATGGTTTTTCCCGTGATCATGTATGGATGTGATAGTTGGACTGTGAAGAAAGCTGATCGCCGAAGAATTGATGCTTTTGAACTGTGGTGCTGGAGAAGACTCTTGAGAGTCCCTTATACTGCAAGGAGATCCAACCAGTCCATTCTAGAGGAGATCAATCCTGGGTGTTCATTGGAAGGACTGATGCTAAAGCTGAAACTGCAATACTTTGGCCACCGCATGCGACGAGTTGACTCACTGGAAAAGACTCTGATGCTAGGAGGGATTGGGGGCGGGAGGAGAAGGGGACGACAGAGAATGATATGGCTGGATGGCATCACCGACTCTATGGACGTGAGTTTGAGTGAACTCTGGGAGTTGGTGATAGACAAGGAGGTCTGGCGTGCTGTGATTCATGGGGTCGCAAAGAGTCAGACATGACTGAGCGACTGAACTGAAAGTGGGTTAAAAAGTCTTCATGTAGGAGGTGGAAATGGAGTTAAGCCTTAGAAGAAAGAATGAAGAACAAATTAAAAAGGAGAAGTTGTAATGAGCATGATACTTTGGGGAATGACTGGCTTGACTTGAAAGAGTTAGTGAAACAGAAAATTAAAAGACAGTTTTAAGCCCAGTTAGGGGAGAATCTTGGAAATCAAATGCTGTTTTGTCCTGTAGTCAATATGTGCTTGTGTGCTTAGTCAGTTAGTCGTGTCTGACTCTTTGTGACCCCATGGATGGTAGCCACCAGTCTCCTCTGTCCATGGGGATTCTCCAGGCAAAAAGACTGGAGTGGGTTGCCATGCCCTCCTCCAGGGGATCTTTCCAACCCAGGGATCAAACCCAGGTCTCCCACACTGCAGGCGGATTCTTTACGTTTGAGCCACCAGGGAAGTCCCCTGTAGTTAATAAGGAGCTGAAGGAAATGGCAACCCACTCCAGTGTTCTTGCTTGGAGAATCCCAGGGATGGGGGAGCCTGGTGGGCTGCCATCTATGGGGTCGCACAGAGTCGGACACGACTGAAGCGACTTAGCAGCAGCAGCAGCATCCACTTCGAGTATATGAATGCCTAGAGTACATCTGTGGTAGTTAGTATGATTGATCAGGAGTGACTTTCTAGTCTCAATTCGCTTAGAAGTGGGTTTTGAGAAAAGTGAAATAAGTGGTTTGGTTGGAGAGGAAAGGGAAATGCTGGTACTTTTGCTATGAATTGGAAACATACAGTAATTGTATTACACTCCCTTTCAATAGTGCACTGGTCCCAGTTAGTTACCTCATGATATAATTAGATTTCTTGGCTTCAGGACCTTGACAACCATCATCTACAAAAATAAGCCAAGTTTAAGACTCCATATTTAGGAAGTCATAAAATACCAGTTGACACTTGTGGAAAATCAAAAGGCTCATCCTGGGTATTGTATGGAGGTAGGAAGGAGGAGCGGAGAAGGCAATGGCACCCCACTCCAGTACTCTTGCCTGGAAAATCCTATGGATGAAGGAGCCTGGTAGGCTGCAATCCATGGGATCGCTAAGAGTCAGACACGACTGAGCGCCTTCACTTTCACTTTCATGCATTGGAGAAGGAAATGGCAACCCACTCCAGTGTTCTTGCCTGGAGAATCCCAGGGACGGGGGAGCCTGGTGGGCTTCTGTCAATGGGGTCGCACAGAGTCAGACACGACTGAAGTAACTTAGCAGCAGCAACAGCAGCAGCAGGAAGGAGAAGGAGGCAAGGTATGTTGGTTTAGTGAAATAAGAAGGAAGGAAAAGGACATGGTCTGCTGAGACAACTAATATATAAATTCTCCCATCTTTTTTTCGTAACATCATCAAGCTGATGACCCCCCAGTCTCACTTTGCTCTTTTTCCTATATACAAGGCATGTTCCTGCCTCAGAGCTTTTATACTGGCTTTCTCTCTCTAGAACACTTTTTCTTCAAGATACTCATATGGCTGACTCCTTCATTTCCCTCAAGCCTTTGTTTAAATGTCAACTTCCTAAGAACTATCCTGACCATCCTTGAAAAAATCGGTCCTCTCTGATTTCCTCCCTGCTTTCCATCTCTCTTCTCCCGTATTTTTTTCTCCATAACACTTTTCAACTTAACATACTGTGTAATTTACTTATTTTACTTAGTATCTGTATCCCATGAAGGATGGGTTTGGTTTTGTTTTCTTTTTGTTTTGTCAGTTGGGTTCACTGTTCCCAGCACCTAGAACAGTGTCTGGCACATGGTAGATGCTCAGTACATTCTTGTTCTGTGAATAAATGAATCAAGTCAATGACAGAGAAACTATTCCATGCCTGTCTTTCAAAATTCCATTGATTCTTTCTTCATTCCCTTCTTAGATCACATATTGTTCTTTGGCACTATCCTTTCCCTTAGAGCTAATTGCTTTTCCCCTGCAAGGTTTTGGTGATAGTAACAGAAGTTCTATGCCCCAACCAGTAATGCTGAAGAAGCTGAAGTTAATCGGTTCTATGAAGACCTACAAGACCTTTTAGAACAAACACCCAAAAAAGATGTCCTTTTCATTATAGGGGACTGGAATGCAAAAGTAGGAAGTCAGGAAACACCTGGAGTAACAGGCAAATTTGGCCTTGGAGCACGGAATGAAGCAGGGCAAAGGCTAATACAGTTTTGTCAAGAGAACGCACTGGTCATAGCAGACACCCTCTTCCAACAACACAAGAGAAGACTCTACACATGGACATCACCAGATGATCAACACTGAAATCAGATTGATTATATTCTTTGCAACCAAAGATGGAGAAGCTATATACAGTTAGCGAAAACAAGACCAGGAGCTGACTGTAGCTCAGATCATGAACTCCTTATTGCCAAATTCAGACTTAAATTGAAGAAAGTAGGGAAAACCACTAGACCATTCAGATATGACCTCAATCAAATCCCTTATGATTATACAGTGGAAGTGAGAAATAAATTTAAGGGTCTAGATCTGATAGAGTGCCTGATGAACTCTGGACGGAGGTTCGTGACATTGTACAGGAGACAGGGACCAAGACCATCCCCATGGAAAAGAAATGCAAAAGAGCGAAATGGCTGTCTGAGGAGGCCTTACAAATAGCTGTGAAAAGACGAGAAGCGAAAAGCAAAGGAAAAAAGGAAAGATATAAGCATCTGAATGCAGAGTTCCAAAGAATAGCAGGGAGAGATAAGAAAGACTTCCTCAGTGATCAATGCAAAGAAATAGAGGAAAACAACAGAATAGGAAAAACAAGAAAATTAGAGATTCCAAGGGAACATTTCATGCAAAGATGGGTCGGTAAAGGACAGAAATGGTTTGGACCTAACAGAAGCAGAAGATATTAAGAAGAGGTGGCAAGAATACACAGAAGAACTGTACAAAAAAGATCTTCACGAGCAAGATAGGCACGATAACGTGATCACTGACCTAGAGCCAGACATCTTGGAATGTGAAGTCAAGTGGGCCTTAGAAAGCATCACTACGAACAAAGCTAGTGGAGCTGATGGAATTCCAGTTGAGCTATTTCAAGTCTTGAAAGATGATGCTGTGAAAGTGCTGCACTCAATATGCCAGCAGATTTGGAAAACTCAGCAGTGGCCACAGGACTGGAAAAGGTCAGTCTTCATTCCAATCCCAAAGAAAGGCAATGTCAAAGAATGCTCAAACTACCGCACAATTGCACTCATCTCACACGCTAGTAAAGTCATGCTCAAAATTCTCCAAGCCAGGCTTCAGCAGTATGTGAACCGTGAACTCCCAGATGTTCAAGCAGGTTTTAGAAAAGGCAGAGGCACCAGAGATCAAATTGCCAACATCCGCTGGATCATGGAGAAAGCAAGAGAGTTCCAGAAAAACATCTATTTCTGCTTCATTGACTATGCCAAAGCCTTTGACCGTGTGGATCACAATCAACTGTGGAACATTCTGAAAGAGATGGGAATCCCAGACCACCTGACCTGCCTCTTGAGAAACCTGTATGCAGGTCAGGAAGCAACAGTCAGAACTGTACATGGAACAACAGAATGGTTCCAAATAGGAAAAGGTGTACGTCAAGGTTGTATATTGTCACCCTGCTTATTTAACTTATATGCAGAGTACATCATGAGGAACGCTGGGCTGGAAGAAGCAAAAGCTGGAATCAAGATTGCCGGGAGAAATATCAATAACCTCAGATATGCAGATGACACTACCCTTATGGCAGAAAGTGAAGAGGAACTCAAAAGCCTCTTGATGAAAGTGAAAGAGGAGAGTGAAAAGGTTGGCTTGAAGCTCAACATTCGGAAAACAAAGATCATGGCATCTGGTCCCATCACTTCATGGGAAATAGATGGAAAAACAGTGGAAACAGTGTCAGACTTTATCTTTTTGGGCTCCAAAATCACTGCAGATGCTGATTGCAGCCATGAAATTAAAAGACGCTTGCTCCTTGGAAGGAAAGTTATGACCAACCTTGATAGTATATTAAAAAGCAGAGACATTACTTTGCCAACCAAGGTCCGTCTAGTCAAGGCAATGGTTTTTCCCGTGGTCATGTATGGATGTGAGAGTTGGACTGTGAAGAAAGCTGATCGCCGAAGAATCGATGCTTTTGAACTGTGGTGTTGGAGAAGACTCTTGAGAGTCCCTTATACTGCAAGGAGATCCAACCAGTCCATTCTAAAGGAGATCAATCCTGGGTGTTCATTGGAAGGACTGATGCTAAAGCTGAAACTGCAATACTTTGGCCACCTCATGCGACGAGTTGACTCACTGGAAAAGACTGATGCTGAGAAAGGTTGGGGGCGGGAGGAGAAGGGGATGACAGAGAATGAGATGGCTGGATGGCATCACCGACTCTGTGGACGTGAGTTTGAGTGTACCCGGGAGTTGGTGATGGACAGGGAGGCCTGGCGTGCTGTGATTCATGGGGTCGCGGAGAGTCGGACACAACTGAGTGACTGAACTGAACTGAACTGAACTGAACAGAAGTTCTTTTGACAGAGATGTCTTAATGAAGACTTAAGGCAGACTTCTCGTTAAAAAATTGTTACAGAGGGAGGATTTGCTCCACAGTATGGTTTTCTCCAAGGCCCGTACTCCTTTAAGAAGCTTTCCATATTTAATAACTACTTACTGAACATCTTTTACTCACACACTTCTGGGGACAAGGGTTACACTGGTTTAAAAAAACAGATGTGCCCCCTGCAGTCCTAGAGGAGAGACTCAAATTAAGTACTTATACAAATAAATATACAGGTCTACCATCCTTTCTCCTTAGAAAAATGTTTTAGTTATCAACGGCTTTCTACAATCTCTATGACTTCTAGCAATTTCTACAGTTTTCTACAACTTTAGCAATTTTTCCAGTTTTACATGAACTGTCACATATCATTCAGTGGTTTATTGGGTTAA